>NC_135346.1:56711775-57015752 GCF_023851605.1 Tamandua tetradactyla
GCCTCTTGTGCTCCTGTGCTCTGCTATGAGAAGAGCATAGCCCAGGAAGCCTCTACTTCTACAGCCTGGGTCTGGATGACCTGGTCAGGCATGTGTGTCAGCATGCTCGAACTTTACTAATCAAGGCTGTGAATGGGAGACCCAAGAGGAGGTGGGAGCTGAGGTCGAGGGGAGAGATGATAAAAGTATGCAACTATGGCAGCTCAGATCCGAATACTACTTTCTGTTCAGCTCTCCAGCTCCATAATTGCTCAATTCAGTTAAAAATCATTAAATCAACAGGACTAGGTTAATCCATCAAAACGCTGCTAAAAATAAGTCTCTCACATAACCTATACAACTGGCGATGGCAGATTTTTCTCCCTCCATTATCTTTTTTTCTGATTAGAATTCATATGACTATGATTACTGAATATAATTCAGTGACATGTTTTATGTATGTGGCAAATGCTAGTTCTGATTTCTGACAAAGTGCTCACGGATGACAAAGTGAACAGTCACTTCATTTGTGTTCAAAAACATTTTTGGGGGGCAGCAAAACTGCCCTTCACATCTAGAAGCTGGCTCTGGAATCAATATTGTATACAACTTAAAGATAAACAACATCTGTATTTTTGAGTGTTTACTCTGTGCCCAAACTCTACTTTCTCTGACTTACCTCTTTTAATCCTCGTTACAATCATTCCCATTTTACAGATGAGAAAATTGAGAATTATGGAGGTAAAGGGACTTGGGAGTAGGAAAGGGGAACTATACAGAAGGAAGGATATGATGACTGCTTGGCAGGGTGATTTGGAGAGCTCCTTTCAGAGAATTAATTTTTAGAGAGTCTATTTCTCTAAGCCTCATTTTCCTCATTTGCCAAGAGGGTATGAAGAGATGAACTCCATAGGATTGCTATAAAGATGAACTACATAGGAGGCATTTGCCATTCTTGTCCCTATAGCACTTTTGGTTTTCAGGTTCTCTTGCCATATGAGCACTGAGTCTTCAATTTACCTTTTTTTTGGAAACTGCTTTATTGATATGTAATTTATATACCATAAAACCCACCCGTTTACAGTTCATTGATTTTTTTGTAAATTTACAGATTTGTGCAGCTATCATCCATCCAGGTTTTAGAACATCCTCATCACTCCCAAAAGATCCTCCATGTACATTTGTAGTCAATCCCCATTCTCGCCCCTAGCCCCAGACAAACATTGATGTGCTTTATCTCCATGGAATTCCATCATATGGATATTTAATATACATGGAATCTTCATATGGACATTTAATATGCATGGAATCATAATACACATGGCGTTTTTGTTGCTGCTTCTTACACTTGGCGTATTTCTGATGTTCATCCATGTTGGAGCATGTATCAGTAGTCTATACAATTTTATTGCTAAATAATATTCCATTATATGGATATACCATATTTTTTATCCATTCACCAACTGATGAACCTTTGGATTATTTCCAGTTTGGGGCTATTATGAAAAATGTCACTATGAACATGTCACTGACATGGATGCCTTTGTGTGGACATATGCTTTCATTTCTCCAACCAGTTATTCCAGTTTCGCTTGTAGCTGGGATCCACCTATCAGAACCCCAGCTGCAGCCTGTCTGCCTGAGACTAATCTCTTTTAATTTCCAGGACAACTCTATGATCTTGCTATCATTGTTTTCTAGAGGGATGTTGCTCCATCTTCCTGTAGCCATATTATTTTAATAAGCTCACATTTATTAAGCATTTGCTGTGTGTCCAGCCTTTTGCTAAGCACACCACATGCATTTTCTTATTTAATCCTCACGATAACTCTCTGGGCAAGTACTATGATCATCCCCATTTTACAGATGAGCAAACTGAGACACAGAAAAGATCTACTAGGAAGCAACAAAGGCAAGATCCGAACCCAGACGCTCTGATTCCAGAAGCTGTGCATGAAGAGTGGCTGAATTTGGCCCCTGAGCTCAGATCTAATTTCCCATTTCTAGTATGAAAAGCTGCAGTATGCTTTCCCTCTAATTAGCACTAATGAAGTAACAAAGGATGCTGGCCATCAACTGCTCCCATCAGAGGTGCCCTCTGCAGGATGCAGTGCTTGCTGGCTTCCATATGATCCTCTAAGCAACTGGGCCAAGAAGGAAGGTCACTGTCATCCTACTGTAGAAGTGAAGTCACCTGCTCAAGGTCACACAGAGAAATAACTCCCAGAAGCTGTGATTCTACCCTCAGAGAAGCGATGGCAAGTTCTGAGTCTTGTTGACCTTACTCCAGCCTCTACAAACTCATGGTCCACAGTGCTTCAGGGTGGTGACTGATGAGAGAAGAGCTCAGCATTCCCTTGGAAACCACTGCAGGGTTGTAAATGAGTTCCAGACCTATCAAATTCTGGATCAAATCCCAGCTCCCTCATCAGCCGCTGTCAAATATGTTCAAGTACATTGCTTGAGATATCAAATCCTAAGTCCTGCCTGACTTAGGAGCACAAAAGTTTTCCTTCTTTATATTCAGATATTTGTGCTTTAGTGACTTTGGGTTGAGTTCCTTTCCTTGCACATATTCCTGCATTCATCATTCCAGGTGCATAAGCAGTTGGAAAACTAAAGAAAAAAAGAACAAGGAAAAAATTGCATGTAGCTAATTTCATCTTGGTGGGGAGTGGGAGGCTTGTCCGGGATGGAGAGCTAGAAAACCTCAGGTAGTTCCATCCATATCTTGGTCAGTCCCAAGTTTCTGGGCAAAGCCCTAGATCCAAGAAAATTAGGGCTAAAAGGACATTTTGAGTCTACCAGATCCAACTTCACCATTTGGAAGAGGGGGAAACAGAGACCCAGAGACTCAACCAGGAAGTGGCCAAGCAACACCCCATTCCACTTATTCATATATTTCGAGCTCTGAATGGGGCTAAGGGGACCCAACGATGTTCAGCCTTCTAGCCTCAGGTTTGTCATGACTTCAAGTAATTTAGTAAAATGCAAGTCTTCAATATACGAATGATTGTGCACTGAAGACTCACAGTCTGGGATCTGCACTTTGGTTGTAGTAAGCACCAACTATGTACTTTGTACTTAAGGTACGGTGCACCTTGACCAGATACCTTAGTCTCTCTCGGTCTTTTGTTTTCTCATCTATATAACTGGCTGATAATGGAATTTACCTTATAGTGCTGTTCAAATGGCAAATTGAAATCACACCTGTAAAATATTTAGCACAGTGTCTGACACATCATAAATGCTCAAGAAGTATACAGAATTTTTTATTAGTATGCAATATGAATTAATGATTATTTGCTGAGTGCTTTCCTGGGCTTAGGGTATGTTGGGTGTAGCTGCAGAGACAGAGAGAGGAAGATGATACCCATTTTTAAGGGGATGGTTGAGAGAAGAAAAGTACATAGTTTATGAGTGGAAAATCCAGGGCAAAGAAGGAGGGGGGGATATCTGAAAGAGAGAGAGAGCAAGAAAAGTGGGAGAAAGCACTTCTAACTGGGAAAATCAAGAATGTTTTTCAGAGGAATGTAATGTTTGAGATGGGCCGTGAAAGATGTGTGGTTTTGGGGCAAATGCACATGGACCACAGTTAGGAGAAAGGTGAGCTCTAGTGGAGGAAACAGATGGAGGGTGGATGTGACCTTGGGAATAATGAGTAATTCTGGGCTGGGTTGGCCCCTCCGTGTTCCTGCCTGCATCCAGTCTCTCTTCTCTCACTATATTCTGTTTCCTCTGTGGGAAACCACCATCTCCATTCCTGGTCCGTATAGTACAGAGGGCTGACTCCACCCCTTAGACATAGTGATTGGTTCATGGGTGGTTACAGGCCCCAAGATGGACCAATCAGGATCTTCCCTGGGACTTTCACTGGACTTCTGGGAAGGAGTCTCTCCTTTACCTCTGGAATGTTAGCTGGCAGGGTGGAAG
The DNA here is from genome assembly GCF_023851605.1 of Tamandua tetradactyla. Taxonomy (NCBI): domain Eukaryota; kingdom Metazoa; phylum Chordata; class Mammalia; order Pilosa; family Myrmecophagidae; genus Tamandua; species Tamandua tetradactyla. The sequence goes on from NC_135346.1 coordinate 56,715,688, forward strand.
CTTGGAAGAACTCCTGGCTTTCATCTTTGCATCACATGGGAGAACCTTGCAGGAATGCCATCAATGCAAAGGAAAGCAGAACTGATAGATGGAGATGGCATCCTGGCGACCTCAGCCAGACAGGAATCCAAGCTCTATTCGGATTCAGTTATGGGAGGCAGGAAATTTCTTTTTTCATTTCTTTCATCTAAGTTCATTTGTGTTGGTTGCAACTGAGAAAAAAATCTAGTTTATACAACAACTTTATCTCCTAGGAGGCCTGGCATGTCTTTCTGAAAGAGGACTCCTGGTAACTATTTAAAATGCCAGATCTCCAAATGTAGGCTTGCAGCCCAGTGTCCCCTTCCATCCTTGCCTTAATACACTTCCTTGTTACAACCACAAATTATTCTCCTTCAAGGTTGAAAACGTCAAGGATATCACTTTTGACATGATCCCAAAATTTTAGACAATGCAAGAAAAGCACTTGCTGAGCTAAAATTGACCAAGCACTTGCTGTGAGCCAGACCTATTATAAGTGCTTTTCAGAATCATCCCTGAATTTGCATCCTGGCCAGTCTAAACTTAAACCCAATGCTCTAACTTTATATTGTTGCATGCCAGGTCACAAAAATGGCCAGGGAAAATCAAATTCCAGAATAATGAGATGTGCTGTCTTTCTTTAAAAGCTCAAGGGAAATAAGTTTGGATTTTGGTCAGAGAAAAACAATTTGAGAAGTTGTACTGTGGCTAGTAAACCTACTACAACACTTCTTTTTTCTCACAGAACTGACACATAATAGGCACTTAAGTTTTGCTGATCTAACTGGGGTAGAACTGAGAGTATGTTCTATTAATTGAATTGAAGGACACTGAATCAAGGCTAAGCAAAACAAATGGAATTGATGATAAAGAGAGAAAATGCACTAGGTTTGGAGACAACTATGTCAAGAATTGAATCATGAACAGCAATTGATGGGAGTAAAATCTTGAAGAAAGAGGAAAGGATAAGTTGATCTCCTGAATATGCCCTAGCTGAAATCTAGTGTACAGTTTTTTAAAAAATAAGACTACTATCCTTGGTAAGAAATAAATTTTATACTCCAATATAGCACACATAGTCATATATGTGTTATATATAATACATATATATTTTATATATAATTATATATTATATTGTTATATGTTATATAATGTACAATATATAATATATTGCATACAAATTGTTTATTGTATTATATATAATATTATATTATGTATAATAATATACAATATATAATTATATATTAAATGGAAGTTTCGTGGAGTAATATTGATTCATACTACACATGATGCATTCTATTTTCCTTTCTATTTTATTCTCTTCTAGTCTAGTCTAGTCTGTTTTATTTTTTTTAATTATTTTAGTACCAAACCCACTAAACTGATTTTACTTTCCTCTAGTAGGTTTCAACCCACAGGATGAAAAGCCTTTTTCTGCTCGAACAGGCACTGGGTAGTCGTGGGGTGGACCCAGTTCTCCACCCATTCCATGTGACCTCATGAGCTTTTAGAATCTTAGTTGCTTCATCTGTAAAATGGGCACAAGACTCCACCCACACAGGGTTGTTGGGAGCAAGAGACAAGGTACCTGTAAAGACCGCAGGACATAAAGGTGAGTAGTTGAAACTGTAGAGCTGTGCTACAGTAGCCTTGTTTCTTGAAGATGATTATATGAAGATATAATGTTTACAATGTGACTGTGATTGTGCAAACCTTGTGTCTAATGCTCCCTTTATCTAGGGTATTGACAGATGAGTAGAAAAAATATGTATAAAAAATAAACAAATAATAAGGGGGCAAAGGTTAAAATATATTGGGTAGATGGAAAGGTCAATTAGAGGGAGGGGTAAAGGTAGGTTGCGTATATTTTCTTTTTATTTCTTTTTTCTGGAGTGATACAAATGTTCTAAGAAATGATCATGGTGATGAATATACAACTATGTGATGATATTGTGAGCCACTGATTGTACACATGTATGGAATGTTCATATGGTAAGAATGTTTTTGTTTGTATGTTGTTTTGTCAATAAAATTACTTTAGAAGAAAAAATGAAAAAGACCCCAGCACAGTGCCGGAACTACGGTCCCTGAGCCAGTGGCCTTCACATCTGAGCCCTTGACATCAACAACTGCAACAGCTGCATTTAAGCCAATAGGACAATTTTTGAACCAAAGAGGAATGAAAGACAGGAGAAGCATTCCACTCCCCCCCCCAACCTGGTGCCAGTATTTCACTCAGTTTCAAATGTTTCTGATTCCATTTTAATTAACTAGGTGAGTGTTTTGAAAGATGCTCCATTCATTTCCATGTGCTTTTTTGCCTGGTGCCATTTCATCCAGTACTTTTTTGAGGGACAAACAGTATCCGCACCAATTCTTGAAACCCCAGTGGGCAGGGCCAGCTGAAACGGGGTATTCCTAGCACAGGAGCCCTTTCTCATCCAGGTCACGGCTGCAGGTTCATGGCCCCCAGGCATCCCTCAGGCTGCCTTTTGCCCTACGATCCTGTCAAAGAGAACAGTATCTCTAGTAATTCATGACTCTGAGCCAGGACCTTGATCTTGGACCCTTGAGACCCTGCACTGGATTATTCAGGATTAATAAACTCTGACCCGCCAGGGAACAGAAAGATAAACCAGCTGCACAAGTTGGAAAAACCAGATGCACGGTCCTAGCAAAAGGTGAGCACGTAAATGCGTAAAGGTGGACCTGGAGAGAGGTACAAAGCTTCAGAGTCTAAAATAAGCTTCTTTCTTTCTAAGGTAACATCAGTAATAAGTGGTAGAGAGGAAATTCTAACCCAATCTCCTCCTGCAATATCGGCTCCCTCTAAACTCTAGGGGAGTGACAGTAGGTTATCAGTGCTTCATTAAACCCTGGACCAAGAATGGGAGATACGTCTGAACAAAACATATGAAGAATCCCCACTCTCCTGCTGCTTGCCTTCTTGCTAAGGAGAATAATAAATATGTAGTATGTTAGAAGATCTTAAGGAGAGAAATAAAGGAGGAAAGAGCATAGAAAGCGCATGGCAGAGCTGGACTGGGGTTTGGGGGGTGGTGTTGTACATGCCGTTGAAGAAGAGAGTGAGAGAGAGCCCAGCAGATCGCGGGGGAAAGCATTTCAGGTACAGGAAACATTATGTGCAAAATTTCTCAGGTGTGAGCATACCTGGGGTATTCAAGGAACAGTATGGAGGCCTGTGGCTGTGGCAGAATGAGGAGAGGAAAAATGAGGTTAGAGAGGTGACAGGAGTGGGCCAGGGCTTTTTTGGCCATTGTAGGGATGTTGGCTGTTATGATGACTGAGGCAAAGAGGCATTTCAATGTCTGGAACAGAAGAGCTTTGCAGAAAAGAGCAAGCACAGCATGCCTAACTACTATCCTTGCCAAACTCTGCTGACACAATTGGCCCTTAACAGGCATCTGGGAATTTGGATTTCTGAGGAGTACCCACTATTTTCTGATAAGAATGCCTCACTGTGCTTAAACTGTACAAAAAATGTTCATGCTGATGAAATGTTCACCTGCATTCCTGCCAGGGGTCTAGCATTTGGGTGTGTGCCAGGCAGGGGGTGCCTAGGTGACCAGCCCCCCCAATAAAAGTAACCCTCTAAAGAGTTTCTCTGGTAGATAACTGTTCACACATGTTGTTGTAATTTGCTGCTGGAGGAATTAAACGCATCCTATGTGACTTCTAAGGGAGAGGACTCTGGAAGTTTGTGCTTGGTTTCCCCGGACTTTTCCTTTCCCCTTTGATGACTGTGCTTGGTATTCTTTTGTCATAATAAGTCACAGACACAAGTATGACTACAGGCTGATTATTGTGAGTGACCCTGGCCAGTTGCCAAACCTGAAGGTGGTTTCGGGGTCCTTCAATAGCAGGAGTGATTGCTCTGACGTGCTTTTAGAACATCACTCCAGCTGCTTTATGAAGGAAGAAAGAGCAGAAGCAAAGAGACCAGTGTCTTAGTTTGCCAGACTGCTAGGTTAAATATGACACAACGGATTGACTTAGCAATGAGAATTTATCGGCTTACAGTTTTGAGGCCAGGGAAAGTCCAAAATCAGGTTATGAGCAGGCTACGCTTTCTCTCAGGGTCTGCGGTATTCTGGTGCTGGCTTGCCACAATCCTTGGGGCTCCTTGGCTTCTCTGCTCCTGTCACAAGGCAATGTCCTCTCCTTTCTTCCTGCCTCCCACGTTTGAGGGAACTTCAGCCTCTTCCTGTGGGGCCTTGGCCAATTTCTGTCTTACGGTTTCCTCTCTTTATAAGACCTCTAAGTAACAGGGAATAAGGCCTGCCTTCATTCATTCGAGCCACACCTTAGCTGCAGTTAAATTAAAAATAAGTTAGGGGCAGGCCACAGTGGCTCAGCAGGCAGAGTTCTCATCTGCCATGCTGCAACCTGGGTTTGTTTCCCAGTGCCTGCCCATGTGAAGAAAAAAAAATAAAAATAAGTGAAAAATAAAACAAAATAAATAAATTAGAGTTCATAGGACCTCTATTAATAATAAGAGTGTAATGGGTTTTACCCTCGCATGGATTCACAGGATGTCTAAATTCAGGGGATATACTTCAGTCTTCCACAACCAGTGAGAAGGCTGTTGTAATAATCCCAGCAAAAGATAGAACCGAGGACGGTTCTCACGGAAGTGGTGAGCAAAGGCAGGATTCTGGATTTGTAAGAGGCAGATTTTGATCACGAATGGCATCAGACAGAGAAAGCCACGACAATGCTCAGGAGAACCAGCGAGCTGTCCTCTTCCATTGCGCCAACCCTGTAATATGGTAGAGCCTGTGGACAGGTGCTCCTCAACATTCCCAGTAGGATCTCTGGCCGGTCGTGCAAACACAATTCTCAAGGATCTCTTCTTCCTCTTTTCTGGCACCTATTTGCAGGGTTCCAGCCAGAGGAGAATCTACTCGAAAAGACGAGTATAATTTATAAGACTTCCGTGCCCTTGGCCAAAGTGGATGGTGAGCCCAAGATAAGGACCTCTTTGTGGAATTCCACTGAAGAAAAGATGTTCACCTGTTGCCCCAGCTGTGGAGAAAAAAGTGGAAGTGAAGAAAGAAGAATCTGAGGTCTCAGATTGTACCAAGGGCTTTGGTAGTTTTTAACTAACCCCCTTTTGCAGCATGTTCAACAAAAAGCTAAAGTCTTAAGAAACAGAGAAGAGTTTGCTTCCTGACCTCAGCTTTTCCAAGAGCTAAAAGACAGCAGGGAGATTTAAAAAAAAAGTTTTCAAGCACATGCCAAAAAAAAAAAAAACAAAAAAACTCTTTTGATTGAGAATATAAGTACTGTGGGCTGCTACTGCAGTGGAAGAAAAAGACGTCTCTTTTTATGACTTAGATTACACAAACTTTCTTGAACTCTAAATTTGAAGTAACATATTTCAAGGCAGGTGGGTGGATGGGTGTGGAGGAGGAGAAAGCAAAAAAGACAAAAGGAAGTGAGCGGTGAGCTCTCGGGAACCTGTTCACAGAGCCCTTGCAGTGATTTTAAAGTTGAGGAGGGATATTATGTTAATCTATGTTCTAATTGCTCAACAATAAACAACGCCCACTGGCAGCATAAATGTCAGGGCCAAGACTATTTCTGAATCTGCTTTTGAAACAATGTCAGTCACCATCGTGAGCACAAAGAGATGGAGTACTTTGGTTAGCGTTAAAATTTAAAAATACATATACATGTGACTGAAGGGTACTGGGGAGTGACTGACACAGACCCTGGAGGCAATGGGGAGTGAGGACAGAGCCCTGGATAGATGGACCTGTTTGCCGGTGGCTGCCAAGGAAAGATGGATGCGTCGACTGCATTGGTCACCTGTCCCCAGGGTTGATGCAGGACAGGTCAGGGCTCAGCCGCAAATGGCGCTGCAGTAGCACGGAGCTTTCTAACCAAAGTTAATGGCGCCAGAGCAACTTTGAGCATTCTGGTCCATCCAGTCCATAAAGATGTCGAGAAATAAATTGAAAAGTATATACTTGCGTGCTCTGTCTGTTTTAATGATCAGAAGCTGGGAAAGCTTGAAGGATGTTAAAGCAGAGAGTGGAAAGAGCTTGGGTTTGGGAAGGCAGGTGGTCTGAAACTATCTCTTCTTTTGTTTGTTGCTATATGTGTGTCTGCCGCTGGGCAGGCACTCCATCACTCCTCGTCTTGCTTTCCTTATCTTTAATAAATGAGGATAATTAAAACTTCTGTCTTAGGGTGGATTAGTAAACTGATGTGTCTATGAAGGATGGACGTTTTTTAAACTTAAAGGCACCTAATAAATGTTTCTATAAGCAGCCCTGGGCAGTTGGATACTTCAAATAACTCTGTTAGCGCTACCAGACTGTGACAAGTCATCCCAGTTCCCAAAAAGCTGTGCATGTGCCTCTACGAATGCTCAGGGTCCATGCTGTGGCTTGTCCTTGCTGACCGGCCAGAGAGTCCATGCCGAACTGCAGAAATTATTCTCCAAAGTAATGGCTACTGCTAGTATCATCGGCCTCCTTATCTCTGTGGGGGATATGGAGAAGCATGTTCAGTGGTTAATAACATGGACTGTGCCATCAAACAGCCTGATTTTTGATCAAGGCTCTGCCATTCCTAGCTGGGTGACCTCAGATAAGTTAAGTAACCTTTCTGTATCTTTGTCATCTGGATGAAAAACCTGTGTGACTCCATGTCTTATTAAATCTACCACTTCTCCCAATTTTGGAAACAGAGCCATGTTGAAAAAGGAAGTTGTTTGGTCTTTTAAAAACTTACTCCAAGATAGCAGCAGTTGTCAGAACCATGCCCGGTCTCTTCAAAGACCAGGCTGAGATTTCTAAGATAGTCTCATCCCACTTTGACAAGATAGTTTGTTGTTGTTGTTGTTGTTACATATGGCCAGAGATTTTATTTTATTGTTGATGCCAGTAAAATATTATGTTCTTCAACCATTAAATCTCCGAGAGAGTTCAGAGATGGTAAATTAATAGAATGCATCTTCTCCAACGTTTCCTAAATCCTTGAGCCCTATTCTTCCTGAGACATTGTTTTGTATGTACGTACGTGTGTATGCTGTGAGTATATGTGTATGTGCATATGTCTGTGTGAAGGTGTTGTACATGTGCACGTTAGAGCCCATCAAAATAAAGCTCTTTCCCTGAGAAGGTTCATTTACTCATGTATTTATTATTTATTAATTTATTTACTCCAAGGTGTTGCTTTAAAAGTTGGGCTAAATTTGCATAGTATCACCCAGTCTCCCGCATGTGCCTGAGGAACCATCAGAGCTGTCTAACACCCCTGGAGAGTTTGTGCAGAGCTGCTGGTTAAGCTGCCCTCCTCCACCTCCAAGTCCTAAGGATGGTCTGAGAGACAAGAGGGAGACTCAGCACACCCCCATCACTGTGTGCAAACCAGCAGTGAAAAGACCCCCCATCTCCATTCACACGGGGCAATGGAGAGCACTTGAGGGGAGGGTGCAAACATTGTGAGGTGCAAGGAAGGTCCGTCTTCTTTTGAGTTTGACTGATTTTCCTCTAAGAGACAGAACTGAGAATCTTCCAAAGGGTTAATCACTGGAAAAGAAATTCTGCAGATTGTTTCTTTTGAAGGAAATAGTCATTGAACAGATGAGAAAGAAAATCTCTACGGGATATATGCAATAGCAAGCATGTTGGGGGAAAGGGATCTGTGACACCTAGAAATTAGGGGTTGTTGAGTAGGGGGGGCGTGGAACCCCTGCCAGCTTAAAATGCCGGAGCTTGAGGACGTGAGAGCTTGCAATGAAGATATAGTCACAGAACCATATTTAAAACAGAGATCTGGAGATGGGTGTAGGTCACACTTGAGGACTCTCAGCCTTCTAGGAAAAAATCAAGTGCCAGGTCTCAAGGCACCCCATCAACAGAAAAATCCAGGTGCGAGGGTCCTGGAGGGGAGCAGGAAGAAGGAAGGCAAGATGGATTGAGGTTGATGGGTCAGGACGGAAGCTGGGGAAAATGAGAGGGAATTGGGCTATTCTGGTTGGATGTTGTTTGGGTTTGCTAAAGCTGCCGAAATGGCAGTGTATGAGAAATGAGTTGGCTTTTACAATGGGGACTGATTGCCTTGAAAATGCCCAAGTCAGGGCATCAACATATGAAACCTGGACTCTGAAGACAGGCTGCCAGCATCCAGGACACCTCTGTCACATGGAAAGGCATATGGCCAATATCTGCTGGTCCTTCTCTCCTGGGTTTCGTTCAGCTTTTGGCTCCAGTGGTTTCCTCTGTGAGCTTCCGTGTATTTCTTTCTTTTACCTTCTGTCTCTCTTAACTTCTGTGTGGGTTTTTTTCTGTCTTTTATTCTCCTCTAAAGGACTCCAGTAAGAGGATTAAGACCTGTCTTGAATGGTATGGGTCATATCTCAGTTGGAATAACCTAATCAAAAACCCACAGTAGGTTTGCACTCACAGGAATGGAATGAAAGGACATGATCTTTTCTGGGGGTACATAAAGCTTCAAACCATCACCGATGTCTCTTAGATAGAGTGGAGGTAGGATGTCTGCTTTGAATAGTCAGTAAAAGGTTGGGCAACACTGAAGGAGAGGAAGAATCGGGTCCAGGGAGGGGCATGGAGGGCAGGGAAAACCATGGAGAAAAGTCAGGTTCCACTGTTGAGCCATAGACCAGGTACTACGAAGGAGAAAGTCTAGGATTTTTGCCGCACTGTGTAAGGGAGATGTTATTAGTTTGAGGTCATTGGTTTTCTTGATGAGATTGCTGGTGAGGTGGGCATGTTGGTGCTCTTTTCCCCTCATCTACCTTGGCATAGCCTAGAGGATTCCACTGACACTGTCCTGGGTAGGTTCTTCCTGTAGGAACCATCAGACTGATAGTTCCCCTATTTGCCCCCTAATATTACAACCAATACCCACCTCCACTCACCCAGCATGGGAGTATCTGATCTGCATGGTGACCCAGGATGACCCTAAGGGAATGGACTTCTGCTAGGAGCAAAGAGGAAGCCCCAGGAAGTCAAGTATAAGTAAACCACATGAGGGAGCAGAATGAAGGTCATGGGCAGGCAGACCTGAATTCAAATCCTGATAGCTGTGCTACAAAGTACAACTGACTCAAACTTTCTGAGTCACATTTCCTCACCTGTAAAACCCAGATATAATACCAAATGCTGATTCAATATGAAAAGCTCTTACATGAGACAAGGACACTTTTAGCTGTAACTAAAACACTCTTGACTAATAGTTACTTTAAAAATAAGACCACTTATTATCTCACATTTTTAAAAAGTCTGAAGATAGGTGGCTTCAAGTTTTGCCAAATAGCTTAGTGACTGGACACTTCATAACCTTTCTACCCTACCAGCCTCAGCACAGTGATTGGTTGTCTCATGACCACAGAATGGTGTCGCTACTCCAGGCATCAGATCATCACACCAGCAACCTAAGTAGGAAGGAAGAAATGTGGCAAAAGGCTATCTCCTGAGAGACATTGTGTTTTACTTCCATCACACATGCAGACACACACAACACTTTAGTAACTCTAAGGACAGTACAGGATTGTGGTATCAGAAAATGTCAGCAAAGGAGACATATTACTGTTGCTAGGACTTGAGCAAAGACATCTCTATGGGTTTATTTTGATTCTGCCAAAGTAAAATAATACATCAAACAAGGAGAAACTCAGATTTAGCCCCCTGTTATTTCTATGAATGTGGGATGAATTCTTAGTTCACGCACTTTGTCTTTTACTATACATGTGCCCAGCAGTGTTTTGCCCTTTAGACCTCACAAGCCATGCTGTATGTAGGTTATCATGGAAGAAAAATATTTTGGAAATGCAAGGAAAATTTCTTTCAACCTATACAACTTAACTTATGCACTGTTTGGATAGCTAACTTTTTTAAGGAAAGATTTCTGTTGAACTGTATCAAATGAAATAAAAAAGGGAATTTTAAAGGCCATTGGCTGTGCTGTTTTTATATAAACGTACTTGTGTTTTAAAAATTGGCATACCAAAAATTGGCAGATGTCATGTTTTCTATATTTTACTTTGCCACCAAAATACGCTTGCTCTTCCATTCTTATATATAAAATGGATTTTGAAAAAAACATACCAAAAAAACTGCCCAAAATGTCAAGTTTGGTTGACTAATGTTCGTGATAGATAGAAAAAAACAGTTTCCCTTTCTCCCTATCTCTCTCTCACTCTCTTTCTGTCTCTCTCTCTTCCTCCTTCCATCCCTCCCTTTAAGAATAAAAAAAAGATGTAGAAGAAAATGGCTAGTACATAGTAGGTGCTCAGTAAGTGTGAATTCCCTTCTTGGGAAGGAAATATAGCAAAATTCTGGTCTCTGGAGTCCAACTGTCTGGATAAGACCATGGACAACTTTCTTTCCTCTCTGTGCCTCAGTTCCCTAGACTCTGAGAAGGGAACACTAGCATTCAAGTGGTAAGCACTCTACAGACATTCATAGTTCTCATTATGATTCTTTTCTTTCCAGCCTGTGTAATCATCAGCTCCGCCTGCAGTGGAGAATTAATCTTTCTGACCCAAGTACTAGTCAATTAACAAGTTCACTTTGGTGTTCAATAGTATTACTTTTAAAAACAGTGTTTTGTAAGAATTTTTGCAATATGCCAGCAGTTCTTCAATCTTTCAGATGCTAGGAGACGCCTGCACTAATTATTGCCTAACAGGGTTCCTGTTAGAACTAAGGATACTTTAATTAAGTAGATGAGCAATCTGATGCCTCCCTAGAAAACAGGTAGTAAGCATATAGATAGATATTATTCCTCACTAGAAAAACGTTGCTTTATTTGCTCATGCTTTTCTGCTCAAGAAAGGATCCCTTTGCACTGGACTAGTACGCAATATTTAATCTTTTTAATTTAATAAATACAATCAGAGAAGAATGAGAATCATAAAGTTGGAGTTTGTAGCCTCAACCTTAATTAATATGCACCATTACTTCGATTATTATGCACCAATACTAAATTTTCAATAGTTTATTATCGAGCAAGGGGTCTTTGTCTGGACCACTTTCATTTCACTCAATGACTATTCATATATCCAACCTGTGGTCAGCCCTGTGCCAGGCACTGCGGAGGGTGCCGGCAGAAGAGCAGTAGCTCTGAGAAGGCAATGCCTGGCCCTATCTGCAGCTGGATGTGGGATGGGGTCAGAAAGCCTTCCCAGGGTGATTGACTTCTGAGCTAAGAAATGGAGTTCCAGACCGAGGAACCAGCACATGCAAAGGTGTGGAGACCAGAAATAGAGTTCTGATTCGAGGAAACTATATTCAATTTGGGAAAACAAGTGCAAGGAAGGTGTGGCAAGAACTAAGGGTAATATAGCAGGGTTCAGCAGACAATGAGGAGTTAAAGCTCTCTCCCCAGGCAAAGGAGAACCTGGGAATACTTCCTCCCTTCCCTTCCCTTCCTTTTACTTTCCTCATCTCACCTCTTCTTTTCTTCCTTCTTTCCTTCACATCTGATTTTAATCTGGCTTTGGTATTTGCTAGTCTGTACCTTCTATAAATTACTTAATGTTATTAAACCTCAATTTCCTCATCTGTAGATGAGGGTAGAAATGCCTTCTTGATAAGGTCTATGGAAAGTGAAATCACAAAACCATACTTGTGATTAATAAACCCATTCCCAAATGCCCAGTGCTGGCATTTTCTGGGCAGGCACCCTGTCAAGTGAAGAGGGTGAGTTTTAGGCAGACCTGGATTCTGTGCCCACTTTACAGATGAGAAAACCAAGGCTTTATATGTAACCAAGACCATAAAGGAAAGCCACTGTCCTGGGACTGTCCTGTTGTCTTCATTTTCCTTTTCCCCTTCCCCATCCTCCCTCCCTCCCACCTGCAGCATTCAAGGTCTCGCTGATTCTCCATTTGTTGTCTCAGACAAGCAGGAGACCGGGCATCATGGACCATCTAATTCCCAAGGCAGAGGGTTCTCAGGTGGCTTTTTTTTTCATTTTCATAATAGTCTAATTATGCGTTCTTCCTTTCACATTTCTAAAGCCTCTTTGAGTGTAATTGTTCCAAACCAAAAGCGATAGGCTCATGATACAAGAAATTTCCTGGATCTCAAAATCTCACCACTGCAAATAACAGCTTCTGAGCTTGTGCACATGTGTGCGTGCATGTGTACACGTGCTTTCCAGCTGGGCTGCATGACAAGGGGCTGTCAGTGAATGACACACGGACAGTCCTTTCTCGGGGAGCAATGGCTTTAGAGCAGGTCGGTGCAGTGAGAAGCTGTATTGTATAATGGTTTGGAACATGCATTTTCTGAAAGGACCAAAGACTTGAGGTCAAATTCCCCTTCCACCTGTACTAGCAGGTCAACGTGGCGTCTCTCTGAGCCTCAGGCCCCACACCTATACAATGGGGCGATGCTAGTGCCTCATCACTGGCTTCTTACGAGGATTCATTGGAGCTAGGGGTCTGAAGTCTCTGGCACATTGTAACATGACTCATATCTTCATCTTCCATCATAACCTTGTCTCCCAGCCCAGAGTCATTTAGGGAATGAGGGTGACTCTTTGGTAGGTAAGGGTCCTGCTTGTGAGGGTAGGAAACGTCTAGATGCATTCGGGTCTGGCACTGGAGTGACTGTGCCCCAGGATAAAGAGATGCCAAAATTAGAGCCAAAACAGCCACCCAATCCTGTGGGGAAAGAGAAAGCCATAGAAGCTGCCTGTGAGTCAGAACTGAGAAGGCAATACAGAAGCTTAAGGAGGGAAGAATGCTGTGGAGCTGTGCCAGGAAGTTTCCACAACCGTGACTCAGGATTCACGCTGCTCAACTTCATGAGACAGCATCCTGTCTGAACGAGCCAGCAGTCTACTTTGTAACAAGTCATGAAAAGCCAGGGATTTTATATGGCTTGGTGAACAAGGCAAGAAGGATGCCAATGTTTATTGGGGGCATCCTTTATTCTGTAACATCCTCAACAAGCTGTGAGGTGTAGGTAATCGTATCCCTGCCTTCCAGATGAGGAAAACTAGGCTCAGAGAGGTGAAGCCACTTGTCTAATGTCACACAACTTGGGATGAGAATTTGGGTCTGTTTGTCTGCCAAGCCTTGCTTTTCCTACTTGACCATAATAATGCAGTCCACTAATGTTGGCTCGTGGTTTCCTAGGATGACTATCAAAAACCACTGAAAAACAGCCCTTCGTGACCAGCTATTTTTGAGGGGTTTGCACAAGTTGTCCACCTCAATTGTGAGCTCATCTGCCATCCCCAGAAGGTTCACTGTCAACACTCATTAAAAGTTGATTGGATAATACTTATAATAATTGCTGACATTTGTTGAGAATTTACTATGTGCTAGGCTCTCTCCCAAGTAATTTTTATGTAATAACCCATTTAAGCCTCATAATAACCTCAGGCATTTGGTAGTACTATCTCGCTCATTTTATGAACAAATAAACTGAGGCAGAGAGGTGAACTAACTTGCCCGAAACAACACAACTAAGAAGTGGCAGAGCTGGGATTTGAACCCAGGCAGTCGATCTAGCTGTGGAGTGTCTGTTCTCAGTCCTGCTATTACAGGGGCTCTCCTAAGCAGAGAGATGGTCGGACACACAGATGGGTGTCAGGCAAAGGCAGAAAGAGAACCAGGATCTACTAAGTGTGTCATACTTACCTGGCTCTGTGTTGGTCTCTTTAGATATTGGAGGGAACTCACAGCAAATCTGTGTGGTCAGTGACATCTCCAATTTGCACATGAAGAAACTGACGCTCAGAAAGTTAAGATGACCTGGGAGAGTCAGGCAGCTGCAGAACTGAAACATGGAGCAAAGCTTGCCTTCCACCAGAGCCCAAGTTCTTTCCAATCTTCCAGGGGCCTCTTGAGCATCCCACAGAGTATAAGAGGACACTGCGTTTGGCAAATCGCTGGTTAATTTGGTACCCATAGGAAGACCTTTGTGACAGTGTAGTCTTAGGAACCAGCCCCCCTTCAACCCACGGAGGATTGGCAGCCTCCTTTGATGCCAACTTTGCTCATTGCTGGTTTCCTTTTCAGTGACAATCCTGACAGCTTTTGTGAGATGATTGCAGGTTGGAAGACTTCAGCTTTTCAAAGTTTGGTGAAAACTCTGCAAGTGGGAGGACCTGTCATCTTCCAGGGCGTGTTGTCTACCATGTCTTATACATGTTTCTTTACAAACCCTGGTGACTGAATTCTCCAGGTGAGGAACAGGGTTCAGACAAAAGCTCGGGTGCAGGAAGAGGGAAAGGAGTGCAGGAGAGATGATAATGTGAGATTGCAGGGCTGGGGCCAGTGGGATGTGAGGAAGGAGGAAGAGGAAGAAGTCAGGGTATCTTCCAAGTTTGGGGCCTGGTGAGGAGCAGCCAAATGGATGGGAGGCCCCTGAAGGAGAGCAGAACCTAAGAGGGCAGGTTAAGGGGTGGGGGGAACCAGAAGGCACTTCTCCACTAACACTGACTTCAACAGCTCATTAGGAACTCAAAATGCAGCCTCCAACCTCAGTCTCTGAGCAGCTCTGAGGCCTTGACCGTGGGCCCAGTGGCTGTGGCCAAGCCTTGGGGGGAGCCAGCACTCTGAATAAAGTTTCCTTTAGTGTCCCTGAAATGTAATTCAGGATCCTGATTTGTCTGCCAGCACTTTATCTCTGTCCCCCTCTTCCCTCTATTCTTAGACTCAAGTCACACAGAAGCTGAAGTTTCCCTGCCCACATCCTTCCTTCCTCTGCCCTTTTCCCCTTTACTCTTCCTTCTGGGCATCACCCTGCTGAGCCCTGAGATGCAGAGATAACCCAGATATGGTCCCTGCCTTAAGGCTCTCCCAGCCCAGCCGGTGGGGAAGTACATTGTAAATACGATGACTCCAGGCTGAAAGGAGTTGAGAGTAATGGATGGTACATGGACTCCTGTACCCAACAAAGGACACGTTCTTAATCTTAATCCACATTCCTGTGGGTATGAACCCATTTGTGAAAAGGGCGTTTTGATGATGTGTTGTTAAAGTGTGGTCCAGCTGAATGAGGGTGGGCCTCAGTTTGGATGACTGGAGTCCTTGATAAACAGAAGAAATTCCGATGCAGCCAGAGGTACCAGAACTCAGAAGTCAGTGGAAACCAGAAGGCAGGCTCAGGAGGAAACTGAGGATATCGCCCTAGGAGGATGGTCATCTCCAGAACACTATCAATCCTGGGAGACCATGGCCTTCCCGACACCTTGAATTGGGATTTCTGGTCTCTGAAATTATGAGCCAATAAATTCTTGTCATTTAAGCCAACCCATTGAGTGGTATTTGTCATAGCAGCCTGGCTAGACTGAGACGGTTGGGGAGCGGGAGGAGTGTGTCTGCCTTGCCACAGAGCTAACACAGCATCCCAGGGCCAGGCCTTGGAGGCAGGCATGAGCGTTCCAGGCAGAGTGAACAGAGACAGTGACCAAGGCAGGGGGGCACCCTGGAGAAAAGCAGGGAGGAGGGGAAGAAAGTGGCAAGTCTGAAGATGGGCAAGAAATTCCTGGGGTCTCAGGTACATGGGGACGAGTGGAAAGAAAAGTGGTACAAAAATCATACAGAACCTTGAATGCCATTCAGAAAAGTTCCAACAGTTCCAGTGGGCTGATATTTCCCGAAGCATAGTCCAAGGAAAACATATTAAAACCGATTCAGAGTGTTCGTTAAAAATGCAGATTTTGCCTCCTACCCCCAAACACAAATAACTGAAATCTTGGGAGGGGGGGACAAGGAATAGTCATTTTGAAAGTGTCCAAATAAGCATTTTGCACTACTGCAGGTCATGGAAGGTTTTAGGCTGTGGAGTGGTGAAGTTAGCTCTGCATTCTAGACATTCCCTTCTGGAGGGGCAGAGGATGGCCTGATAGGTGGTTGTCACTAAATAAGATCCTTGCGCAACAAAAAATGGGAGCAGACAACTGCCCAAGCAAGAAGGGACTTCTCTATCTGGCTCAACAGATCAAAGACAGCTGAGAATGTCCCCCAAGATGACGGCAACTATACTTGTCAAACTAAGACTTGTGGGTGGTAACCCCAGGCCATGTAGCTGTTGCCACTGCAGTGCAAATTCTGGCACAGAAATAGCATGCTCTTTCCACAGTTTTGCCTTTGCAGACATGACTGCTACTCTTCTTTGCTTCTTATGCTGTTTTTACTTTTTTCTTTCTTATTTGTTCTTGTTCCAGTCTATAGGAAGACGGTCACTTCCTTGTATCAGAGTTGCAATCCACAAGTTTGGAATGTGGATGGCGCCCTTTGCAATCATGCAGTGCCTCATCCCTGCACAAGCCAACCTGGAAATGTACGGTGAAGACGAAGTCCAAGACAGCAGGGCCTGAGAGCAGGTGGTGGGTCTCTCACTTTCCTGTACCTGGAGGAAAGAAGCTAGCACAGCTTCTGACTATTCTGAGAGACAGATTTGTCTGCAGAGTTGAGGGATTTCCAGCTAAGCCAGACTCTGGGCTGTGACTGTATAGCTGGACTCTGAGACACTTTGTAGTATACTCTGGAGATTACCTGGTCTGCAGTGGAGGATACTGGGGGAAAACTCAGCAGGCTTCCACTCCAACCAAACTGATACTGTTCTTATATGCTTTAACTTTTAGGCTCTTGTGTAATATTTCATTTGTGGCAGGTGTCCTACGGCTAAAAACGCCAGTGAAGTTTGGAAACAGTTGTCCTGATAACCTATTACTGGGTAACAAACTATCTCAAAACTTAAGGGCTGGGCAGGCCATGGTGACTCAGTGGCAGAGTTCTTGGCTGCCATGCTGGAGACCCTGGTTTGGTTCCCAGTTCCTGCCTATCTGTCCATGCAAAAACAGCAAACAAACAAACAAACAAACAAAAAACTTAAGGGCTTACAACAAAAATGTACTCTAATTTCTCATGGTTCTGTGGGCTGACTGGCCACAGCTGGGTCGTTCATACTTGGGTTCATAGAGGCTGGTCATGAATTTCCAGCCAGATAGTGGCTGGGGCTGGGGTCATCCCAGGGCTCAACTGGGCTGCATGTCAAAGCTGGCTCACTCTCAGGACTGCAGCTTGAGATATTGACTTGGTATCTCTCTCTCTCCATGAACCCTCTCTACAGAGCTAACTTGAGGGCTTCCTTCCAATATGGCGGTCTCCGGGTACTTAGATGACTTACATTATGGCTAGCTTCCCCCAGAGTGAGCATTCCCGGAGATCCAGGTAAAATTTCAAGGCTACTTATGATCTACCATTGGAAGTTGCTCAGTGTAAATTTCCCAGCATCCTAACGGTCAAAAGCAAATCATGAAACCAGCTCAGAGTCGAGAGGAACCAGGACCACAATAGAACACAAATGCCCACTGGAGACCAGCCACCACCCTAGGACCCAGGGGCTCTGGTTATCATGGGACTTAATGGAGATAAGTAAAATATTATTGGAATAATTCAGCGTCAGATCTTGCTATAGTTTCAACAAGCAAAATTATCCCCAACCAAAGCTATCAGTAATGTTCAGTGTGTTTCTGGAATCACTTCCAATCCTTTCTCAACAGACATTGGCAAACAATTCCTCAAGAGACATTGCCAAGTGGGACAAAGGAAACTGTCAGGCCAGAAGTCTCCTCTGCTTTCCTTTTCTTGTGTCTCAAAATCTTTCTTTTGTACTTGTTTCTATATATTTCTGGGGTTAAATTTTTTTTTTAAATAAGAGTTCAGAATATTGTAAAATAAGGAAAGAAAAGTCTCCCTTGCCCCCAAGCTCCCAAGGTAACCACTCTTAATAGTTTTGGGGTAGACTCCTCCCAGAAACTTCCTGTGTAGTTATAAATGTAAAAGAAATTTTCTGAACACAAATAAGCTCATATAGTATATGAAATACTTGAGCTTGTTTGTGTGTGAGAGATAGTGTGAGTGTGTGTCTGTGTGATAGGGTGAGTATGTGTGCTTGTGTGAGACATGTGTGTGCTTAAAATATATATGGGGCATTATTTCACAAGCGCTCACAGAGATGGGCCTCAATCTTTTCATGGCTGTTTAAAGTTCCAGGCCTAGATGCACCATCATTTTGTTCTTAATTAGTCCCTTGTTGATCAACATTTAGACAGTTTCCAGTTTTGCCTTTGCAAGCATGACTGTCCCTCTTCTCTGTGTCTTATGCTGTTTTCCTTATTTATTCCTATTCCAGTCTGTGGGGAGATGGTCACTTTCTAATATCAGAGATGCAGAAGCTTTTGAATGCAATCGAAATGGTTCAGACGGGGACATCAAATAGAGCGGGATCAAATCTCAGCTTTGTCTTTGGTGAGTGTCCTTGGGTGAATCACTCACCCTTATGAGCCTTAGTTTCCTCATCTACCAAGTAGAGATAAATAAAGTGCTACCTCCAAGGCAGAAGGGCTGTAGCGTATTCAGAGTGCCGAGTGCCTAGCAAGTCTTCAATACCCACTGGCTTTATGGTCAGTACTGGTGTAGCCTTCTGGGATTTGGGTAGGAAAAACGGGCTGAAGAGAGAAGACGGACTCACCTCACAACCCCGGTCCGGCAGAATCATTTCTGCCAAAACCAAATCCATTCTTTTTGACTTGTATGAATTCATTCAACTGCAAATATTTATTGACCTCTACTTGGAGAAACAGTAGGACATATTGCTTAGAAGCTTAACATCTCAACCCTAACTCACTCACTGAGTGCACACGGCAATGTAACAGCAAAAACCTTCTTTGGAAAGAAGCCTGGTCGTTTCTCACAAAACTAAGCATAAACCCTGTAACTGAGCAATTCCATTCCCAAATTTTACCCAAAAGAAATGAAAGCCTAAGTCCACAAAAAGAGTAGTAAACGAGTGTCCACAGCAACCCTATTCAAACTAATAGCCAAAACCAAACTAATCAACAACCACAAAAAAATCACAAAAACTGAAAAATTGGAAATAGTCCAGCTGTCCATCAATAAGAAAATGAATAAACAAGTTGTAGTATATTCATACAATGGGATGCTACTACTTAACAATAAAAAGAAGCAAGCTATTAATGCAACAATATGGATGAAACTCAAAAATGTAATGCTGAGATAAAGAAGCCAGATACCAAAGAGTACCACAGTATGATTCCATTAAATGACGTTCTAAAAGAGGCAAGTTTTAATTATACTGAAAAAAAGTCAGAAGAGTGGTTTTCTGGGTATAAGCAGGCAGATATTGACTGGGAAAGTGCTTAAGGGAAGCTTCTAGGTGATGGAAATGTTTTATATCTTGATATGGTTGTGCTGGTGTACGCATTTGTCAGATCTCATTGAATGGTATGTTTAAGATTTCTGCATTTCACTAAATGTAAATCTGCCTTCAAAAAAGGGCAGGCCACGGTAGCTCAGCAGGCAGAATTCTCACCTGCCATGCCGGAGACCAGGGTTCGAGTCCTAGTGCCTGCCCATGAAAATAAAAAAAAAAAAGAAAGAGTTAAAAATGAAATTTGAACTCTTGTTGAAGATATGCATGCTCAAATGTTTAGGATTGAAATATACTGGTGTCTGCAATTTACATTGAAGTGCATAAAAAATAAGATAGGTTAATGGACAGATAATGGTAAAGTAAATATA
The DNA here is from genome assembly GCF_023851605.1 of Tamandua tetradactyla. Classification (NCBI taxonomy): domain Eukaryota; kingdom Metazoa; phylum Chordata; class Mammalia; order Pilosa; family Myrmecophagidae; genus Tamandua; species Tamandua tetradactyla. The sequence goes on from NC_135346.1 coordinate 56,735,276, forward strand.
GCAAAATGCCAACAATTGCAGAATCTAGGAGGCAGGTACACAGATTCTCACTGTACAGCTCTTTCAAATTATATATTTGAAATCTTTCTTAACAGAATGTTGGGGAGAGAAAGCACCCAGAACCTTACTTCCTGGGTTTGAATTCCATCTCCACCTCTTCTTAGAACCCGTGACCTTAGAAAAGTTACTCAATTTCTCTGTGCTGCACCTCAGTCTCCTCATCAGTAAAATGGGGATAAAAACATTGCACTGGGAAGTGCAAGGGTAGTTCAGTAGTAGAATTCTCACCTGCCATGCGGGAGACCTGGGTTTGATTCCCAGTCCATGCACTTCCCCCCAAAAACAGACAAACAAGCAAACAAACAATTCAACAAATGGTGCCGCAGTAACAGAATACTCACATGGAAAAAGAATGAAATGTGACCTCACCATACAGCATACCAAGAAACAAAAAGCAAAAAACACTGGGTTATTGCAAAGATTAAGTGAGTTATTACACATGCAGAATATGGAACAGGGCCTGGTATTTAGTAAGTGCATGATAAGCTTTGTCTGGATAAGAAAATACACTGAGATGTTAACTGTATAACCCTTCCTGTCTTGCTTTTCCAGCTGCTGTGACAAGTACCGCACAAAGCGTTGGCTTAACAACAGGAATTTATTGGCTCAAGGTTTAGAAGTCAGAAGGCTGGTTTCCTCCCAGGGTCAGCAGCATTCTGGCTGGCGGGCAATACTCAGGCACACTGGCTTTCCCATCATATGGCGATGTCCTCTCCTTTTACTTCAAGGTTGTGTTGACTTCCAGCTTCTCCCTGTGACTTTCTCTTCCATGTCTGATTTCCTTTGCTTGTCAGGACTTCAACCATCTGGGAGTAAGACCCACCCCCATTCAATTTGAGCACATCACAACTAATAATAACATTTTCAAAGGTCCTACTTGCAAATGGGTTCACACCCTCATGACCAGGGGTTAGAACTGGAAAATGACTTTTTGGAGGACATGATTCACTGCCTAGTACTTGCCAGCATTTCTCCACGGAGCCTGGAGAGAGAAGTATATCAGACCTGGGGCCCAAAGGCCAAGTGTTAGTGTCCTTGAACCTCAATTTCCTTGACTCGAAAATGAGCAAAATTCAAAGTGCTTGGCGCTTTTGAGAATATTCAATTTAAAAACCTACGTGAAAGCACGTGAAGCAGTATTCTGTAAACACTCATTAAATCTTCCCTAAACCTAAGTGGCCCTCACTGGTGACACAATTGGGAGGGATTGATTGAATTCCAATCTAATGCAGCCTCCCCTCCAGAAATGCTCAGCACCAGGGTTCTCATTGTACAACCCTGGACCCTTCCCCAGCTAACGATGAGGTATGATGGGGCAGGGGTGGAGAGGGGTGTGAGCAAGTTCACCCCAAAGCACCTTGGGGCATCTCCTTCAAGCTCCACTCAGGGACGGACCTCAGCCTTCAGGGGCCTGCTGGCAGACTACCTCTCCATGAGGCTGGAGTACAGGGACTGATCCAGGAACAGCCAACCAGCTTTATTCAGACCTGTTAGGCACCGATTACACAGCATCCCCCACCCGACACAAAAGACAGGTCTTTGTATGCTGATATATCTTGATAAGTAAATAAACCAGAAGAGACTGTTCGTATCAGCAACCTTTTGTGCGTGTGGCACAATTTTATCGTAAGATGGTTTTGAGAGAGGAAAAGAAAGCCCAGTGGACTTTACCTTACGTCCAAGGACAGTCTGCCAGATTTTGGAGTCACCTATTAGGCCACCTATAGGGATTTAATGAAGAAAAAAAAAAGGTGATTTAAACAAAAAAGTTCAAACTGATTTGCAGAGCATTCTAAAAACGATTTCATGATTTCCTGATTTTTAACAGTTTCACGACGGAATATTCTGCCTGCCTACTGAAATGGCCTCAGAAAAAAAAAATTTCCCCCATAGTTTGGTTTCATGCGTGTTTGCAGAAGCAGTTTCTCATCTTCAATCTTAAAATCCATCTGGATTTCAAGAGGATTTTGATTCCTGCATTGCTGACTTGCTCATTTCTGACAAAAATGCTCTTTTGTAAGAAAAAATTGCAAAACCCCCAGAGTCAAAAGTGCTTTGACGCTGTTGGAGTTGAAGGGCGGTGCCTTGCTCTGTGTGTGTACGTGTTTAATCTTCCTGTTGGCAACGCTTACATGGAATTCAAATCCCAAATGTCGTGACCTTTCCACGGAGCTTGAACTAGTTAGGAAAGCTTTTCTAAGCAAGCCAAACATATGCATCTCTTGTTAATGAAGAGGTTTAATGGCAGGTTAGAAGGCTCAATGGAATTGAGCAGTGCCCTTTTCACCCCTGCTTGGCTTCGTTCCTGTTTTGCAGGTGGCTGCTGACTCTCTCTCGCCCTCCCAGGCTGGCTCACTTCCACCAATCCCAACACAGACTCCGCTTCATCACCAACTTCCCCCAGAACAGTCACACCCAACTTTGACATTTGGATTTTGATTTCTAACGGAAGATTTCTGGGATCCCAGGGCAAATGACATCGCACCTCATGCAACATTTGCACTTGCACAATTTCTGATTAAGACATGACCTTCCCAAATCTTCTCTTGGCCACCAGCTGCTAAGACTCCCCCTCCCTGACCCTCTTTACTCAGCATTCTAGTGTGAAAGACTAGGTCAAATCTAGCCTCTTGCAGGTCGAATCTCAGATTTTGGAATCAGAGTGTGGGTTCAACATTCAAATTCAAAAGTCTGAATATGGTCTTAAATCAGTGACTTTGCATCTCTGTGCCTCAGTTTCCCCGTTTGTAAAATAAGGGTTAATAATAGTACTCACCTCAAAAGGTTGTGGTGAATAGTAAATGAGATAGTTCATGCAAAACCTTTACACGGTGCTTTTCACACAGGATGCATTTAGTAAATGCATAAATTAATGAACCCACCAAACTTAAGAGGGAAAAGCATTTCTTCTCTCAAGAGGAGCTTTGGTAAACACAGCTTTCTCTATCTTGTTTCATATGAAGAGCCAAGAGTGTGTATAGTGAGTATGCTAGAAATGGATCCAGCTTGGTCCACTTCTGAACTCCCCTCCTCACCCCCCTGTCATACGGGGATGCAAGGAGCAGCACTGCCCATCTTGGCTTTCTCTGGGGCCCCAAGAACAAGGACAGTCATTCAGACTGCCAGCCCATGGTCAGGCCTGCAAGGCAGCCCCTGTGGAAGTCAACACGCTAAGTGATTTTGGGATCCTTCGGGAGGCAAAGTGTTATTGAAGTGCCACTTTGGATATGAAGTCCATCCTCCAGGACCACACCAGAGACCTGGAAAATCTATCACTTAGCAACAGTTGGCCTTAATCAGAAAGATGTGAGATTGTTATTGACCTTGGAGAAACGGAGATGGAAAACCACCAACAGCTACTGATTGAAAAGGACCCCCAAGGCAGAGGTGTCTGTGCATAGCAATTGGTTCTCTGGGTGGGAGGACACAGCCGGGAGGCAAAAGCCCAGGCTTAGGAATTAGCCTTGAGTTAGACCCTCAGTTCAGCCTTGGGCAGGCTGTGTGACCTGGAAGGAGGGCCTCAGCCTCTCTATACTTCATTCTCTCCCTTGTAGCACAGACTCCAAATCTCACCCTTTAATACTATTGCAAAGATTGAACAGATTAAACTAAATAAAGCATTTAATACAATGGCCAGCACAAAGTAAACTCTGAATAAGCAACAACTGATATTAATTAAGTACATGATCCAAAAATTCATTCTAAAGACCTAGAATTGCATATCTAACATATATTAAAATTCTCTTACACAAATGTAAACCCATAAGGACTCTCCCTGGGAAGAGAATAGCACATACCTTTGCTAATCTCATTTTGTCTTCTCATCTGTCCATCTCTCCTACACAGACACAAGCACACACAAGTATGTGTATATTTGCATAGGTGAATTTGTGAGCATACAGCGCATGGTAACACCCATATATACAGAGTGCTTCAAGATTTACAGAGATGCACATGTATATATGTCATTAATATTAACACAAATAGTAGTGATAATCATTTACTAAATGTTTATTGCCAAACACTATACTATGTAATACATACTATACTATGTGATAAACACATTTTTCTTATTTTATCAAAAATACAATGTAATAGAAGTGTTATTATCCAGTGTCAAATATCTGACTCAGTATTGCAATTTGCATTTCTGAAGCAATGACATAAAGATGGAAAAATGGAGAAAGGAGAAAAGTTACAATAATGACAGGCAAAATTCAAACTCAAGTCTGAATCCAACACTAAGACCCTATTATTCAGCCCACATTTCTGATTACAGTAACTGAATGAATGGCTGATGGATGGATGGATTGGAGATAGAGGGATGGAAGAATGAATGGATGAATTGATGGATGAATGGATGGATGGATGGATGGATGGATGGATGGATGGATGGATGGATGGATGGGTAGGTGTGAGGTAGTTTACAAGTTTAACCTCAGTATTATTGTTGTATAACTTTATTAATTTACATGCATCACTTTATGCATTCATGTGTATTACTCTGTGTGTTTGTGTGCATCACAATAAATTGATGCATTTATAAAGGTATATAATTGCAAGCTTTCTTGAAAGAAGAAAAGCAGAGTGCTTGCAGTGCTGTAAATCACGTCCAGCTTACTCAAGCATGTCTGAAGATATCGGTGTGCAAAGAGGGAGGCTGCCAGGTCTGTTTCTTGTCATGCCCAGGAGCTGCTCTTATTTTGGACAAAAGAGTTCAGCTAAGGGCCAGATAGTAACTCCTACCCTGCAAGTTCTGCCTCTATACTTTTCCAGCATTTACCACCCATTCCCTTAGCAATTCCCACCTTGCTCACTAGCTTATATAATCTAGAAACAAAGAATATTCAGGGCTCAGACTTTGGAAAAAGAGTTCTCTGGGTCTGCCGGCAATAAAGTTTTGGCCACTTCTCAGAGGCTCAGGTGCTTTCTTGGGTAAATGGAGTTTTCACTACTTCATTTTGATGGATGGGTTCATCATTCATTGAGACAGAGAACAGGTTTGGGTGAGAAAGATGATGAGTTCAATTTTGGAAATGTTGCGTTTGTGGTGCCATGGAAAGTCAAAAAAGTTTCTAGTCTGGAGGTATGAAATTTTACCATTTGCTTCATCTACTTTGAGTCTTGATTTTCCCTTCCATAAAAATGTGAATAATACCATCAAATGTGAAGGACTTGTGGGAACATCACATTCCACTTTCTGGGCAGTCTCTCAATTGAGGGGGCTCAGATGATGAGACAAAGAAACAAAAGAATAATGATGCTTTCTCTCCAGTGATACAATGCTTTTAATTGGGGCATGATCAAAGCTATGGCATGTAGCAGATAACTCCATGGAAAAGGAAACTGAGAAAAGATGATGAAGGCACAGGTAGCCAAGAGTTTAGCTAGCCTATTTCAATAAGGCAACTCCACAGGGCTAGCCTTACTAGCCCTTCAAGGCAGAAATATCCTGATTTGCTTTGTATCCAATTTCTTTGGCATCTGTGGTAGGTTGAATTATGCACCCCAGGGGAAAAAAACAAACAAACATGTTTTTAATTTTAATCCATTCCTGAGACTATGAACCCATTTTAAATAAGAGCTTTTGAAGTTGTTATTTTTAGTTAAAATATGGCCCAACTTAATGAGGGTGGGTCTTAATACTATCATTAGAGGCATTAGGAATGAAAAACCACATGGAGGAAGGAGAAGCTGGAAGTCAGTGGAACCGAGAAGAGAAAGGAGAAGACACCTCTGTGCTCATTGTCATGTGATGGAAAAGCCAAGGACCCAGGACCACCAGCAGCCAGTCTCAGAATGCCAGTGTTTGGGGAGAAAGCATTGCCTAGTTGACACCTCGATTTTGGACTTCTCATAGCCTCAAAAGTATGAGTCAATAATTTTCTGCTGGTTGAGACAATCCATTGTACTGTGTTTTTTTCAGCAGCTGGGAAACTACCCACCTACTCCACCTGGATTTAGTCCAAATTTGGTTTGGAATTTGAGTTTCCCCTGAGATCTTAGGACATCAGTAGAAGGGAGACAATCTTGCTTTCATATTGTATCACACTATTTTGACTCTGTCCAGCTAACTGAGTAGGAATTCTTCTTCAAACAGAAGAAATGGAATAGGATCAAAATCTATGCTATCAAATGTGTGAGGATATGAGGATGTCCTTGGAGGCACGAAGTGGAGTGTCCACCATGAAGTAACCTTTGAGAAAGGCATTAGAAAGGGAAACTCAATTCCTTTTCTGAAGTGAGGAAAAGCCCATAAATAGAAAAGCCCTCTGAAGGAAGGATGCCTGATTAATGGGAAAGAGAGCAGTCCTGGCATCTGAAGATCACAAGTTATTTCTAATTCCTATCCCTGACACTTGTAAGCTTTGTAACCTTGAGCAAGACCCTCCGACCTTCAATTTCCTCATTGTGAAATGGAAAGACTGTCTCTCCATGTGAGTCAGGGTTTTTGAAGATGCAAGTGACAGAAACCTGGCTCAAAGTAGCTTATGCAACAGAAGAAATTTATTGGGCCTTCCCACCTCCTATAAGGGAAGAGACTACTGGATGTAGGGACTCAAACATTATCTCCTTTTTCCTCTAATCCACACTTTTCTCTACATCTTGACTTTTGTACTTTTAGGACTGGCATTCTTCAAGAAGTTGGTTTAGTGCCTCATGAGAGTTGTAGGCTTACTTCTCCCCATCTTTGCTGGAAGTGAGAAAGGGACCCTTTAACCTTAGTTCCCAGGGAAAGACTAAGTTTGGATTACATACCTCTCTCTCGCTATCATATCCTAAGGAGGCAGGACCTTACAGGGAGAGGGCAGCTCTCCTTTGGACCACCTGTTAGACCCTGAGAGGAGGAGATGATGCATGCCATTCTGAAGATGGATGCATTGGTCCCAGAAGGGAATGATGCTGGACAGATAAAATGATAAATATGCATTACAGGTTCTTTCATCACAGGGACATTGTGAGAATTAAATCACATACTAGATAGAAAGTGCTATACAAATGTTACTATTACGTTAATGGAATGTATTATTAATATGTTATAATATATTGTATAGTACATGATTACCAAAATTAAAAGACAAGTACATTTTTCACAAAGGATGTAAAGAAATTCTTATCACCAAGGATGGGCCATGGTCAGCATTTGTTGAGACTTCAAGAATTGCTGGCTTCCCACCATGAGAAGGAGGTATGTCTCAGAGTAAATAAAGTTGAGGATCACTTTTGAACAAGAAAATCCAAACTGTGGACCATTCATTCAACCAATATTGACTGAGAATCAGACCTGTTCCAAGCCCTGAGCTACACCAAAAGACAAAAACAAACCAAGGCTCACCCCTTACCCAAGAAGCCCACAGCCCAAGGGAAGAAAGACATGGAAACAGACTATTCATGCTCTGTGTGAGATTTGACTTGAAAGAGGAATGCTCAGGGCATTGTGACAACACTCACAAGGCCACTTCAGTGGCTCATCCAAGCTAGCAATATTTGCTAAGAGTAACAAAGAAGATTTGGGAGCACTGTGTAGTTGTCTTCTATGTAGAGTAACTATACATCTGTGCTTGCCAGGCACAGTTGCATTTCTCATCTGTTGACCAAGCTTATTTATGAACATCCCCCTTCTACACACACATATACACACACACTTTGATCACAAGAGAGATCCAATTTGGGCAGCAAATTGTATGGTCACCTTATCTCTATAGCTGTCAGCCTCTAATTTGGAGCTGTGTTTTACACATCTTAAATATACTGCAAGAGAGCAAGCTTGGGGGTCAGACAGACCTGGATTCAAATCCTAGGCTTTGCCATTTCAATGCTGTGTGACCTTAGAAAAGTTACCTTAATCCCCTGAGCCTAAAATTCCTTGTCTGCAAAACAAGGATACTGCAAAGCATGGAGAAATACTTTGTTAAAGGGGGAAGGGGAAAGACAAATTATAAACTGTACAACAATAACAGTTGTATATCCCAGTAAACAAAGCTATCATCTGTCCAATGGCTCACTCAAGTCAAAATCCTAAGAGATATCATAGACTCTCTCTTTTGGTTATTTTTCTATGATTCAATCTATCTGCAAGTTATATTCTAGACCCCATCTCCAATACTTATCCTGATAATGACATCATCTTTCAAAGAAGAAAGGTTACTATATTATATCTTAATTTGAAAGTCACAGGTAACCTTTGCTCTCATTGTCGAAACAATTTTGGCAAACAAAATGAACTAACCATGATCTGCAATGAAATCATCTTCCCATTTACATTAAGAAAGTTTCAGAGGCTTCCCATTCAAGTATCTGCCCAGACTTGAAATCAATGAACTACTTCTTAGGGCAGACTGTGCTCTGAGGTCAGATGTTGAGCTTGGCTCTTACAGAGGCTCTTGAGACACTTTGGAATCAATTTCTTTTCCCACAATGATCACAGCTGAAATTCCCAATGGGAATCTGTGTTCTTGCAAAGCATTACCCAGGTCTTCTCTACATCAGTGTCCATTTTTCCCTTCAGATCAAGAAAGATTTCTCAGCATTCTCTTACTTTCCAAACTCATCAAAGAAAGAAGGAAAAGAAGCCCAAACATAGATGTTGTTTTCCTGGCAAGAGGAGCAGCCTTAGACTAGGTGTCAGGAAACCTGGGAACCAGCCTTATTTTGCTTGAGTTGGTGACTGTATGAATTGGTCATGTCCTTTCCTAGGTGGACTTCACATTTCTGTGTTAGTTTACAAGCTGCTGGAATGTGATATACCAGAAGTGAAGCAGCTTTTAAAAGGAGAATTTAATAAGTTACAAGTTTGCAGCTCTAAGGAAGCAAACATGTCCAAATTAAGGCACCAAGAATAGGTTACCTTCACTCACCGACGAGTCAAGAATACCTCTGTCACCTGGTCGTCCCATGGCTGGCATCTGCTGGCCCCTTGCTCCTGGGCTGCATTGCTTTCAGCCTCTGTTCCTGTGGGGGTTCCTCACTCTGCTTCTCTGGGGCTGGCTTTCCTTGGCTCTCTCCAGGTTCTGGCTTGCTTAACATCTCATGGTGATGTCTGCTAGACTCCGAGCATCTTCAAACATCTGTCTCTCTGTTCTCTGAAGCAACTGTTTTCTAAGCATCTACATCTGTTCTGTCAGCTCTGAGGCTTCTGTTTTTCCTCAAAAATATTTCCTCTTTCAAAGGATTCCAGCAAACCAGTCAAGACCCACCTGAAATGGGTGGAATTACATCCCCACCTAATAAAAGAACACATCCAAGTTAGGTGAGTCACATCTCTGTGGGGATAATTTAATAAAAAACCTCTATATACAATATTGAATCAAGATTAAAAGAAATGTGGGCTTCCACAGAATTGGATCAGGATTAAAACACAGCTTTTCTGGGGTACATAATATTTTCAAACTGGCACACTTTCTTGAAAACCAAAAGAAGCAGAATTAAATCATTTCTAACAGTCTCTGACTCTCATGTTTTACAATCAATGACCGTGATAAATCAGGTAATGACTAGAAGAACTATTAATTTCTCTCAAAGAAGGTTTACCTGGCTGCTTCTTCTGCTTTCACCATACCTCTCATACTCATTATGCTCTATATGCAGTATCTTTCTATTTGTGTGACAGGTATGAATTTCATCCTCAGACTCAGGCAGGCAAAAATGGAACTTAATTTGAGAAAAAATTATGACCAAACTCAACTTAGATCTTTCAGCACCCATTTCCTCTGGGCAAGAGAAAATTCAATCTTGTCAATTGAGGGTACACCTAGTCATGTATGAATCTCCACAGTCTCAGTTGAGTTATCAGATGTTGCCCTCTCCCTTTTATCTTTCTCTTCTCCCAAGGAAGATCTACGTTTGAGGGCTTACACAGCACGCTAGCATCAGTGGAGAGGAATCTGGTCTTAACATGGCTCCACAGGCTTCTATTGATGTGTACAGTCCTCATTGCTACTGACTCCACTGACTTTATTAATTCTGGATGCCTCTGCTCTTCAGGTCCTGGGCTTTTCCAAAACCGCACCAGTCCCTCTGCATGTCTCTGACTTCTAACCTGTCCAGACCTACCCTGCCACAACTGCTGCTTTCTTATCTCCAGGCTAGTATCAAGCCTTTGCACAGGGCTGTGACCTCTCAGAGTTTTAGATGAGAAGTATAGTACTGTCCCGGGAAGAGCCTCACTTAATATTTGTATTTCGTCAGAGTTCTCCAGAGAAACAGAATAGACAGGATACACATACATGCAGATAAAGAAACAGAGAAAGACACTTAAAGGAATTAGCTCACATGACCGTGTTGATTATCAAGTCCAAACTCTGTAGGGCAGAAGCAAGTTAAAAATTCCAGTTCAAACTTGAATTACCTAGGAGAAGCTGACTGGAGTAGAGGCAAAGATTCTTCTTCCCAACTTCTGAAATCCTTGGTTCTGGCTTTAAGACCTCCAACTGATGGGATGAGGAGATTCCTCTCCTTGCTGAGGGCGATTTCCAGTGTTGATTGTAAATATAATCAGCCATAAAGGCAATCAGCTGACTATAGATGAAAATCCATCTACAAAATACCCTCACAGTAACCATCAGGCCAGGGCTTGCTTGACCAAACAACTGGAAATAACCATAATCTAGGCAGATTGACACATGAACTTAACCACCACAATATCTCAGCATGTGGTCCCACAGTAATTGCCTGTCTTTCCAGTGGTCACTGAGCCACATACGAGGAAATCTGTGATTGTGGTTTTCCAGTTCTGAACCTCCAAACCTGACATAAATGCTCAGGATAAATTTTCTAGAATATTTTAGTCATCCAGCTCTGTGTCTCCCTTTTCGATTCTCTTTTATCTAAAAACTTCTCATTATATTTTAGCTTCTCTCCTGTATGAAGGAGCAAACAGAGAAGTGATCCTTTTCCTTCTTTTCCCAAAGTAACGTGACCAAAAAGTAATGCACCTGGCCTTTGTCCAGCCATAGAATATACTGCCTTCACGTCCACCTCTCCTCTGTGGATACCCCTGAAGTGTCATTTGGGAGGAACGTCATACCTCCAGAATTACACACATCGAATCAGCCAGCACAGAGGAAACACGTTGGGTCAGGGGAGGTGGATTTAGATTGCTGAGCACAAGCGTTTGATGCCCCTCAATCTGCCCTAGCCTGAAGATACGGGTGTCATCTTAGCTTTATGGGCAAGCAAAGATTCTGGTGACAAGAGCCAAGGCCCTTCCCTCTGGGATCCACAACCTCAGCTGGCTAACATTAAAATGGAAACTCCAGGGCAGGCCATAGTGGTTCAGCAAGCAGAGTTCTCGCCTGCCATGCCAGAGACCTGGGTTTGATTCCCGGTGCCTGCCCATGCAAAAAATATATATATGGGAACTCCAGTGCCCCTTCAGTGTCTCTGACTCCCTCCCATGAAGGCAAGAAGAGCTAGCTTCCCCAGCCAGGATCTCCCAGCTCCCTAACATTTCTTCCTGATTCCATCCCATGCCCTTCTCCCCAGTTTTTCCAGCAGCTATCTTACAGCCAACTCCTTCCCTTCCAAACTCACAATATGCTGAAGACTCTCCTAGCCTAAAACCACTCTCCCATGATCCTATCTTTCTTTCTAGCTGCTGTTTTCTCTTTTCCTTCTTGGCTAAGTTCAGAAGAGGGGTTCACAATGACGCCATGTCCTACCATTAGTCCTTCTGTCCACAGTGGTTCACGGACTGTGAAGATGGATACAACATCTCACTTGTTCCCTCGGACTTCCAGAATGGGACCTGGACCAGCGCAGGTGCATAAAAAGTGTTTGCATGTTATATGGACAAGTGGCTGGGTAGGTAGGTGACTGCATCAAAAGACAGTTGGATGAGCTACTAGGAGATTCAAAGTACCTATCTCAGACTGACTCATTGACTTGGAATTTCCTTCTTTCTTTATTTTTTCTTATAATAGAAGGGTTAAAGGCAAATTATATTAAATCGTTATTTTTTAAAGCCAAACAACTAAGTGGCACCTGCCATGCCAAGTAGAAAGCTCAAAGGAATTAAAACTGGCAGGAGTGTTCCCTTGCCTCAGCAGATGTGTTGCTCTGAGCAGAAATTCAGGATGAGGTAGAAGTACTAGGGTGAGGGAGCATCTCTGGGACTGACAGCACCAGCAGCGAGAACAATTGAAGAGCAGGAAGACGGCAGTAGATTTACTGAGAGGCAGGTTCAGGCATTTGAATGCCTCTTCTGTGCAGGCTTCTTCGCATTAGCCCCTCCAAGGAGAAGGGTTGATTTGAACCCTTTGCTGATATGCAAGGCTGAGGGATAGCTGGCAAGAGGATGGTTCTGTGGGCTCAGGGAGGAGGGCACACATTGCTCACAGTTGCAGCATTTGTGTGATGGAAGAGCACAGGTCAGGGGCTAAATAATCTTGGATTGCTGTGTGATGCAGGGTAGGTGACTCTCCTTCTCTGAACCTCAATCTTGCCCAGAAGGAAACAGAAAATAATTCCTATTGAATGGGGCTAGAGTGAAAGTAATGAAATCAGCACTAGGGAAACTGGGACAGTGCCCGATGGATGTCTGTTCCCTTCCCACCTTCAGGAATCTAATTCCTTATGAATGCGCAGTGATGTCTTGAAGCTTGATCTCTTGTGCCAGCTGAAGGTGTGAGTCCTGCTAGCTTTTCCTTTACAGCATTTGAATTTCCAATTTTGTGTTGCCATGGAATACTTGATTCTGCGAACGTAGAAAGTCTGCCTCCTTCCTCGACTTTAGGCTCCATAAGTCCCGGATGGGGCGTTCCATGTTCCACCACTATGTCCCCAATACCCAGCATGAAATAAATGCTCATACATATGTTTTCAATACTCAGGGAACAGCAACCACAATAATCATTGTTTGCCATTGTTTGGCCAATCGCAACATGTTTTTGCTCCTTGATCTCATTGAATGCTTATCACTAATGAACACAATGGGTCTGGCAATGTAGCAGTTTGGAGCACAGATTCTGGAGTCCATCAGACAATGTGGGTTCAAATCCTGGAACAGTATATATTAGATGTATGAAATGGGCCCATTGCCATTGCTTGCTAAGCCTCAATTTCCCTTTTGCAAAGTGGGGATCATATTAGAATCTACTGCATCATGTTTGTGGCAAAGATTGTATAGATGGTAGATGTAGGGGATTTGGCCCAGTGTCCCATACACACTGCTTGTGCTTACCACGAGCCCCATTTTATTGATGAGGAACCTAATTCCTACAGAGGCGAAGTCCATTGCCCAAGGTCACCCAGCAGTCAGTATTAGAACCAGAACTGGAAACGAAGATTTTTTAATTCAAATGAGTTGCCCTTTCTAATCTATGATTACAACAGCCTCCACTTGTTGAACACTTCCCAAGTAGTAGGCACTGTATTAGTGAATAACCTCTTTTAATACCTATGCCAATCCTGAGGTGGGTGCCATAATTATCCCCATTTTACAAATGAGAACCCTGAGACTCAGAAGCATAAGAATTATATGGTCAATTTCACAGAGTCCTTACATGGTAGAGCTGGGATGTTCAGCACTAGAATTCAAGCTTATGGCCACCTGCTGACCACTGAGACCCACCTGTTAAACATCCAGGAATTTACTACCTGATTGTTAAATCCTTGATACCCTGAGATTGGGCATGGTGGAGGTCTTTACACCACAGAACTTTGCAAACACTACAAAGTAGGGTTTTCTTTTTTCAATTTTTTAACTCTTTTTTTTCTTCCTTACCTAAGAGCAGGTTTACCAGTCCAACATCTACTTAAACTCTGATGCCCCTCTAACAGTTGGGAGAGATTTCTTCTCAATTCCAAGTTGCCGTGCATTTGGGAAAATTTGAAAAATAAATGCAGTTGGTAAAAAGACTTTCTTCTCGTTCTGACAAGTCATCTTCTCTCATCAGGGCAGAAAACAATGTCATGGAAGGCTTAGTTGGTCCCCAGCCTATAGAAGGCTGCTGTGCTCCTGGTGGGAAACATTTCTGCCTGTACCAATGAGGTGTGTGTACATCCTTGGCAGGTGCTCTTCTGCCTATGCAGGTGTGAGCTAGTTGTTCTAGCAGATAGTTAATGTATGGAAAACTGGCACTCCACAGAGAAGAGTATAGTCATTGAGTATTTTTTCATTCAGTTAACAAGCTTCCACCCAGTGCTTACTCTTGGCAGGCTCAGACCTAGGTATTGGAACCTCAAAGATGAATCAAATGCAGCCCCTGTCCTCAAGGGTCTCACAGTCATGTAGAAGAGTCAGACAAGGCAAGAAACAATTCTGAGACTCTGAAGAAAATTTTAGGATCTCTATGCATAGGATGCAATGGTCTCACCAAAGAGGATGGAGAACTTGGACCTGAATGGAGGAATCAACGAAGACACCATGTGTGTAAGGATATCTGAATATCCAGGAGCTGACCAATGATTTCCCAAAGAAGAAAGGGAAAAGAGCATTCCAGAAGGAGGAAATAGCATATTTCGAAGTCTGGGAAAAATTCAAAGAAAGGAGGTGATTGTATGATATCCTGCTAGAAACTTTCCCTGCCTGGAGTTCACAATACATGTTGGATTAGACAGGAAGATGAGAGTGGAGAGATGGTTAAAGGCCTAGTTACAGAGGCATGGAAGGTCAGGTGTATTAGTTATATATTGCCATGTAATAAAGAATCCCAGAACTTAATGGCCTACAACAATGTATCACTTATTATTTCTCATAGTTTCTATGGATCAGAAATTCTGTAGTGGCTTGACTGGATGCTTATGGCTCAGGGTCTCTTAGGTGGTTGCTTTAGTGTCAGCGAGGGCTACAGTCATCTGAAGGCTTGACTGGGGCAGGAAGACCCACTTTCAAGATGGCTGACACATTGGGTTGGCGCTTGGCTAGGTGTCTCAGTTCTTCCCCATGTGAGCTTTTCCATGGAGCTGCTTGTGTGTCCTTATGGCTTGGGGTTTTCCACCCATCCCCACACCAAGTGAGTAATCTAAGAGAGCAAGGGGGAAGGTCAAGGGATTTTATCTTGCATCTGATAGGGAAGGTGTTGGAAAAAGGAGGTAAGTGTATATGCCCTTCAGCTTAGCATTATTCTTGAACACCAGAAGCTTCCTTGACAAAGAGTGAGCAGGTATAATGCAATACACTAACATAGGACATTACATCTTGATTCCCAGAATTCTCTTGAAATCCTCAAATCCTTCCACTTGCTCTTGCTGTGCCTTTGGGCAAGTCACTTCCTTTCTCCTAGTCCCAGTTTCCCCATCTGTAAAACTGGGTTTATTTTAAGCCATCTCTCGGATGAGTTTGAAATGGGAACTTATCGGTAATATTGAGTGAATCCTATTAGGTTTTCATTTTTGCTTTTGTTTTTGAATTTTGGTCTCATTCTTGAACCAGAAGGGAAAGGTTTTTGTGTCAAAAGGAAGGTTTAATCCTGTAAAGATCTGACCCTCTTTTATAGCAGGAGTTGGAGATTAGCTGAGATGGAGGGAAATATGAAGGGTCATAGGAGATACCTCTTCTGGAGCTTTTCTGGAGCTACAACCTTGTGGTTGATGTTGTCTCATAGGGAAAGGATCAAGGTTGCAACCCATGGAAGGCCCTGAGCAAGGGAAAGAGACTGAGGGATTGGACACTACAGTTTTGAAAGTCCCAAAAATGCCATACTGATCTGATATGAGCTCCAAATCCAGGAATGCTGGCAGTTGACTTGTGAGGGGTTCTCGAGACCCTTTCTTTTGGTGAAAGAAGTCAAAGGACAATGTTCTTGCTTCCAACAAGTCTTGTTTCCAAATTATTTTCCTCTTGGACTCCCAAAGACTGGTCCCCTCGCGGATGCCTTGGCCACAGATTCTCATTTACAGTAACAAGAACGTTTGTTGGCCTGTGCTTCAATCTCTGAGCTCAGCCTCTGATGAACAGGTCTGGGAAGCTGCTTTCCCCTCAGCCAGCCTCTGTTTTCTGCCCTTACCAGGTGTGTGTCACGCCTTCCCTGACTCCTTGGCAGAATTCCCTTCCTCTCTATGGGTCTTACATGTTGGCATTTGAGAATTTGATAGGGTTGGCAATATTTTTACACGTGCACACCTCATGTCTTTTTTGTGTGTGTTTTGATGCTGCATAAATAATAGCATAATAATATTTGGATGCTAGAAATGTTCTAAAATTAGATTGTGGCAATGGTTGTGAACTCTGTAAATTTACTACAAATCACTGAGTTGCACACTTAAAATGGGCATGTTTTATGGTATTGTGCTGGTTTGAATTTGTTATGTATTGCAGAAAAGACTATGCTCTTTTCATCCATTCTTGTGGGTACAGACCCACTGTGGGTATAAACTTTTGATTAGTTTGTTTCCATGGAGATATGACCCACCCAATTCAAGGTTGATCTCAATCCTTACTGGAGTCTTCTATGAAGAAAATAAAAGACAACACACACACACACACACACACACACACACACACACAGATACAGAGAACAGAGAGATGAAACCAAGTGAAGGACTGTTCTCGTTTGCTAACTGCTGGAATGCAAATATACCAGGAACATAATGGCTTTTAAAAAGGGGAATTTAATAAGTTGCTAGTTTACAGTTCTAAGGCTGAGAAAATGTCCCAGTTAAAATAAGTTTATAGAAATATCCAATCTAAGGCATCCAGGGAAAGATACCTTCATTCAAGAAGGCCGATGAAGTTCAGAGTTTCTCTCTCATCTGGAAGGGCAGATGATGAACACGGTCAGGGTTCCTCTCTCATCTGGAAGGGTATTTGGTGAGCATGGTGGCATCTGCTAGCTTCTTCTCCCAGCTTCTTGTTTCATGAAGCTCCCCGGGAGACATTTTCCTTCTTCATCTCCAAAGGTCGCTGGCTGGTGGACTCTGCTTCTCATGGCTATGTCACTCTGCTCTGCTCTCTCTGAATCTTTCATTCTCCAAAATGTTTCCCCTTTTATAGGACTTCAGAAACTAATCAAGACCCACCCAAATGGGTGGAGACACGCCTCAACCTGATCCAGCTTAACAACCATTCTTGATTAAATCACATCTCCAGGGAGATTTAATTACAGTTCCAAACCTACAATACTGAGTAGGGATTAGAAGAAACAGCTGCCTTTACAAAATGGGATTAAGATTAAAACATGGCTTTTCTAGGGTCCATACATCATTTCAAACCAGCACAAAGACTCAGAGAAACAGAAATGTCCCAGAGATGCTAAGAGAAGACCTGCAAGACACAGCTCAAAGAGGTGTCCCAGAGAAGCAAGCAAGAAGCAAGGACCCCACCAACCTAAAGGCAACAAAAACCTAGAACAAAGGACCAGCAGACACCTTCCCAGGTGATAGAGGAACCTTTCTTCAGTGAAGGTGTCTTCTTCTTGATGCCTTAATCTGGACATTTTTACAGCTTTAGAATTACAATGTATAACTTATAAATCCCATTTTTAAAAACCAACCCATTTCTAGTATACAGCAGTCTGGCAGCTTTAGTAAACTGAAACAGGTGTATAAATTATACCTCAATAAAGCTGTTTTTTAAAAAAGAATGCAGCAGATCTCCATGTACTGACTTAAATAGACCTAGAATAGTACTTATGCTAAAAATAATAAGCAGAATACACATTGACATACAGAGTAGGCTTGCAATTTTTCTTTACAAAAAAAAAAAGAAAGAAAAAATATACATGTACATACAGATCTGAAACAGCATTGGGGAGTTTCAGAAAAGGTATGCTCTAAATATTTCCAGTGATAACCTCCCAAAAAAGGAGGGGACAGAGTCTAATGGAAGCAGATAAAGGGATGGATTTTCACCTTTTCCTTTATGCATTTTTTCAGTCACCTACTTAATGGTCAATTTTACTTTACTTTTAAGTTATGCACATGTATATATACACACATATTAATATATACACATGAACACATACATGCACACAAGCATATACACACACATTTATATATATTTTATATTTGTATATAATAATGTGAAGTTATTTTTCCCAGGAATTACAATTTTACCTCTCTTCTCTCCCTTGCTCTATGTTTCTTTCTTGAGTGATACACTTCCTTCCCATAATTTTAACCCCTGCCCAAATATGCGGAATTGGTCTCTGGATCCACCTTTTCATCCCAAGCAGAAGCGCTCAGCTCCCTCTCTGCTTTCCTCCAGTACTACATGCAGTCCTCCTTTACGGGGCTCTTCACATCGGACTCTGTGTATTAGGTGACTGTGACCTTGGTGAGGGCAGGGATGACACCAGAGATCCACACAAATTCTCCCAATAAATGCGTTTTTGCCAAACAGTTGAATGATGACCCTAAACTACTTTCAACTCCCCAAGAGTTTCTCTTTCACAGTGCTTTTGTCCAAATTGTTCCGTTTGCCTGGAAGGCAATTCCCTACCTTATTTGCTTGGGAAGGTGTTAGAGTTTAGTCAAAGTGCAATACCAAACACCCAAAATGTCAGATGCAAGCTTCTCTCGTGCATCCCATTCCAGAGGGAGTTGGTGGAAGGGCACCAGGTGTTCAACTTCAGGCAGTCATTCAGGGATGGAGAATGGAGACTCCAGCCCAAGTCTCCACCTTGGGAGGAGAATGGAGCAAGGACCACTCCCACCACTTCTACTCATATTCCACTATCCAGAACTCAATCTGCTGATCCTTCCTAACTGCAGGGAAATTGGAACTGTTGACCAGCCATGTGCCCAGGAAGAAGAGAAGACTAGGATATCAGCGAGCAGTGGCAGTCTCTATCACATAACCTCCTGTTCATCTTTCATAACCCAGCCAAGCCACCGCCTCTTTTACTCTCTCTTTGTCCAGGAGCTACATTTCTATGTCCTCACCAAACCCCAGCCCAGTATTCCCTCCATTTGTCCACATTATCATGTGGACATTATCTTTGTCTACCCATCATCCATACTGGACAGCCAGTGGAGGTACAAGTTCTAGGCAAGTAGCAGATGAAAAACACATTTTATTAAATGACCAGCCAACAGTTAGGTCACAGACTGCAAACAGTTCAGAAAATAAAAAAATCTCAGATATAAGAAACTGCAAAGCATAATTATAGCTCTCCTTTTCATCCTTATCTTGCTAACACAAATGTGACTTTGGAGGCAGTTTGCTACAGAAGTCCATCTTGAGTTAGGTGGAGCCAGCCAAGTACAGTTATGGAGGGAGAATCATCAGTAGCCTGGAAATTGGATCTGCCTCTATAACCTTACCTACACATTTATTCTAACCCCTTGGTGAATGCTTTATTAATTGCACATCACAATTAAGAAAAAAAAATAGTCCTTTTCCCGAGGCAATTTGTGCTGAGAAGTGAATCACATTTTTTTTTTTTGGTTCATCTTTTAGGTTTTTATGATTGCATGAAAAATCTAAAGTCATTCTTGAACAGGAGTTTGTATATGATTAGGTCAGAGATTCTCACGCTTGAGCATGCATCAGAACAACCAGGAAGGCTTGTTAAAATACAGATTGCTAGACTCCACCCTGGAGTTTCTGATTCACTAGGCCAAGAGAGAGGCCCCCCAAATTTGCTTTTCTAACCAGTTCCCAGGTGATACTGAACCTCCTTCTTTGGGTACCCCACTTTGAGAACTGCTGCTCTAGATAAATTAGAAGAGTGTAGTTAAGTGTCAGACCAACTGGAATCTAAGCCCCAGCTGTGCACCCAAGTCACTTGGCCTGGGGCAAGTCACTGCCTTCTCTGAGCCCCAGTTTCTTTGTCTGAAAAAATAAAACAGACCTAATGGTATCCCAGCACTTCTGTGAGATAGATAGTTGCCAAGTGTTTGACACAACCATGAATGTTCCTTTCCTTCAGCTCCCTTTTGTGAAACACATGCTTGAGTATTTATGCAATGGCCATGATAGTGAACGTGGTGGTCAGGGCACAGTTGAGGAGTCCAGCAGACTTAGGAGTAAATCCCACTTCTACAACTGGCTCAGGTAAGTTGATTAAGTTCTCAGCTTCAGCTTCCTCTTTTTAAAAATGTGGATAAAATAATATCAGCATCTACCTTGGGAAATATTAGTATGTGTTTAGCTCACAGTAAGTCCTGAGTAAAGAACTTTTACTGCTGGCTGATTTATTTTGGTCAACAGAACCTCTGCTTCTGCCATAAATACATGCCCAAGGGCTGGAAATCGTGTGCAAAGAACAAACATTGAGTGGAATAAATAAATACCCCAAAAGCTCACATTTTGAATTTTTAAGCCAAAGTTTCAGGAGGAAAGGCTAATGATTCAAAACATTTGTTTCAAAATCAATGCCCAATGGATAAAGATGCAATAAAAAATTGCTGAGGACTCATACTCACCAAGGTGGTCAAAATCAGTCAAAGGCTACCGTCAATTTATGACTTTCCTGTGGTCATCTGTGATCATGGACTACTTGTCAAACAGTCCATGATTTCTCTCTGCAGCTGTGGCTTTGATGAGGAAATAAGGAACCAGGAGTATTAAGTGAGCCAATTATGAGTACAGAGAAGCCAATAATTTAGACATATCTGATTCTTCGGCCAGCCTGCTGCCGAAACACAAATTAATTTGAATACTTTATAACTTGCTTAATTGATCTAATCAAAACAGTAGTGAATATCAATTAAAATACATTATGCCACTTAGCCATACCTATATGGAGAGGTGGAGGAAAAGGACAAAGAGAAGAACAAGGGGTGGGTGCAAGTGATTGTGACCCTCCAGAGCCCTGTCTTTGGGGGAGGAGGGTGGGCAGCCTCAGTGTTGGCTGAAAGGTATTTGGATCCTCGCAGGAGAAAACATTTTTTGGTGGTTTATAAACATAGTCTCCACCAAAACAGCAGAATGGAATTACACAGATGGTCGGAAAAGAAAAACTTGCAATAAATCCAACACTGTTCCCAAATCATCAAAGGGTCGGTAGCTCTTACAGAGTAACTTAGTTCCTGATTCGACATGTTTATTCCCTCATTAGTCAATACAATTTCTTGATTAACTGATTGAACCTTGGGTAGGAGAAAGCTGAGTGTCCCATGAAGCTCTTTTGGACAGTGGAGACCTGGAGAACTTTGTGGCTGTATCTCTACAAGTCCTTCAGGAGTGTTGGTGAGGAGAGTGCTGGGGAATGAGTAATCTCGGTTGAGTCCCAGCTTTATGGTTTTGGGCAGATCACTTCCTTTCTTTGATCCTCAGTTGATTCATCTGTACAATGGGCAGAGTGCCTACCCCTGAAGATCATAGAGATTAAATGAGATGGCATTTTTGAGATGTCTAACACACAATAAATTCACAGTAAGTGTAAGCTGTTATTATTGTCACTGTGAGGCTATACATAAACCCAATAACAAAATGAATGACCCATTCCTGTGGATACTTTTCCCACTGAACTATGACTGAGTCAAGCAAGTATAGAAATTACAGACCTATTCTTTTTTAAAAGTCTTGTGGGAAACAAGTACTCAGGGTCCATAAGCCCATTTTGCAAATTGGCTTAGGCCAGCATATTAAGAACGGAATAGGGTATATTATTCTTGTAAGAGTGGGAAAAGAAAAAAGAAGAAGACAAGAAGATGAATAGCATTTATTGAGCACTTACTATATGCCAGGCACTCTATTAGATACTTTGCATGCATTAATGAGGATTTCAAAGTCTGGAAGCATACATAAATTGTCCTGCGTCACACCGCTAGAAACAGCAAAGCCTTGATCTGAACTCAAGACTGTCAGAGCACAAAACCTTTGCTTTATTTGCCTCTTTAAAGCCAATTCCACAGCCCTTCAGCCATGGTTCCTCCCTGGGATTCAAAAGATTAGCAAGATGAAGCCTTATCAAAACACAACCCAAAGAGTCTAACTTCCTACCATGAATGACAGGTCCCAGCGAGAATCTGATCATGGAATATATGAATCAAAGGATGCTGATATTAAGGCAGTCACCCTGGAGATCGGTAAAAGTGCTCAGTTGTTCCTGAAAATAATTAGATCAGTTTCCACCTACTCACGGCTGAGTGGCATGGAGGGACTCAGATTCAGAGACTACTCTCCCAGCAAGGAAAACATTGCATGCCAAGCCTCAGCACATAAGAAGGCTGCTTGAGATAGCACAAGTCTATTAGAACAAATCAAGATTCATCGCCAAGGTAGTCAGCGTTGTACTCTCTGAAGTGCAACTTACATAAAAATGCTTTCCCATTGCATTTGGGTTACAATCCAAACCCCTTAGCTTGGCCTGGAAGGTTCCACATGACATCAGCTTTCACCCATGCCATCTCCGTCTTGTACCTGGCCCAACCTCATGCTCGCGATCTAATCACACAGCATTCTTTCTGTTTAGAAAACACATCAGGCCCACTTTCTCCTCATGGTTTTCGCATCTGCTATTCCCTCTGCTTGGAATACACTTCAGCTAGATCCCACAAGGCAAGCCCTTCCTGCCACTGGGGGTATCAGCTTGAATGTCACATCCTGGAAGGACCTTTCCGAACCACTGTCAAAAGCTGCCTTCCTCCCTACTCTGCTTTTTATCACATACTTTGTTTCCTTTATAGCAAATTCTGATTTTTAAATATTCTCTTCTTGTCCACTGAGTTTTGGATTGGTTGATGGTCTTCCACTCTAGAAGGCACACTCTGTGGTTGCAGAGACCTTATCTGCTGTGTTCCACCTAGTGCCTAGAACAGAGTTTTGCGTTTTGTAGATGCTTAATAAAAGATAGGTTGTGCTGTAGCTGTGGTAACAATAGCCATAAGAACAGGATTCAAACTTGTTCAACTGTTCAACAACAATTTGCCTTAGTAATTATGCTTTTGCAAGCCAGCCAGTGAAGGCCAGCCCTTGCTTCTAGAAGTCATATAAACAGGGATTAACTCACTCTAGAAAACAATTTGTTGGAGTGCCAGCTGACTAAGAAGAGTCAAACTCAACTAACTACATTTTGATAAATATCAACCTATTTAGGCCTCTGAAATCCTTGCACACCATGTCTCCCAAAAACTCTGAATAAAAACAATGTCTCCACTGCTCTAAGACTTTGCCTGACCAATATAGCCCTCCCTGACTATAGTAAGTAATAAATTCAGCTTTGCCTTTTTATTTCAAGAATTGAGTGATGGTCTTGCCAGCATATGTCACCCCTGTGTCTCACATGTAAATGGTGGGAGGCCCATTAATTCATTTATTCATTAACCCTTTTTCTCACATCTTTATGAACCTGTCACTGGGCTTGGTGCTGGGGATGCAAAGAAAACCAGGGCATGGTCCCTATCTTGGAGGAACTCTTAGACCAGGAAACACATGGCTACAGTACTGCATAAATATAATACCAGAAGCCCCAAGGAGGAAATAATGAACTTGGTTTAGAAGAAGAGAACCAAGGAAGCTTTCTGTCTTGGCTTACCAGGCGGCGATGAAACTACTGCATAATGGCTTAGCTTAAACAATAAGAATTTGTTGTCTCTTGGTTTAGGAAGCTGGAAGGCTTGTTTCCTTCCAGGGTGGGTCATGCTCTGGCTGTTGGCAATCCTTGGGGTTCCTTGGCTTTCCTGTCCATGGCCATGTCCTCTCCTTTCTCCTCCAGGTTCCTGCTGACTTCTGCCTTTTGGCTCTTCCCTGTGGCTTTCTCTTAGTATTTCTGAATTTCTTCTGCTTATAAAGGAATCCAGTAATCTGCATTAAGATGAAACCTCATTCAATTGGGCCAACCTTAGTTAAAGATAGCGTCTTTAAGAGATCCTATTTAGAATGGGTTCACAGCCACAGGGATGCGACTCAAGACCAGGAACTTGTCTAACTTTGAGATACATAACTCAAGCCCCTATACTTTCCAAAGAAGATATATGGATTGGAGTTTCAACAATAAATATGAGTTTTCCAGATAAATAAGAGGTGGAGGGCATTTTTGGCAGAGGGAACAGCATAGGTAAAGGCATGGGAGACTTGAAAGAGCATCTCAAAATGAGGGATGGTGAAAAATACAGTGAAAACATGAGCATTCTTGGGAAGGGGAGCTGACCAGGGTAGGGTCAGGTCTATAGGGATCTTCCATGCTGTGTTTGGGGTCTTGGTTTAATCTCATGCAGCATCAGTCTTCCTTTTTGCAAAATAGAACTAATAGTATTATCTACCTGTCAGGATGCCTGTGAGGGTTAAATAAAATGATGTGCATTAATATAAATATTTGTCACACATTATACACCTAAGCAAGAACACATATGATTTTTTTTGTACACTGTAGAGTGGGGGGTCACATTTCGTTCTTTTCCCATGTGACTATTCCTTTATTGCAGCACCATTTGTTGATTTTTTTTCTTTGCATATGACTTTTTATTGGGCTTTGTCTTAAGGGTTTTGGAAAGCAGGGGAATCAATTGATTACACTTGTGTTTTAGAAAGAGCTCTCTGAGGTATTGTTGAGAAGCTTAAAAAAGAATGAACAGTTTCCTTTTGAAAAGTTTAGGAAGTAATCATAACAGCAGTAATAATAAAAATAATAATAATAGCAGCTAATATTTGCTTAGCCTTTACTACATGCCAGGCTGGGTGACATATTTGAGTCACTAATCACATAACCCTACAGGGTAGGTCCTGTTCTCATTCCTATCCAAGAGAATGATTCCCTACAAGGAAAATAGAGCAATCCAAGGAAGCTGAGGTTTCTGGGTTGTACAACCACAGAATATTTAGGGACATCCAGATCAACATGACTGCAAGAACCTAAGGTTGGAGACTGTTCTTATTTTCGTAGATCTGAGTCCACAGAGCACTCATTTGCCCCACTGTCGTGGCAACACATGCAAACTGGGCGTCTATGACCTGCCAGGCACCACAGTGGACATAGTTCCTCTTTTATAGAGTGTATGATACTATCTGCCATTCTAAGTGCATATCTGTTCTAAGCACTTTTTGCATAGTAACTCATTTAGGACTCCCAGCAATTCTATGAGGACAATATTATTCTGCCCATTTTACAGACGTTGAAACTGAGAAATGGGGAGACTAAGTAGTCAGTCAAGTCACCTCGTAAATAGCAAAGTCAGGATTTGAACCCAGGTGGTAAAGCTCCAACGACTGAACCCTTAACAGCTACAAAAGATTGTAGTCTAATGCAGCCCTACCAAAAATGTAGTCTGAAGATTCCAGCCATCCAGTCCATGAGCTGTTCATTTCTTTATTTCTTGTCCTCCAAGAGATAAAGAGCTTTGCCATGCACACTATTTGGTTCATGCACAGCAACTTTGCATTGCACACTATTTGGTTCAGCTGACTTTCTCTTTGTACAAGATGTTCTCAGTGAAGGGAGCAATGTGAACATTTTCTTGCTGGTACAAGCTCCTTATCATGTCACAGGCCAGTTCTTTGAGTAGTACAGATCTAATGGGCTGAATAGATTTTATGCAAATGATCACATAGGTCATTGCAATTAGGTCTTCGCAATAGGTAATTGCAATATGAAGAGGGAAAAGGGCACGGTGCTAAGAGAGAGGATAACAGAGTAGAAGGAAGCTGTATTCCATCTTGGGGAAGGAGAGTGGGGTCATGGAAGCTTCCCAGAGTGCTGCAGGAGGACTTAGGTAGATCGAAGAGTAGAAGGTGGAGATGCATAAAGAAGGGCTTAGTAGGCCGAAGGGAGAACACTTGTGAAGACCATGAGTAGGAAAGAAACTGGTGTATTTGGGAACAAGAGGAAAAATATATGAGCAAAAGGAAGTACTCTTGTAGGAAGGCTCTGAGTGGATTCCACAATGAACAACTCATGCAGGAGGAGAAAGACAACATTTAAAGGAATGCCACAGGTGTTTGCTGGTCAGAACCTTCCTTTGGGATACCATGTGATTGCTTTCTGTTCCAGAGGCTTCCAACAGGTACTTGCTAGGTTTCTGATGGTCCTGGCCAGCTGTAGTTGAGGGCCAAACTGGACAGCTGGGTGGGAGGCAGTGCTTCCATTTTGTTTCTGTCTTACTAAGGAAGGTGTAACTTGTTGAACTCAAGGCAGGTTTGTGCACCCAGCTATCCGAGCACTGGGACTCTTCAGGGTTTACAGGAAATGCTGAAGCTTGGGGTTACAAGAAGAACAGTGAAGAGAGGCAGGGACAGAGGGGTTTAAAGCACCTACTATGTCCCATGCACTTGACGCATATCAGTACCTTCTTTAGTACCTGACAGCCTGACATCGAGCTATGAATACATAGCCAAGGAGAGAAGTAAGACCCAGAGAAGCTGCGATGACTCACAGGTCGGGCATAGTAGAGCCTCCCTGGACTACATCGAGCCTCCTAGTAAGAGTGATCCTTGAAACCCAGAAAGTGTCCCACCTCAGTTACAAAGGCCAAACCCAACTGTCACCATCTGCCTAAATTGATAGGGCATGAGCAAGACAGACTTGGGATTGAGAGAACTGGTTTCTGTTCCCAGCTCTGCCTCTCACGAGGTCTGCAGTCGGGGACTTCTGTCCATCCCACCCCCTGCCACCCAGCACTGGTCCACTTATCTGCAAAAATCAGGGAGGCCTGTGTGATCACTTCTCATAGGGGTGAGAATTATGTGAAATAATGTATATCAGTCCAGAGTATTAGCAGCTGCGTGGCCTTAAGGGAGTTCTTTAAAATATTGACCCCCATTGTCCTCATCTATAAAATGGGGATATTAATAGTTTCTGTTTCCTAGGGCTGTTTGGGGATTCAATGAGATAATGCATGAAGAGCGTTTGAAAGCCTGCCAGACCTATTATAAGCACCTGATCTCTGATACAAAGCACTAGCCCAGGGTATGACACATAGGAGGTGCTCAATAAATATTTGTATGACTCGTGTTTGACAAAGAAACAAAGAAAGATCAAGGCAAGGATGAGAAGGGCTGGAAAATGAGAGAGGAGGGCTCAGTTTCCCCCGCTCAGAGCAGGAAAACAAGGTTGAAGGCCCAGAAGGAATGAGGCCCCTGTCCCTTCCACCATGCCCAGACTCCCATCCTTAGAGATTTATTTGACTTTCTCATGTTCTCTTTGCCCTTGCGGGGCACCCCATTGACATTCCCAACTGTTGAGGGTAGGGATGATGGGGGCAAAATAGGGCTTGTTTTTGATGCTTAATGATTTTAACAAAGTAATAGAACAAAACACTCTGGGCAGTAATTTACCCAGTACTTCTCAATATGGCAAGCATTTATGAAGAAGAATAACATTCCAGAAGCCATTAGGGGCATTAGGTGTCAGTTGTAGCCAACCGTAAAAAATGATTAACTGTCTTAATTGCTCACCTACTCTGTAATTATCTTCCTGGCCTATATATCCTATATATATGGGAAGTTCTGACTCCCCAGGTATCTGGAAGGAGTCTTTGAAATCGGACTGATGGGTTGGAATTAAGGCTCCACTCTTGAGACACAGTATGAAATGGGGTGCAAAATTTCATCCCTCTCACCCTCCATTTCCTCATCTGTAAAATGGGAATGAAAACTTCAGAACCGTGGAAGGTTAAGGAAGATAATGGATGGGAATGCAATTGGCCCAGCCCTCCACAACCAAGAGGTGTTAGGTCCTGTTAATTGTGAATCTGAATCTTATGCAGGGAGCAGAAGATAACTTTAGTGCACATGTGCTCTCAGCTCTTCGGTTCAGGAGATTTTATTTCTGTACAAAATTGTGTGAGTGTATGAGCATCTTTTTCTGAGGGAGAGGCCCACAGCTTTTATCAGATACTTCAAAAGTTTCTTGAACTCCAAGATGTTAATGATCATTGTGATCTGGTGGTTTGGGATCTCTTGCTTGGTTAATTCAACAACCAACTCAAGGAACTTTTGGGCTGTGCCCTGGTATCGGATGTTCAGTTTCAAGTAGAATCATGCATGTACTGTTTCAGCCTCGGGACATTTTGTGAAACAAGAGGAACACTTGAGGTAACATATGCTAAGTTTCATTTGGTACGTGGCTCATGGTGGGTCTCAGGAACTATTATCTCCTCTACAACTCCTATCCACTTGGCTCATTAAACTTGCCCTTTCTAGGGCTGGAAACTGGAAAGAGAAAAGAAGGAAGATGGTAGAAACAGGAAAGTTTTTACTTGTCTGTTCCCAATTTGGTTTTAGGTTCCTTTGGCCAGGCACATGCATTTTTCTTATGGTTGCTTTTTGGGGTCCTTTAAACACCCTTGTCACTGGTGATTCCTTTGATGTGGTTTAAGACCTTCATTTCTGCTAGCATTTTGTCTCATTCCTCCTTCCCAGCCATGTTTGGCTGGTCTCAACTTGCCTCTCCAGGTGAGACTGTAGATGGAATCTAGGGCAGACCCATACTGGCCTCTCTCCTGTGTGACCTGTGTCTGGTCTACTGGAAATATGCTCCTCCTTGGAGTGAGAATATAAACCTTATTCCACTGCCCCAAGCACTTCAGCAACTTCTCACCCTTTAGATTACTCAGACACTAATTAACACCCAAATGCTTTATACCTCTGGTGGAAGTGAAGGGTTAATAGAGGCAAAACTGTTTTTTTGACCACTTCCTTTGCAACTCTTGCACAGTGGTTGTGCAACTCCCTTTGGGAATACAGCCTCTTGAGGCTTAGGCAGAATACAAGACCAGTGTCCTTTTTAAAAGGCCGTAACATAAGTAAAACGTCATGATTGTTTGCTTTTCAGGGGAAGGATGGGGGTGCATCAGGGATGGCTTCCTAGAGGAAATCATATTGGAGATGGATTTTGAAGTCTGAATAAGACTTTCCAAATGGGGAATAGGAGACAGGCCATTCCTCATGGCAGATGCCACATGTGCAAAGACTCAGAGGCACAGAAGAGCCTGGTATGTTGGGGAATACGCACACAGAGTGAAGTATAGTTAAGATGGAACTTAGGGCAGACTCACTTGGTTTAAATCCTGCCTCTTTCCAGATGCTAAATGGATGAACTTGGGGTAAGTAACTCAACTTGGTTTGTTCAACTGGGCTGCCCACTCCTGAAGCCAATGGCCGTCCAGCTTTACAGTGCATAGCAATTTCCTGAGTTTTTTTTTTTTTTTAAGAAATGCAGATCCTCAGGTTTGCAGCAGAAATTCTGACTCCATAGGTCAGAGGTGGGATCCAGGATTCTGATGCAGACTTTCCGTGCCCCCATGTCCAGGGTCCAGCAGACAGCCAGAGATGAGCAAGCACTCTGAACAAGGAACACAGGAATCACATTGCTTCATCTCCATGCAGCTCACCCTGGAAGAATGCTCCTGAAAGAAACACATGGTCGCCTAAAATATCTCTACACATTTCACACCACTGAGGTTCCGGAAAGAGGCAAATGGTTCAGAGGCATTTACCCAATCTGGGAACATTAGTCAGAAGTGAAGATGATGTAGTAAGCCTCCCCAAGGACACATCATATGACTATTTTAAGCCTGTCTGTGTCGTCATTGTGGAGATGAGGGGGAGCTGGGAAAAGCAAAAGAAAACCACTCGTGATTCTTTTGCCCAAAGCAATATGGTATTATAATCTTCGATCGAGCTGGAGAAAGAACACAACAGGGCTTTGGAGGTGACGTGGCTGGTCATGGCACCTCTTTGACCTTTGGTTTCTTCCTCTATAAAATGGAAGTAAGGTTACCTGCCTTGGAGGATTGCTGTGCAGACTCAGGGAGTGGTGAGGATTGGAATCATGTAGGAGGAACCTGCAGCCAGCAGAGGGTGGGGTTGAGGGAATGGTGGATAATTGCCATTTCTGATGTAAAAATAGACAAAGACCATCCAATGGGGAGCAAACTGAAGCTGTTAATTCACAGCTTGCTCTAGCGAGGGAGTCAGCCACCACGGCTTGGGTTTGACAAAGGCTCAAAGGCACAGAAGGGAGAGGGAAAGCTTTATAGGGAAGTTTCAGGTAAGCTCTGATGGGAGGCTGGAGGCCAGCAAATTAAAGGGGATTTATATGGGAAACATAGTTGACTTTCCCTACTTGGTCCCCAGTTGGAAGTGAGAGCAAAAGACAGAGAAGCTGACGTAGTTGACCCAGTCTTGCCCATTCTGAGTCAGCTGCTGTGGACTGTGGGTTAGCTTTCTCTTGTCATATATGGCCTGGCCACGGTCCATTGATGGAGTCAGTCTCTTACTGGGCACTTACAGTGCATTTATTTAACAGATATAAGCTTCCTGTTCTAGGCACTAAGGACACAGCTACGAACAAAGCAGACCAACCCCCCTGGCCTCTTGGAGCTACTGCCCCAGGGCACCCAGCATAGGGCTATGTAGTTCCTAAAGGGACCCCAGGGGCAGGTTCCCTCCTGCCCTGTCAAGATGCTAATTATTCCTTCATGGCTGCACTTGCTGTCGCATTGGGGGATTCTATCTCTAGTGTATTCAAATTCAGATTTCTTGAGATTCCAAGTTATCTTTCCAGGGGTCCAGAGGCCCCATCTGAGTCCCAGGGCTGGGGCCAAGAGAATCCGCTTGGTCCTTGTAGGTGCCTGCAGGCCCCCGACCTCCCTACCTCCCCTGAGTGAGCACCCGAGAGGGAAACAACTTGCAGACTCAGGGTCAGTTGCATGAAAATTTATGCCCCTTCCCTCCTGAAAGCTTCCTCAGCTAAGCCCAACCATACATCTTCCTTCTCTCTTCTCTCCTTCCTACTCTCTGGTCTCTGTCTTCCCTCTTTCCTTCCGTTTCTCCAAGTAACAGTGGTAATGATAAATGCCGCTCTATACTGAAGCTTACCAGCCCCAGGCTTTTTTGCCAAGCACATTGTACACATTAAATTCTTTCATCTTCACAGGGACTCTTGGAGGCAGGTGCTGTGGGCATTCCCCTCATTGCAAGATAAGGAAGCTGAAGTTCAGGGAAGTTAAATAACACGCGAAACCACAGGACAAGTGGGAAGTGGTCAGAATGCAAAGCTGGTCTGCATTCACTTGGGAACCTTGCCTCTATCTCCAACCCACAGAAGGGCCCACATGTGCTTGGGGAAGGGGCAGGCAGAGTGATGAGAAGAATATTAATTTGAGAGAGCTACAAGAACCAACAGGAAAATGCCTGTGACTTCACTAATGACAGCCACAGACCCGTCATATTCAGAATGAAAGGGAATGCTAAATTTTGGATAAAAGA
The DNA here is from genome assembly GCF_023851605.1 of Tamandua tetradactyla. Lineage (NCBI taxonomy): Eukaryota > Metazoa > Chordata > Mammalia > Pilosa > Myrmecophagidae > Tamandua > Tamandua tetradactyla. Next base: position 56,766,369 of record NC_135346.1, read on the forward strand.
TAATAAGTGTGAAGATGCATTTTTCCCCACCCAACTTCATAGACTCCCTCAATTCTATCAACACTCTTAGTCTGTTGCTCTGAACAGGGCCCCATGAATCCTAGATTTATGTCCACAAATTCAACATTTATGTCCCAATTATGTCAAGTCTATACTACTCTTCTTAACACTGAGCAGAATATTTTTAAAAATCATGAAGTTATTTGGTCTCCAGTAAACACAAAGAGAGAAGTGGAGATTTTGTCAGCTTTTGTATTGTGATGAATTTAGATGCATGGGTTGCCCCTAGAGACCCACCAATTCAATTTGACAAAGATGGGGCTACATAGAAGCCATCAATAGGAGAGTGTGTCTTCCCTTCCCAATGCAATTCTGCAAACATTTCCTGGGGCCCTACTCTGAACATAGCCAGAAGCTGGAGATCAGGGTCTCACCTTGAAGAGTCATAGCTTATGGAGATTCATAGCTCACAGCAGCAGGACTGAGTGAAGCGAAGCCCTCATACCTTGGGAAGTCGAGATCACCATTGTAGCACCTGCCCCACCAGGATTGGGGCAGGTGCAACTGTGTTGAACCTGCACAGCAGTGTGGACAAAATGGGTGTCTCTGGCCTCTCCTGTGCTGCCCCAACCCTCTGGAGCATTGCACAAGGGCAGACACTAAGAATGACTCTTTCCCGATGAGTAGGTTCTCAGGCAGTTTCAAATTGAAACAGGAAGAGAATGAATCTTATGCTACAAACTGACATCCCTTTGTTCAGGATCTGGCCAAACTCACTGTCATGGGCCCTCAAGCTTGAAGGTTCTGTAGTCGGTGCCCCGACTACAAACCCCCTCAGGGTCAACCTGGATGGCCCCTCATGGGCCACCCTGAGTAATGATCAGAGAGGCCCCCTCCAGCCACATGACAGGGCTCCCTCTGCTCCCATCACCCACATCTCATGGAGGAAATGAACATTATTGCTTTTTACCATTTCTTTATGTTAACATGACTACTCTACCAGCTGTTTCAAGATATCAGCTCCCTGCCCCTGACATGTTTGGGGGCTTATTCTTAAAACACGCTTTCTCCAGATCATTTCGGGACTGTTACCCTCCCTAATGGAACCCTGACATGTGCCCTTGGCAAAAACACACCCTGCGATTATTCTCCATGTTGGCAAGAGTCACTCCAAATTAAACTCAGTGGCATTTCAAGATCTAAAGCTTGCATTCTTTTTCATTTTAAATTCCCCTCAATCGCCCCGGAAAGGGCACGAAGAGGGCCCAGAAAATGGAGCTTTCAGGAGCATATTACTCACGAGACGTATGCACCCTTCTGCTTTCAGAGGCGGTGGACTACTTCTTAGGATGCCCTTCAGTAGGGCCCACTAGGGGAGAGGCCAAGAGCGAAGACCCCAGTGACAACATGGCCTGTGTGGGTGCCTGCACTGCCTTGTCCCAGTTGCTGCCTTTGGGAATATTACTTAACTTCACTACATCGTAATGTCCGCATCTGTAAAGGAGACAATTGCAGCAGACATTACTCAAGGCTGATTTAGACGGCACGTACCAACTCTTAACATAATGCCTGACGTGCAGCAAGTGTTCAACTGGCTATTCAAGCAGTGTTATCTGGAAGACCTGATAACATGTGAAGATGTTAGTTTTTATCCCTATATTTTCCTCTTCTAGGACCTGTTTTCTAGGCCTTTGTTTTCCCCATAAAGGGGACTATAGGGGCAGGACAGAAAGAGGGCAATGCTGCAGACATCTGTTTGGAAGCTGAGGAAGGGTCCCTTGCAAGCTAGCTCATGACGGGCAGTGTCAGATGTTGGCAGCATCCAGGAAGGGACAGGACCTCGCCTGGAAATGACAGAAGACATGACCTAATAATGACTGAGTTTAAACATTCCCCAGGCAGATGGAATGGAGAGTCTGAGTCAGATTGAGTGAAACAAAGTCGAGAAGTGTGACTTTTCAGTGCCTGTCTTTGGGAAATAGGATAAGGATAATGATAACTGTGATGATGGTAAAGCAGACAATGGAAAGCTGTTCTTGCCTGAAATTCTAGGGATAAGCCCCAAAACACGTTAAAGAGGATCAGACAAACCTGTGAGAGGCAAGGAGAAGAGAACTAAAGGTGCATGTGATAAAAGGAGAGAAGAAAAATAGCAATATATCAAGAAACTGCATCTCAAGGACTTTGAGCTAGCGTCCTGCCAAAGGATATCTGTGTCAGGGATGGCTCATTATGAAAAATAAAGTAAAACAAAACAAAAAACTTATGCATTACTCAAAGGTCATTTGCTGTAAGAGTCTCAACGCAAAGACAAGCACTGCAGCTGGCTACAGCCACTTTCCCTCACCCTCACCACCAGCCCCAGGTGTCTCTGTCTCTGCAGGCGGCAGGCTCTCTCCCCTACTTCTCTCTTCACTCCTGTTCTCCGGCTTTCTCTGCAGACCAGGAGGTGTCTGATTTCTCATCAATGTAGAGAGTCCCAAAAGGGCTGTCTCCACCTGGGAGCCTCAGCCCCAAGAGGACAGGATTCTGAGGTCCAAAACTTTCTCCTCTCTGACCCAAGCTCCCAACTCCAATTCACAGGAGAGGGAATCTGATTGCTCACCTCAGCCGATGGACTGCACCTTCTCAGTTAGCTGTCAACCTCGGTCCAATCAGTTGTGGCCAATGAGATACAGAGCCATGGGCTGTGAAACAGACTTGTGAGAAAAGAAATAAAATAAAATGGAGGCTCTATGGCTAAGAGACTTAAAATGGCATCCAAGGCTGTCAGGAGGTTACTCTTCTGTGGGTCTTAGCTAGATACAACAAATCTCTAAGGTATGCAAACCCAAAAGCAGCAATGCTTCTGAAGACATCAGAATGCCATGAAACAACTAGAAGATAAAGAAATCAGTGAACTAAGTTGAGAGACATTTGGAATGCCCCAGACATCCACCAATCATCATTCTTTACAAACACCTGATGTGATCTTTTTCTTTAAAAATCCTTGCATGAAATGTCCAAGATGGGACATGTTTTGGGTTACTACCTGAATCCGTGTTTCCTGAAATCTAAGACCTCAAATAAATGCTTTTATGACCTTGGAGCTCAGCCTGTAATTTCTGGGTTGACACTTGGAAGGGCCAGTTACAGAGTAGGGAGCTTTGGGCTGTGCAGAGCAGGCACCTGTCAGGGTGTCTTTTGTACCTGTTCCCCTACTCCACCTTTCACCAGGTGGGTGCCCTCACAACTTTTAAGTCTAAGTCTATGGCTTCATGAGCTACCCTCCACACTTCTCCGAGAGAATCAGTGCCTCCCTCCTTGGTGCCCCTGGGACAGACCTCTATCACAATAGCTGCACATTTACTGCAATATTTTATTTGCATGGCTGCTGTGGGCTCAATATATGGAGAGCAAGACTGTTATCTGTAATGTCTGACTTGGGGCAAATAAATGTTGCTTGGCTGGCTTAAAGATGAAGAGATTAATTCCAAAGCTGTTTCATATTTCTATATTATTTTAGCAGTCACTCAAGGCCTTTGAATCATTGCTGCCAAGGAAGATGAAGTGACTTATCTATGACACACCGATTATTAAAGACAGAGAAGGGTTTGATGCCATGCTTTATGACTCCATGCCTCTTAATAAAACCATTAAAACCAGTCTTATTCTCTGCTGTAGATGCTGTCACATCCTCTGTTTCTTATCTGTGAGAGATTTATTTGAGTAACACTATTTGCCTTTTAAAGGACCGTGGGAGAAATAATTAATACTTATCAAATGTCTGTAAATGACAGGTTATAAAATGTAGCAATCTAACTCAGTCTTCATTTTTAGATCGTTGATAGAGCATAAATCTCTACTCTGTAATCATAATAGAAAGGCTTTTCTTTGTCTATTTAAAAATTCGTTTGAATCCTTGACTTTGGAATCTATAGAGTCATACCCTTTCACATCTCCTTGAACATACTCAAGTCATTTTGACTGTCCAGTATCGCCATCCAAACCCCTGACTGCCCCTCAGTCTCTGTGGTTGAGAGTGGAAGGTTGTCCAACTTTTGGCAGAAGATGTAGCCTCTTGACCCAGGCCTGTCTGATGTGATTCCGTTTCTCTCCAGCTAAAGCGACTGGTTGAAGGAGGGTAGGTAGCCAAGCCAGACCAATGAGAGTCAAATATGGATTTTGCTGGAGCCTTCAGGAAAGAGTTGCTTACCATCTTCTGGAGTGGCTAAACCTAGAAGTCCATGTAGTACTTTTGCCACTGTCTGTAAAGAGCCTATCTGGACCCTCAGAAATAGCAGATTCTGGAGATGGACAGCTATCGAGTACTAATGACAACGAAAATTCTATGACCAAAGCCACTGTCGCTCCTGGACTTACCAATGATCAGTTATAAGAAACACTTAATTCATTTCTTTTGTTGAAACTGATCTGACCTGGTTGTCTGTCATTTGCAACCTAAAAAAAAAACCTGAATAACATATTAGATATAGTAATTATAATAACTGAAAATCAATAATATATTAAGTCAAGCTCTTAACCAAAATTTAATGAGCTCAAATTATATTGAATATATTGAGTTAGGAAAAAATTTTTGTGTTCAAGGAATTTATATTCTGGTTAAGACTTAGCACAAATATATTTTTAAATGATTCTTTAATTATTTAATTCCTTCACTTATAAAGTATTTGCCAAATGCCTACTCTGTGCCCTATCCAGTGCTATGAGCCGGTAAAACAAAGATGAACTCAGAGGACAGACCAGATTAGAGCCTTCTATTTTATTGTGCCCTGAAGTTTTGCTTCATGGCACTCATCAAAATGTCAAGTAACCGATTATTTATATAATTATCACATTAATGACTACCTCTCCCATCAGACTGGGATCTTCCCATTGGAATGAACCATTGTCTCTCTTTTCTTTCATGGTGTCCCAATGTCTGGCACATGCTCATCTGTAAGGTACTCCCAGTCTGATAACAGACACATTTAAAGAGTCAGTTGTAACATGGACAGGTGCATATGCTCCAACATAGGAAGGGGATACGCAGGGGCTGTGAGGCCCCGGAAAAGGAGTCAAAGCATTTGCCTGCAGAAGCAAGGAAGAACTTGAGAAGTTTTCTCAGAAGAAGTGGGCATTTGAATGTGACCTCAAAGAAGGAACAGGAGCTTTGTATTATTTTTCTTTCAGACTGAGAAGAGTGGTGCTCCAAACATGCTTTGCGGTGGTCCTCAACCACACCCTCCCCCCCAGCTCCGGATGTCCAAAACTGGGCTTCTTCTTACCCCAAGAGCAACCCCAAGTTGGCCCTCCTGACTTGGGACCTGAGTACTCTCCCTTAGGCATGATTCCCACCTCCTGGTATTCATTCACTTGTGTAAATCTTTGAGTGTGGCCTGGATATATTAGTGAATACAATGTGGCAAAGGGATGGGATGTCACTTCGAAATCAGGCTACGAAAAGAAACTATTCTTCCATCTTGGGTGATCTTTCTTTCTCTCCTGCTTACTGTGAGGGAACCAGCTGCCAGACGGAGAGGCCCATGTGGCAAGGAGCTGAAGGTGACCTTTGGCCAAAAGTCAGTAAGGATGTAAGGCATTCTGTTCAAAAACCCATGGGGAACTGAATCCTGTCAGTAGCAACATCAGTGATCCTGAAAGCAGATTCTCCCTAGTTGAGATTTCAGATGAGACCACAGCCTCAGCTAACAGCTTAATCGTAGTTTTGTAAGAGACCCTGAAGCAGAGGGACCAATAATTCATGCCTGAATTCCTAACCCACAAAGACTGCAAGATATTAAGTATTTGTTGCTTTAAGCCTCTAATTTTTGAAGTAACTTTAAATTCAGCAATAGAAATCTAATACAGTGAGTTCATTCACTTTCTACCCTGCCCCTACTGTGTGGAGGCCCTTCTAGGGGCATAAGGAGGCAGTAGGCACTGAGGTTGAGGAACAGATCCTAGGAACTCAAATCAGGGCTTGAGGAACAGAACTAAGTTTCTGGGTTCATCAGAGCTTGGGCATATCTACAGGCACCATGAACTGTCAATGGCAGTATCAGGAAGCTTAGCTGGATATGAGAAATAGCATGGTGCAAGAATGAAGCTGAAATGATCTTGAGCAGGCTTTTCACTTCCCCTATTGAGTTTTGATCAACGTTCTTGAGAAGCTGTATAGCTTAGTGTGGTGGTTTGAAGCTGTATGTATCCCAGAAAAACATGTTCTTTAACTTTATCCATTCCTGAACCCACTTTTAAGTAGGACCTTTTGATCAGGCTACTTCAGTTAAGATGTGATGATGCATTATTGGACACTGGAGGAAAGGTGTTTTAAAGTGGCAGCAAATGATGAACTTGGATATTTGGCTTAGATTTCCAAGCTAAATGTGGAAAGTGCAGTCTGGTTTCTCCCTGAAGTTTATAGTGGAATGAGAAAGGAAAGGGATAAATTGAGAATTGAACTCCTGGGCACAAAGAAACAAAAGTGGTTTGCAAAATTCTGAGCCTTTATTGTCCTCTGAGACAAGGGACAGGAGTGGCTCTCTGAGCTTTCAGAAAGTAAATCCCTGGAGAATAGAGCTTCCATATGAGGGTTTAACTGAAAATGGAACCAGTGAGCAATTTCCTTGGAAATCAGGATCAGAAATGCAGTTATCAAGAAAGGATCTATGGAAAATCCAACTATCTGACGGATTGGATCCCTGTGAGCTACATGCAAAGTTGACAAGTTTTTGTGAAATTTTTGTGAATGGAACCACTGACAGCCTGGACCAAAAGGGGCAGAGAGGGGACAGATTGAAGGAAGAGTGATTTCAAGGGCAGAATAGTGGAAGCTGTGGTCTAGACTGAAGAGATCTCCTTGGTCCAGGAAAGCAGACCTATCCATGTGTGTAAAGGGTGAGTCTACCCTGGCACTTTGAGGGGACAGGCCTTCCATCCCATTGTTCTAGGACAGTGTTGCCACCCTACTGCTCAGAGATGGTGGAGCTTATCTCCCAGAGTCTGTAGATGCCTGGCTGCTACCTTGATACTCGGAGAGAGTAGAACCTTCAGCCCAGTGTTTGGGGAGAGTGTGGCCACTGCACAAGCATTTGGAAGGTGTGGAACTGATGTTTCCCAGAGAACAATTAATTTATAGACGACTTTCAAAGCTTGAAATCTAATGGCTTTTTCCTGCTGTGTTTCAGAATTGCGTGAGACATGAGACCGTGCTTTCCTTTCAGTTTCTTCCTACTGGAATGGGAATGTCTATCTTAGGTCTCTACCGCTGTTGTATATTGGAAGCCGATGACTCATTTTCTAGGTATCACAGGTTCACAGACAGAGGGGCATTGTGCCCATACCTGTCATAGATTTTTATAAGATTTTGTACTTAGCACGGCTACTGAAATGACTTAAAGTTTGCGGGACGTTGTGACGGAATGAATGTATTTCACATGTAGAAAGAACATATCTTTTGGGGGTCCAGAGGGTAGAGAAAGTGGTTTGCAGCTGTATATACCCCCAAAAAGCATGTTCTGAAATTTAATTCATTCCAGCCAGTATGGGTTCACTGTGAGTGGGACCTTTTGATGAGATTCCCTCAGTTAAAATGTGGCTCACTTCAATTGGGTTAGGTCTTAATTTTATTACTGGAGTCCTTTATAAGCAGAGAAAGAAAGCCACAGAGGGAGCATCCAGAAGCAGAACGTCAATGGAACTTGAAAGAGAAGGGAGAGACCAGGAGACACCACCATGTGCATTGCCAGGTGATAAGCTAAAGACTGAAAATCACCAGAAGCCAGGCCCAGAAGCCACAGTCAGCAGGGAGAAATCATCACCTTGATGACGTCTTGATTTGGATTTTCTCTTACCCTCAAAATCATAAGCAAATAAATTCTCATTCTTCAAGCTGAACCATTGCATGATATTTGCTTGAGCACCTCAAGAAACTAATGTACCTGGTGTTCTAGTTTGCTAGCTGCCAGAATGCAATATACCAGAAACAGAATGGCTTTTAAAAAGGGGAATTTAACAAGTCACATGTTTACAGTTCTAAGGCCAAGAAAATGTCCCAATTAAAACAAGTCTATAGAAATGTCCAATCAAAGGTATCCATCCAGGAAAAGATACCTTGGTTCAAGAAGGCCAATGAAGTTCAGAGTTTCTTTCTCAGGTGAGAAGGCACATGGCAAACACAGTCACGGTTTCTCTCTCAGCTGGAAGGGCACATGGTGAGCAAGGTGTCATCTGCTAGCTTTCTCTCCTGGCTTCCCGTTTCATGAAGTTACCCCAGAGGTATTTTCCTTCTTCATCTCCAAAGGTCGCTGGCTGGTGGACTCTGCTTCGTGGTGCTGCAGCATTCTCTGCTTTCTCTGAATCTCCTGCTTTCTCCAAAATGTTTCCTCTTTTATAGGATTCCAATAAACTAATCAAGACCCACCTGAATGGATGGAGACATGTCTCCACCTAATCCAGCTTAACAACCACTCTTGATTGAGTCACATCTCCAGGGAGATGATCTAATTACAGATTGAAACACATAGTACCGAATAGGGGTTAGAAAAAATGACTGGATTTATAAAATGGGAGGAGGATTGAAACATGGCTTTTCTAAGGTACATACATCCTTTCAAACCAGCACACTTGGTAACTAAGAATTTCACTTTGGGGTTAAACAGACCTGGCTGGCACCAGCTATTCCACTTACTTTCAATTTATTTACTCTCTGTCTGCCTCTGTGTTTCCATCTGCAAATTAAGGACAATTGAAATATGATATGATATATGATATGATATGGTGTGATATATGATATGATGATAGTATGGTATTATAAGATATGATACAACTGATATGATATGACATAATCTTTCCTTCGTAGGGCTTTTCTGTGGACAACTATAGATCTATTTAACCATTCCAATCCTCAGTTTCCTCAGCTGTAAAATATGAAGATTAAATTTAATCTAGTATTTTAAGCTCTTAGCCCAGATCCTGGCATATAGGAAGTGTCGGGTCTCAGAAAAAGAACTTTATAGGTGAAAGAGACTTTTGACCCTGGAGTCCCTCCACTTATTTGGCAGAACCAAATGTGGCAGCAAGATAGAAATTACAAGGTTTGCGGTTAAAAGATATTTGGAAACCCCAGACATGCCGCACAACACCCACGAGAAGGCTACCTGTTTGATAACCCTTGTCCATACATGCAACTGCAAATCAAAGGAGAGCAGTGCATCAGAGCCCCAACAACCAATCAGATCATAGGTTAGCAAGCCCCCATCCAATCAAGGGACAGAACAACATTAAGCGAGCACCCTCCCCTCCTTGCGCAGTTTTCCTTTTAAAAATGCACCTCCCACGGTTCCTCAAAAAGCTGAATATAGAATTGCCTTAGGACCCAGCAATACCATTGCTAGGTATCTACTCAGAGGACTTAAGGGCAAAGACACAAACGGACATTTGCACACCAATGTTTATAGCAGTGTTATTTACAATTGCAAAGAGATGGAAACAGCCAAAATGTCCATCAACAGACGAGTGGCTAAACAAACTGTGGTATATACATACGATGGAATATTATGCAGCTTTAAGACAGAATAAACTTATGAAGCATGTAATAACATGGATGGACCTAGAGAACATTATACTGAGTGAGTCTAGCCAAAAACTAAAGGACAAATACTGTAAGGTCCCACTGATGTGAACCGACATTAGAGAATAAACTTGGAATATGTCATTGGTAACAGAGACCATCAGGAGATAGAAATAGGGTAAGATAATGGGTAATTGGAGCTGAAGGGATACAGACTGTGCAACAAGACTGGATACAAACACTCAGAAATGGACAGCACAATACTACCTAATTGTAATGTAATTATGTTAAAACACTGAATGAAGCTGCATCTGAGGTATAGTTTTTTTTTCTCTCTATTATCATTTTATTTCTTTTTCTGTTGTCTTTCTATTTCTTTTTCTAAATCGATGCAAATGTACTAAGAAATGATGAATATGCATCTATGTGATGATATTAAGAATTACTGATTGTATACGTAGAATGGAATGATTTCTAAATGTTGTGTTAGTTAATTTTTTTAATTAATAAAAAATTAAATTCATATAAAATGAGCACCAGAAAACTGTTCAGGTCAAACATCACACCAAGTAGCCATAAGAAAATGACACTAAGGAACAGAACAACCCCCCAGGCAATGAAGCCACACTAGAAGTACATACTCAAATATATTAAATAGTATTTTTTTAAAACCTCATTGGTCACTTCAATACACTGAATAATGGCCCCTAAATATATCCTGCTCCTAATTCCAGGAAACTTGGAATGTTACTGTACAAGGAAATAGACTTTTTGCACATGTAATAAATGTAAGGATCTTGAGATGGGAAAATTACCCTGAATTATTCAGGTTGGTTCTAAATGTAGTCACAAGTATCCTTTTCAGAGAGTTAGAGGGGGTTCTGACTACAAACAGTAGAGAAGAAAGCTGTATGGAGGAAGCAAAAGGCAGCAGGGTCAGAGAAAAGATGTCATACTGCTAAAAAAAAAAAAAAAAAAAAAAAAGCAGCTCCCAGAAAGAGCTCAGGAGCCAGCTGGCAGGGTTCTCTGGCTCCCACCTGCCTTCTCCCACCTGCTTTCTCCCCTCAATAAAGGGGAGACTCACTGTCCTGCGTGGACTGTTAAGCTTTGACTCACAGTCTTGCATGGACTCCTTAACAGCTCTGACCCAACAGGAAGCATGCAATAAATTGCAATGATAATAATTATTATTATTGATAAGAAAGTTCTTTGCACAGTATTATTTAGTATCCACTATTATAGGGCTGAGGACCTTTTCTATAACTTTACCCTTAATACATGGGGGTGGACAACTGTTGTTTCCCTATCCAGCTTGTGTTTACAGTCCAGGATTTGGGGTGGCGCGATGGTGGCTCAGCAGGTAGAATTCTCACCTGCCATGCCAGAGACCTGGGTTCGATTCCCAGTGCCTGCCTATGCAAAAGAAAAAAGTCCATAATTTTGGTTTGACCACCCCAATAACTGGGTTCAAGCAAATGGGAGGCTGTGATCGGTCAGGTCATGTGACTGCGGTTTGACCAGTCACCGCCTCCCATTTGTCTGACCACAATGATTATTTCAGGAATGGGAGGGCGTCCCCCTCAGAGCCAATGAGATTCCGTGAGACTTCTGCTACAATCCTTAAGATAAGGACTCTTTCCCACACTGAATAAAGCTAAACGGTATAAGGAAACTCTGGAGTTGCTGGCATAATCTTGCTACGATGTGGAACTGCGACTCAAGCCAAACTTGTGGAGAATTCAGTCAAAAGATGAAAAAGAAACTGCGTCCTGATGATTTCACTTGAATCTTGAGTCCTATCAGGTCCTAATCCCAGCCAACTTCTGGTCTTTTGAGTTAACCATGTTCTTGCTTAATTAAGCTTATTTGAATTGAATTATCACTTGCATCAAAAAAATTTAGTATAACTGCAAACATTATGAACTTCCTTGTAGTCAAATACCTGAAGTCTTCAAGGCAAAATTCCTAAAAAAACATAGCGCAAAGACAAACACCCTCCTTCTAAAGCCCTGCTTTTGTGCACTCCATTTGAACAACAACCTGGGACTTGGACTCCACATGTATTTTGAGACCGATTTAGGGGGAAAGATCTGAGACCAGAGAAGCTTGTTCTGTTGACCCCAATGGGAGTTTTATTTTCTTTCCTGAGAGTTGGCAGATTATCTAGATGTCAGTAAAGTCCTCCCAGCTGTTGAGATCTGAGCCACCCAAAGCTTCCCTAAGATCCCTAGAGTTCTGAGCCTCTTCCACATTTCTGTGCCTGTATATAAACAGTTCTGTGGGCTTGAGATGTCTTTCTCTCCTCTTCTTTTTCAAACGCCCCATGCACCTTTCAAGATCCATTTTATGTGTCACCTTCTCCATGAAGCCTTCCTTGATTAGCCCAGGAAAAAATGGGTTGCTCGTCCCTCTGCTCCCAAGAGACTTTCTTTACACCTTTTCCATATAGTAGATACTTGGCTTGGCCTCCATATCACAAGACTGTGAAACCCCTGAAGACAGGGTCCATGAACCAGCCTTCTCTGTATTTCCACCTTCCAGGTCATGGAATGAAGTAATCACTCAGTAGATATTATCTAACTTATGTTGGGAAATAAAAAGCAGAGGAATTCTCCCATTGGAGTTTCTTATTTTTAAGACAACTTGTATTCTGACTTCCAGGGTCACTGCAGGACGCTGTTTATCTTGCAGAATCATAAGATTCAGGTTAACTTATTGGGAAAGGGATCATGATTCAGAGCATTTTAAATAAAAGTAGATATGTTTGCCTCACTATTTAGGTTCCAGGAACACAAAGTGGGACAAATTAATTCATGTGCATAGAGTTGCATTATCTTAATAACCACGGTCTTTTCCCAGGGTTGCAAGGTCAGGACTAATGTCTCTCTCTGGACCTCTTGAGTAAGTGGTTTTTATCGCCATTTCATTCTGAGATGAATGCTTTGTATTCCAAAACTGCATTGAAGAAGCCCAACAGTTTTAACTGGAATGATTAAAGTAAATTGCAGATTAGTACCCCATCTACTCCCTTTTGCTACAGATAATTAAAATGTGGACAATAGAAATCATAACTCAGTTTTGAAAAATCTTCTATGTCACCACCACCTGCATTCATTCATTTATCCATCCATTCGTTCCTTCATCCCCCCATTCTTCCAAGAAGCATTTATCAAGGGTTTACTACATGCCAGAGTTTTGTAAAGCAGAATCTTCCCTCATATTCTGAGGTCTCTTGTTTTCTCTAGCAAGCGATTTTTCAAACAGCACAACAAGAGAACATCTGACATTTGGAAGGTTATTTTGATAAAATAGTCATTTTCCTTGCTCTTATAGCACCTCTCTCTCTACCCAGTGGAATTTAACACCTGGTCCCTCATTCAGGTTTTGGAGTCAATAGTGTTGAAGTTTGAAGAGACAATACTGAAAGTTTAACTTTGCCAGCCTGTTGCCCAACACAGATATGTCTCTCTGATTGTTCCAGTTAATTGTTCAAATTCCCTGATGCCTCTGTTAGTGTACCTCTATTTTAGGTCTCCCTACCACCCCCAAATTGCCTGAAAATCTCAAGGATTTATCCAGTCTCATTTTCTTTTCCTCCACCCTCTGCTTCCTCCTTCCCCAGCTTCGTTCAATAGCCAGATAGAACAATGCAGAAATAAAGCCAAAGACAAAGAGAACTAGAGAGTCTGACCAGCTACAGTAGCAGCTCTAACTTTTACTACATCCACTCAGTGTCTCTATTAAACACAAGTCCTGTAAAATCTTCCTACTCAGTGTGGTCCATGGACCAACAGCATCAGGCATTCCTAGAGAGATGGTTAGAAAAGCAGAATCCGAGCCCTGCATTACACCTACTGAATAAGAATCTGCATTTTAATAGGGTCCCAGGTGATTTCTAGGCACATTATAATCTGAGAAGTTCTGGCCTCAGGGTCACATTTCTTCTGCTGCACCACTAATGGGCTGACCCAGATTCCCTACAGGGCTGAGGTGGTTCCCCATTGACAGCTCAGCACTGACTGCTCTCTTAGCATTTGCTCACAAGCATAACTATTGTAGCCACTGGACCAAAGCAGAGGTGGATGGATGAAACTTTCCAGCTACAGCCACACACTGTACTAAGAAGCAGCCAACACTCAGTCCCTTTCAACTGAGCTCAGGCCAACACACCTAGAAATTCCCTTCCTTTCTGGGTGAGTTCCACTCGAGGCTCCCAATAGCCTTTCCTGCCCACAGATCTCCAATAATATTCAGCTTCAGAAAGAAATATTTCCAGTCTTTTCCACCGGGGAGGCTCCTTGACCCCTAAGCACATTTAATGCCTCCTCTTCTGTGATCAGCCAGAACAATTTTGAGAATGGACAAAGCTGGGGGCCTTTATACTATCTCCTGTGAAGTCTTAATATAAAGCTACAGGAAACATGAGAGTGTGGTCTTGGCATAAAGATGGATACATAGATCAATGGAATAGAAAAGAGAATCCAGAAATAGAATAACACATGTAAGGCAACAGACTTTTTGACAAAAGTGCCAGAGCATTTCACTCATGAAAAAAATGTTCTTTTCAACCAATGGTGCTGGGACAATTAGACATTCAATATTTAAAAAGCAACTTCACCCTTCATCCTGTGCACAAAAATTAGTTCAAAATGGATCATAAGAATGATGTCATCATAATATGGGAATAAAACTAGCCCAACTCCCATCCTCCCACAGAAACACTGAAAAACAAGCAGAAATATTGACCAACTAAAGTTCTGATAGCTGTTCTTGATCTATTGTTTTGTTTTGTTTTGTTGAACTTTTTTTATTGTCTAGGAAAACATATATACAAAGCAAATAAGTAAAAAAGCAATCGTTTTCAATGCGCTCCTCAAAAAGTGGTTGCAGGGAAGATTCCAGAGTTTGTCGTGGGCTACCATACGATCCTCTCATATTTTTCCTTCTAGCTGCTCCAGAATATAGGAGGCTTGAGGGCTTAAGTATGTTTTTATCATTACAGTCGACTTTTCTTTCCTTCTTTTTTTGTGAACAATAACATATATACAAAAAAGCTATAAATTTACAAGCACAGCACCACAATTAGCTGTAGAACATATTTCAATCTTTGACATGGGTTACAATTTCACAATTTTAGGTTTTTACTTCTAGCTGCTCTAAAATACTGGAGACTAAAAGACATATCAATTTAATGATTCAGCATTCATATTTATTTGCTAAGTCTTATCTTCTATGTATAATTCCACCAGCACTTTCAATCTTTCCAAACCTCTCTTTGGGGTTGTTTGGGCCATGGCAATTCTAAATTTTTGATATTGGAAGGGGCTGTCACTAATACGGGGTAGGGAGATGGAACTATCTGATGTTCTGGAGAGGGGGGGCTACATTTCAGGACTTATCTGGACTAGGGATCCATCTGGGGGTTATAGGTTTCTGGCAAGTTACTCTAGTGCCTGGAACCCTTGTGGAATCTTATAAATTGCCCTAGGTGTTCTTTAGGATTGGCGGGAATGGTCCTGGTTGGGGGTTGGCAAGTTATGATAGGTAGCAAGGTCTACCTGAAGCTTGCATGAGAGCAACCTCCAGAGTAGCTTCTCGATTCTGTTTGAACTCTCTCTGCCACTGATACTTTATTACACTTCTTTTCCCCCTTTTAGTCAGGATGGAATTGTTAATCCCACGATGCCAGCTATGGATTCATCCCTAGGAGTCCTCTCCCAACTCGCCAGGGGGACTTTCACCCCTGGATGTCATGTCCCACGTAGGGGGGAGGGCAATGATTTCACGTGCAGAGTTGGGCTTATTGAGGCCACATCTGAGCAACAACAGAGGTCCTCCAGAAGTAACTCTCAGGCATGCTTATAGGTAGTCTAAGCTTCTCTGCTACCTACATAAGATTGACAAGAGTAAGCCTCATGATTGAGGGCATGGCCTATTGATTTGGGTGTCCCTAAAGTTTGCCACAGTCTCAGGGGATTCCCTGATGGTAAGGTTTAATAGTTCCATACTCTTTCTCCCCTCCCTCAGGGGACTTTGCCAATACTTTTTGATTATCTGCTTAATATACTCTAGGATGTTTCCAGGCATTACAATAATATATACAGGATTAAAGGACTTCTTTCTCATTCTGTGCTTTCTGTGTATCAGTTGTTCAAATGAGCTATACAGACAGATTGAATTAGATTATGCACTACAGTAAATTTCAGTTCCAGATCAAATAAACCTTTCTTCCATTGGTCTCAAAGAGTATGTGTGGTTCTAAAATATAGACACTGTCTTCCTTACCCTTGTATTTTGAATTACTTTAACCCCAACCTGTTCAGCTTCATTCTTATCTCTAAATATCAGGTTTTATATATATATATATATATATATATATATATATATATATATATATATATATATATATATATATATATAAAACAGTCTCTCAAAATCCAGAAATAATAATCACCACTCTGGACTTAATGTGTCTGCTCTCAAACCTTACAAT
Source organism: Tamandua tetradactyla (assembly GCF_023851605.1). Taxonomy (NCBI): domain Eukaryota; kingdom Metazoa; phylum Chordata; class Mammalia; order Pilosa; family Myrmecophagidae; genus Tamandua; species Tamandua tetradactyla. The sequence continues at coordinate 56,782,415 of NC_135346.1, forward strand.
CTAGGCCCTTGTTTTCTTATAAGCATTTTCTTTGACCATAACATTGTTTTTTTGTTTCTGGCTTATTTTGTCTCACCAGATTTCCCACACGTCCATTCACACTGTTGCATGCCTCATGACATTGTTACTTTTTGTAGCAGCACAACCTTCCTTCATAAGTATACACCATCTTTGGCCAATCTACTTCTCCGTCAGTGCATCCTTCAGCCACCTGCATTCATCAGGCATCCTGTAGAGGGCCCAAAGTCCACAGTCCATCAACATTCTCAATTTTAGATAATTTCACTGTGACCAAGAGACAGAAAGCCGATAAACACACCCTCGCCCAATAGGAAATCTAAACCTCCTCTTAACTCTTGTTCTTCCCCCCATTATTTACCTCTGCTGTTGCTGTGGTGGTGCTGATGGTTTCCTTTTGAACATAGCTTATAGCATGCAATAGCAGTTTCCCCCGTCCCATGGATGTAAACACTGTTTATACAAGAATCATATCTTTGAAGTAATTCTTCAGAGAACTCATTCATATTTCTAGTGAGTCAGTGGGACATGTAGGGTCTATACATTCCCTTTCAATCTTGTTCATATTCAATGTGGTAATATTGCCTCTAGACCCACTAGAGAATCACCTTCACTCGTATCTATTCCCTTACATTGGAGTTCAACTCACTAGCTAACAGTTCACCCATCTCTAGCTTCTATGTATCTCTAAGTTCTCTGTATTCCGTATTATAAGTCTCTGATTATACCTTTATGCTGGTCATAAAAGTGGAATCATACAGCTTCTGTCCTTTTGTGTCTGGCTAATTTCACTCAGCATTATGTCCTCAAGGCTCATCCATCTTGTCATGTGCTTCAGGACGTCATTTTCTCTTACTGCTGCATAATATTCCATCGTATGTATATACCACATTTTATTGATCCACTCGTCTATTGATGGGCATTTGGTTTGTTTCCCTCTTTTGGCAATTGTGAATAATGCTGCTATGAACATCAGTGGGCAAATGTCTGTTTGTGTCATTGCTTTCAGCTCTTCTGGTTATACACCAAGTAGTGCTATTGCTGGGTCATAAGCAGCTCGATATTTAGTTTCCTAAGGAACTTCCATAGTGGCTGCACCATTATACATTCCCACCAGCAGTGCATAAGTGTCCCAGTTTCTCCACATCCTCTGATGTTTCTAGTTTCCTGATTGTTTAATAGCAGCCATTCTTATATGTGAGGTGGTATCTCATTGTAGTCTTGATTTGCATTTCCCTTATAGCCAGTGAAAATGAGCATCTCTTCATGTGCTTTTGAGCCATCTGTATTTGCTCTTCATAAAAATACTTATTCATATCTTTAGCCCATTTTATAATTGGACTGTTTGTTCTTTTGTAGTTGAGTTGTATTATTTCTTTGTATATACAGGAAATCAAACCTTTGTTTGATATGTGATTTCCAAATATTTTCTTCTATTGAATTGGCTGCCTCTTTACCTTTTCAACAAAGACTTTTGAGGTGCAGAAGCATTTGATTTTGAGAAGTTCATATTTATTTTTTCTTCTGTTGCTTGTGCTTTGGGTGTAAAGTTTAGGAAGCTACCTCCTATTACTAGGTCTTTCCCTCTCAGCACAGCCTTTGCTGCATCTCATAAGTTCTCAGAAGTTGTATTCTCATTTTCATTCATCTCCAAATAACTGCTGATTTCTCTAGCAGTTTCTTCTTTGACCTACTGGTTGTTTAAGAGTGTGTTATTTAATCTCCATATATTTGCGACTGTTCTTATTCTTTGGTGGTTATTGAGATCCAGCTTCATACCATTGTGATCAGATAAAGTGCTTTGAATAATTTTGAATTTATTAAGACCTGTTTTGTGCCCCAGCATATGATCTATCTTGGAAAATGTTCCATGAGCACTAGAGAAGAATGTATAACCTTGTGCTTTGGGATGCAATGACCTATATATGTCTGTTAGGTCTAATTCATTCATCAAGTTACTTAACTTCTCTATTTCCTTGTTGGTCTTCTGTCTGGTTGTTCTATCTATAGAGGAGAGTGGTGTACTGAAGTCTCCTACTATTATTGTCGAAATATCTATAGCTCCCTTCAGTTCTGCCAATATCTGTTCCATGTACATTGGAGCTCCTTGACTGGGAGCATAAACATTTATGATTACTATATCTTCTTGGTGAATTGACCCTTTAATCAGTATATAGTGTCCTTCTTTGTTTCTTATGACGTCTTCACATTTAAAGTCTATTTTGTCTGATATTAGTATAGCTACTCCTGCTTTCTTTTGGTTACAACTTGCATGGAAGATCTTTTCCATCCTTTCACTTTCAATCTATTTGTATCCTTTTGACGAAGATGAGTCTCTTGTAAGCAGCATATAGCTGGGTTATGTTTCTTAACTCACTCTGCCAATCTGTATCTTTTAATTGGTAAGTTTAGTCCATTAACATTCAAAGTTATTGCTGAAAAGGCATTTCTTGATTCCACCATCTTATTGGTTTTATTTTATTTGTCAGATCTATATATCCTATTCCCTCTTTCTCTTTGTATTCTTTAAATTACCCTTAGTGGTGCTCTTCAATTCTGCACCCTCCTCCATACTTCCCTCTCTTGTCTTTTTTTTTCAGCTGGCAGAACTCCTTTTAGTATTTCTTGTAGGGTCGGTCGCTTGTTGACAGATTCTTTCAGGACTTCTTTGTGAAAATGTTAATCTCTCCCTCAATTTTAAAGGATAATTTGGCTGGGTACAGAATTCTTGGCTGGAAGTCCTTCTCTTTCAGGATCTTGAATATATCATACCACTGCCTTCTTGCCGCCAGGGTGCTAGTTGAGTAGTCTGAACTCAGTCTTATTTGATTTCCCTTGCATATCATAGATTGTTTTTCTCTTGCCACTTTCAGGATTTTCTGCTTCTCTTCAGCATTTGACAGACTGATTAGTATGTGCCTTGGGAAAGGCATATTTGGACTTATTCTGTTTGGAGTTCTCTGGGCTTCTTTGACTGGTATATTAATGTCTTTTATGAGGGTTGGGAAGTTTTCCCCCATTACATCCTCTAAAACTCTTCCTAGCCCTTTACTCCTCTCTTCTCCTTCTGGGACACCAATGATTCTTATACTTATGCACTTTGTTTTGTCTATTATTTCCCTGAGTTTCCAGTCAATTTTCTCCATCTTTTTTGCCATTTGCTATTGTGCTGGTTTGAAAGGATATATGTACCCTTGAAAAGCCATGTTTTAATCAAAATCCCATTTTGTAAAGGCAGAATAATCCCTATTCAATGCTGTATGTTTGAAACTGTAATCAGATCATCTCCCTGGAGATGTAATTTAACTAAGAGTGGTTGTTAAACTGGATTAGGTGACAACATGTCTCCACTCATTTGGGTGGGTCTTGATTAGTTTCTGAAGTCCTATAAAAGAGGAAACATTTTGGAGAATGGGACATTCAGAGAGAGCAAAGCAGAATGACATAGCCATGAGTAGCAGAGTCCACCAGCCAGCGACCTTTGGAGATGAAGAAGGAAAATGTCTCCCGGGGAGCTTCATGAAACAGGAAGCCAGGAGAGGAAGCTAGCAGATGATGCCATGTTCACCATGTGCCCTTCCAGATGAGAGAGAAAGTGTGACTGTGTTTGCCATGTGCCTTCTCACTTAAGAGAGAGACCCTGAACTTCATCAGCCTTGTTGAACCAAGGTATCTTTCCTTGGATGCCTTTGATTGGACATTTCTATAGACTTGTTGTAATTGGGACATTTTCTCAGTCTTGGAACCGTAAACTAGCAACCTATTAAATTCCCCTTTTTAAAAGCCATTCTGTTTCTGGTATATTGCATTCTGGCAGCTAGCAAACTAGAACAGCTGGTTTGAGTCTTTAAAGTCAATCATCCTGTCCTCTATATCACTTATTCTTTCTTCTGTCTCTTCAAATCTGGTGTTGTGTGCCTCTAGTATGTTTTTTATTTGGTCAACAGAGTCTTTAATCTGTTTGATTTCTGCTATTTTTCTATTTATTCTTTCAAATTCCTCTTTTTGCTCTTCTACTGTCTTCTTGATCTCCTTTATGTCATTAGCTGTCCCACTTATTTTATTAAGTAGAGTTGTATGAACATCTTTGATTAGTTGTTCCAATGTCTGTGTCTCCTCTGGTGTTTTAATTTGGTCATTAGGCAGGGCTACATCTGTCTGCATTGTGATAATCTTAGCGATCTTCTGCTGTCTTCATCACATGTAAATATCTTGATTGATTTACTTTGGGAGTTGATTTCTTTCAGTAGTCTAAGGCCTTGTGTTTACAGGATGGTTGTATAGCAGGAAGCAGGACACAGGGTGGGGCACTCAGTATAGTGATTTGTTTCAGGGCAGGTCTCTGCTCAGGTTGGGGATGTTACACTGATGCTTGTGAACGTGGGTGCCCAGCAGCCAAGGAGGATGTAGCTGTGTGGGTGCACCGGTCTGGGGGACGTAAGCCTGGTGTGCACTGGTCTAAGGCATGGGACCCTTTATGCACATGCACAGAGCTGTGGCAGCAGGTTGGCATTATGCCTTCATGAATTGGGGGCAGATGTGACGTGGCTGTGCAGGTGGACACTTTCTCAGAGCTAGGAAGTGAGGCTGAGGACTGTGCACACGCGCAGTTCTAAGACTGGTGTAAAGTGCAGTTCCCAGAGCTGAATGACGTGATTGGGGGCCTGTGCGCATGCATGAGCCTGGAAGTGCCGTAAAGGGATGCGCTGAGCTCAGGGAGGGCTGGGTGAGGCTGTGGGACACTATTGGGGGGGAGGGGTGCGGGGGTAGCCTAGGTATGGAGGTTAGCGTCTGCAACCTTTATGTGCTGGCAACAGCCTGCAGGGAATAGGAAGGTGGAGGTAGTGCTCGGAAGGGGTGCAGGAGAGGTGGGTTGAGCTGCACTTGGGGTGGGGGTGGGGGGCAGGTATGTGTACTGGGGGCTGGTGGGGTGGGGTTCCTGGAGCACGGGGAATGGGAGTGGGTGAGGGGGTTCAGGTGCGTGGGGTGTGGGGTGAGTCGCAGGTGCTGGGGCTGACCCGTGAGGGTAGCACACCCAAGGAACGTGGCCTGGCTTACTTCCTAGTCCCGTGTACCCATCCGTGCACTCCCGCGGGCTCCGCTGGTCCACGCCTCCACGCCAGGCTCCAGCCTTCTGCCTCTCAGTCCCTTCGCCTCTGCAACCAGGGCTGCCACATGTGGTGCAGAAGGCTCTCCCAGGTCAGCTGCTCTCCCGAATTGCTGCCTTCCTGTCCCTTCTCCAACTTTTCCATTGAGCAGGGTTAATCTCCACCTGCTCTAGTTGGCCATCTTCCTGGAAGTCCTAGTCTGTTCGTTTTTGTGCATAATTTCTCCCTAGCTACTTTAATCTGTTCAATTATTTCCCTTATTCAGTACACTTTTTTCCTTACACTTTTCAGTTCTGATCCTCCTGTCTCACAGCTCTCAATTTAACCCCTGCCGCCCTCACCTCCACCTGTTTTGTTTTTGTTTTTGTTTTAATTCTCTCTCTTCCCCTGAGGCTTTTCTGCCTCTAGTTTCTTTCCCATTAGAATATCCCACCATGGGAAGCCAAATGGGGTCAGTCCAGAAAGGTGAGCCACTCTAGAAGAGTCTGTTTGGCATGTAGGTAGTCCAGCCAACAGAAACCGAATGGAGTGAGTGCATGGCTTGCCAACAGCTCTGCTGCTTTCTTTGTCCACACCCCCACCCAGGCCCTTTTCTGTGTGTCATTCCTCAGCGGCTCGCACTCCACCCTGGATCTCTGTGCACTTGGTTCCCTATGTCTGACATACATGGGGATCTAACTCACTGCTGTGAGTGGCTCTATTCTTTGCCCCCATGGCAGGGACCCAAGTCACTACCTCTGAGCAACTCCCAAGCCGCACGGGACTGAGAGAGGGGGAAAGAAGTGGACTGGAGGGCCTGAGATAGAAGTTTCCTACCTGATGTTTTTCTTTTTCTTTGATTCAGTGTTTGTGGAGTCCTTCTCCAGTCTGTACCTTCCTCCTGAGTTCCAAGCAAGTGAGATATGTCCTTTTTTTTTTCTATTGCATGGGCAGGCACCAGGGTTTCCAGCATGACAGGTGAGAATGAGATATGTCCTTTTATTTGCTGAATCTCCAAGGAGGTTTTTTCAAGTTTTTACATTGCCATGTTAATAACAATTCCTCTGGCAATGGATTCTTAATGCATCACCAAAAGCAAGAGCAACAACAACAAATTAGATAAACTGGATTTCATCAAAATATAAAATTTTGTGCAGCAAAGGACATTATCAAGAAAGCAAAAAAAAAAAAAAAAAAAAGACCTAAAGAATGGGAGAAAATAGTTGCAAATAATGTATCTGTTAAAGCTTTAATATCCATAATAATAAAGAAGTCCTACAACTCGACAACTAAAAGACAAACAACTCACTTAAAAATGGGCAAAGAATTTGAGTGGGCAATTTGCCAAAGAAGATATACAAATGTCCACTAAGCAAACGGAAAGATACTCAAAGCCATTGGCCATAAGGTAAATGAAAATCAAAACCCCAATCAGATGCCACGTCACACTACTAGGATGGCTATTATTTAAAAACCAAAAAGAATAAGTACCGGTGTGGATGTGGAGAAATTGGAACCCTTGTTCACGTCTGGTGGGAATTTAAAATGGTGCCGCCACCATGGAAAGAGTTTGAGAGTTCCTCAAAAATTTAAATGTAGGCCTGAGATAAAACATTTGAACTCGAAGGCTCATCACAGCATTTTTCACAATAGCCAAAAAGTGGAAACAACCCAAGTGCCTATCACCAGATTAATGGATTAAAAAAATGTGGTATAAACACACGATGGAATATTACTCAACTATAAAAAGAAACGAGATTTTGACACATACGACAACCTGGATGGACCTTGAAAACATTATGCTAAGTGAGATAAAGCGAACATAAAAGGACAAACATAGCATGAGTCCTCTTATATGAAATACTACACTAAGCAAATTCATAGAACAGAAAGCAGATTAGAGGATACAAAGAGCTGTGGAAAGGAGAATGGAGAGTTATTGCTTAACAGATACAGAGTTACTATTTTGGGGAATTAAAAAGTTTTAGTGCTAGATGGTGGTGATGGTAGCACAACACTATAAATGTGACAAATGCCATTGAATTGTACACTTAATAAAATGTTAAAATGCAAATTATAGGGTGTGTATGGTATACATACATTTATGCATACATACATACATAAATACAATAAAAAGTATAACTAAAAAATATAGTTCATAGACTTAAACGTAAGTGCTAAAATTATAATATTTTGTAAAGAAACATAGGAGAAAACCTCTGTAAGCTTGAGTGCCCCAAATTTCTTAGGATACAAAGAACATAAACCATGAATGAAAAATTAATAAATTGCATTTTATGAAAATTAAAAACTTCTGCTCTTCAAAAACTCTATCAAGAAAATGAAAATGCAATCTACAAACTGCAAGAAAATACTATATATTTGTGTGTATTTTATATATATGATAAAGGACTGATATCTAATATATATAAAGCACTCTTACTACTTTATAAGATTAGCAGTCCAATAAAAATAGGTGAAAGATTTAAACAGACAGTTCACAGAAAAAGCTATACAACTGTGCAATAAATGCATGAAAAGATGTTCAGTATGTTTGGTTATAGGTAAATGAAAATTAAAATCACAATGAGTTACTACACACCTACTAGAATGATTAAAATTAAAATTAAAAAGAGAGACCATACCAAGTGCTGGCAAAAATGAAGAGGAATTGGAACTTCCTACTTTAATGGTGAGATTGTAAAATGGTACAGCCACTTTGGAAAATAGCTTGGCAGCTTATTGTTTTAAGAAGTTACACATACCATATGATCTAACTATTTCACTCCTCGATATTTTTCCAACAGGAAGAAAAACGTACGTCCCCATGAAGACATGTACACAAATGTTTACAGATGCTTTATTCATACAGTGAAATACTGCTCCACAATAACAAAAACACAAGCTACTGATAGATGTAATTCAGTTGAATCTAAAATCAGTGTGCTGAGCAAAAGAAGTACTGTTCTAGTTTGCTAGCTGCCAGAATGCAATATACCAAAGACGGGATGGCTTTCTAAAAACAGGAATTTAGTAAGTTGCTAGTTTGCAGTTCTAAGGCTGAGAAAATGTCCCAATGAAAACAAGTCTATAGAAATGTCCAATCAAAGGCATCTAGGGAAAGATATCTTGGTTCAAGAAGGCCAATGAAGTTCACGGTTTCTTTCTCAAGTGGCAGGGCGCATGGGGAACACAGTCAGAGTTTCTCTCTCAGCTGGAAGTGCACATGGCAAACACGGCATCTTCTGTTATTTTTCTCTCCTGGCTTCTGGTTTCATGAAGCTCCCCGGGAGGCATTTTCCTTATTCATCTCCAAAGGTTCCTGGCTCGTGGACTCTCTGCGTTGTGTGGCTGCTCTCTCTGAATCTCTTTCTTTCTACAAAATGTTTCCTCTTTTATAGGACTCCAGTAAACCAATCAAGACCCACCTAAATGGGTGGAGACACATCATCACCTAATCCAGTTTAACAACCACTCTTGACTAAATCACATCATCCAGGGAGATGATCTGATTACAGTTTCAAACATACAGTATTGAATAGGGATTAATTCTACCTTTATGAAATGGGATTTTGATTAAAACGTGTCTTTTCTAGGGGGCATACTTCCTTTCAAACCAGCACAAGTACATATTATATAATTCCATTTATAAGGCATTCTAGAAAAAGCACAGTTGATCACTGGTTGCCTGGGGTGCGAGGTGTCATAAGGATTTAATGCAAAAGGGCACAAGTGATCTTTTGGGGGGGTGATGAAAATGTTCTAAATCTTGATTGTGGCAGTTGTGCATAAGTGAATATGTCTACCAAAAAAGCGCCAAACTTTGCACTTTAAAAGAAGGTCTTCTGTGAGCATCAGCAGCAGACACCATGCCTCAGGGTGACTGGACCAACTGTCCATCCAAAGGTACAGCTTCCCTGGAGAGGGGATTAGAGAGGGAGAGGGAGAGATAGTCATCTTCTTACAAGTTTTTCCCTTTTTTTTTCCCTTAAATACAATTCTAATTTATAAGCAAATGAATACACGTGCATGGTTAAAATATAAAATACTTCAAAAATTCCAGTGAAGTAAAACAACTGTTTAATAAAGCATTTCAGATGTAGTGTGTGTAGAATTAAAAACTTGAAAGACTCGTCTCTTGGTCTTACCAGGTCAGCAAACAATTGCAAAACCCATGGAGTCATCAGTTCCTTTCTTTCCCTCTCACCGGCTCTGAAATCCATTAGCAAGTGCTGTCAGGTAGCTGTGCCCTCCAAATGCATGCAGAATTTGACCATTTCCTTCTCTTCATCTCCTACTTCCATAGTCCAAGTCACTCTCATTGCTTCCCTGAGAAACATACCATGACTCTGCATCCCACAGCTAAAGAAGTAGTTTTAAAATATGCTCTCTCCGCCGGACCGCCGCGCGGCGCACGCGCCCCGCAGCAGCCGAGCCGCCCGACCTCCCTACCCCCTCTCTCTCTCCGCCGGACCGCCGCGCGGCGCACGCGCCCCGCAGCAGCCGAGCCGCCCGACCTCCCTACCCCCTCTCTCTCTCCGCCGGACCGCCGCGCGGCGCACGCGCCCCGCAGCAGCCGAGCCGCCCGACCTCCCTACCCCCTCTCTCTCTCCGCCGGACCGCCGCGCGGCGCACGCGCCCCGCAGCAGCCGAGCCGCCCGACCTCCCTACCCCCTCTCTCTCTCCGCCGGACCGCCGCGCGGCGCACGCGCCCCGCAGCAGCCGAGCCGCCCGACCTCCCTACCCCCTCTCTCTCTCCGCCGGACCGCCGCGCGGCGCACGCGCCCCGCAGCAGCCGAGCCGCCCGACCTCCCTACCCCCTCTCTCTCTCCGCCGGACCGCCGCGCGGCGCACGCGCCCCGCAGCAGCCGAGCCGCCCGACCTCCCTACCCCCTCTCTCTCTCCGCCGGACCGCCGCGCGGCGCACGCGCCCCGCAACAGCCGAGCCGCCCGACCTCCCTACCCCCTCTCTCTCTCCGCCGGACCGCCGCGCGGCTGCTCTCCAACCAACACGGTGCCCTCTTCCCCCACCTTCACCGTGCTCCTCCGCCACCAGCCTCGACAGCCTTGCCGCCCTCACCTTTCCTCCTCCAGAACAACTACTGGGGGAGTGGAGATAATACAGAGCAGCTCCCGGAGCCACGAGGGAAATCAAAGGGACAGCGTACCCCATCCTGGAACGGCTGACTATCTGGGAGAACCAGCTCCGGTGAGATCACCAAGGGGCACGGGCTTTCCTGGGTGGGACAGCAAGCGACCGGAGTCCCTCCCTTCCACCTTCCCAGGCCAGCTGGTAGAATTGGACAGGCGGTCCCCTTAGGCCGCGGCGGCTGGTGCCCCCACCACACGAGGCCCCCCGGAACAACTGAGATAGTTGGGTCGGAAATCCCCAGACTGCGGAGAACAGTGACCGGGGGATCCCTTCCAAACACGTGACTCCCCCGTCGGCTGGGAGCAGTGCACTCTCCCGGGCTGCGACAGCTGGCGCCCGCCCGCCACGCTTGGTGCCCCGGGCCGACTAGCTAGTTTGGCCGGACGCTCTCCTGTGCTGCGACAGCCGGCGACCCTCCCCGCGTTTGGAACCCCGGGCCGGCTGGCATTCTTCCGGGACGCTTCGGTTGCCGGGCCTCCCCTACGGCGAGAGTTTTCCAGAGTTGAGGGACCCACAGCAACTTTCGCTGGTGGAACCCACAGACAGGCGTGTGCCACGTGTGCCACCTACTGGGCAGGATAGGAAGAACAGAACCCAGAGACTGCGCAGAAAAATCTTTCAACCTGTGGGATCGAACACCCGGGGAAATCTGACTAAATGCCCAGACGCCAGCAGAAGATAACGGATCACGCTCAGAAAATTGAACATATGGCCCAGTCAAACGAAGAAACCAATAGTTCAAATGAGATACAGGAGCTGAAACAAATAATGCTGAATATACGAACAGAAATGGAAAACCTCTTCAAAAACGAAATCGATAAATTGAGGGAGGACATGAAGAAGACATGGGCTGAACATAAAGAAGAAATAGAAAAACTGAAAAAACAAATCACAGAACTTATGGAAGTGAAAGATAAAGTAGAAAAGATGGAAAAAACAATGGATACCTACAATGACAGATTTAAAGAAACAGAAGATAGAATTAGTGATTTGGAGGATGAAACATCTGAACTCCAAAAAGAAACAGAAACTATCCGGAAAAGAATGGAAAAATTTGAACAAGGTATTAGGGAACTCAAGGACAATGTGAACCGTACAAATATACGTGTAGTGGGTATCCCAGAAGGAGAAGAGAAGGGAAAAGGAGGAGAAAAACTAATGGAAGAAATTATCACTGAAAATTTCCCAACTCTTATGAAAGACCTAAAATTACAGATCCAAGAAGTGCAGCGCACCCCAAAGAGATTAGACACAAATAGGCGTTCCCCAAGACACTTACTAGTTAGAATGTCAGAGGTCAAAGAGAAAGAGAGGATCTTGAAGGCAGCGAGAGAAAAACAATCCGTCACATACAAGGGAAACCCAATAAGACTATGTGTAGATTTCTCAGCAGAAACCATGGAAGCTAGAAGACAGTGGGATGATATATTTAAGTTACTAAAAGAGAAAAACTGCCAGCCAAGACTCCTATATCCAGCAAAATTGTCCTTCAAAAATGAGGGAGAATTTAAAACATTCTCAGACAAAAAGTCACTAAGAGAATTTGTGACCAAGAGACCAGCTTTGCAAGAAATACTAAAGGAAGCACTAGAGTCAGATACAAAAAGACAGAAGAGAGAGACATGGAGAAAAGTGTAGAAAGAAGGAAAGACAGATATGATATATATAATACAAAAGGCAAAATGGTAGAGGAAAATATTATCCAAACAGTAATAACTCTAAATGTCAATGGACTGAATTCCCCAATTAAAAGACATAGACTGGCAGAATGGATTAAAAAACAGGATCCTTCTATATGCTGTCTACAGGAAACACATCTTAGACCCAAAGATAAATATAGGTTGAAAGTGAAAGGTTGGGAAAAGATATTTCATGCAAACAACAACCAGAAAAGAGCAGGAGTGGCTATACTAATATCCAACAAATTAGACTTCAAATGTAAAACAGTTAAAAGAGACAAAGAAGGACACTATATACTAATAAAAGGAACAATTAAACAAGAAGACATAACAATCATAAATATTTACGCACCGAACCAGAATGCCCCAAAATACGTGAGGAATACACTACAAACACTGAAAAGGGAAATAGACACATATACCATAATAGTTGGAGACTTCAATTCACCACTCTCATCAATGGACAGAACATCTACACAGAGGATCAATAAAGAAATAGAGAACCTGAATATTACTATAAATGAACTTGACTTAACAGACATTTATAGGACATTACATCCCACAACAGCAGGATACACCTTTTTTTCAAGTGCTCATGGATCATTCTCAAAGATAGACCATATGCTGGGTCACAAAGCAAGTCTTAACAAATTTAAAAAGATTGAAATCATACACAACACTTTCTCGGATCATAAAGGAATGAAGTTGGAAATCAATAATAGGCGGAGTGCCAGAAAATTCATAAATACATGGAGGCTCAACAACACACTCTTAAACAACAAGTGGGTCAAAGAAGAAATTGCAAGAGAAATTAGTAAATACCTAGAGGCAAATGAAAATGAAGACACAACATATCAAAACTTATGGGATGCAGCAAAGGCAGTGCTAAGAGGGAAATTTATTGCCCTAAATGCCTTTATCAGAAAAGAAGAAAAGGCAAAAATGCAGGAATTAACTGTCCACTTGGAAGAACTGGAGAAAGATCAGCAAACTAATCCCAAAGCAAGCAAAAGGAAAGAAATAACAAAGATTAGAGCAGAAATAAATGAAATTGAAAACATGAAAACAATAGAGAAAATCAATAAGACCAGAAGTTGGTTCTATGAGAAAATCAACAAGATTGATGGGCCCTTAGCAAGATTGACAAAAAGAAGAAGAGAGAGGATGCAAATAAATAAGATTAGAAATGAAAGAGGAGACATAACTACTGACCTCACAGAAATAAAGGAGGTAATAACAGGATACTATGAACAACTTTACGCTAATAAATACAACAATTTAGAAGAAATGGACAGGTTCCTGGAAAGACATGAACAACCAACTTTGACTCAAGAAGAAATAGACGACCTCAACAAACCAATCACAAGTAAAGAGATTGAATTAGTTATTCAAAAGCTCCCTAAAAAGAAAAGTCCAGGACCAGACGGCTTCACATGTGAATTCTATCAAACATTCCAGAAAGAATTAGTACCTACTCTCCTCAAACTCTTCAACATAATCGAAGTGGAGGGAAAACTACCTAATTCATTCTATGAAGCCAACATCACCCTCATACCAAAACCAGGCAAAGATATTACAAAAAAAGAAAACTACAGACCAATCTCTCTAATGAATACAGATGCAAAAATCCTCAATAAAATTCTAGCAAATCGTATCCAGCAACACATTAAAAGAATTATACATCATGACCAAGTAGGATTCATCCCAGGTATGCAAGGATGGTTCAACATAAGAAAATCAATTAATGTAATACACCATATCAACAAATCAAAGCAGAAAAATCACATGATCATCTCAATTGATGCAGAGAAGGCATTTGACAAGATTCAACATCCTTTCCTGCTGAAAACACTTCAAAAGATAGGAATACAAGGGAACTTCCTTAAAATGATAGAGGGAATATATGAAAAACCCACAGCTAATATCATCCTCAATGGGGAAAAATTGAAAACTTTCCCCCTAAGATCAGGAACAAGACAAGGATGTCCACTATCACCACTATTATTCAACATTGTGTTGGAAGTTCTAGCCAGAGCAATTAGGCAAGAAAAAGAAATACAAGGCATCAAAATTGGAAAGGAAGAAGTAAAACTATCACTGTTTGCAGACGATATGATACTATATGTAGAAAACCCAGAAAAATCCACAACAAAATTACTAGAGCTAATAAATGAGTACAGCAAAGTAGCAGGCTACAAGATCAACATTCAAAAATCTGTAGCTTTTCTATACACTAGTAATGAACAAGCTGAGGTAGAAATCAAGAAACGAATCCCATTTACAATCGCAACTAAAAGAATAAAATACCTAGGAATAAATTTAACCAAAGAGACAAAAAACCTATATAAAGAAAACTACAAAAAACTGTTAAAAGAAATCACAGAAGACCTAAATAGATGGAAGGGCGTACCGTGTTCATGGATTGGAAGACTAAATATAGTTAAGATGTCAATCCTACCTAAATTGATTTACAGATTCAATGCAATACCAATCAAAATCCCAACAACATATTTTTCAGAAATAGAAAAACCAATAAGCAAATTTATCTGGAAGGGCAGGGTACCCCGAATTGCTAAAAACATCTTGAGGAAAAAAAACGAAGCTGGAGGTCTCGCGATGCCTGACTTTAAGGCATATTATGAAGCCACAGTGGTCAAAACAGCATGGTATTGGCATAAAGATAGATATATCGACCAATGGAATCGAATAGAGTGCTCAGATATAGACCCTCTCATCTATGGACATTTGATCTTTGATAAGGCAGTCAAGCCAACTCACCTGGGACAGAACAGTCTCTTCAATAAATGGTGCCTAGAGAACTGGATATCCATATGCAAAAGAATGAAAGAAGACCCATCTCTCACACCCTATACAAAAGTTAACTCAAAATGGATCAAAGATCTAAACATTAGGTCTAAGACCATAAAACAGTTAGAGGAAAATGTTGGGAGATATCTTATGGATCTTACAACTGGAGGTGGTTTTATGGACCTTAAACCTAAAGCAAGAACACTGAAGAAGGAAATAAATAAATGGGAGCTTCTCAAAATTAAACACTTTTGTGCATCAGAGAACTTCATCAAGAAAGTAGAAAGACAGCCTACACAATGGGAGACAATATTTGGAAATGACATATCAGATAAGGGTCTAGTATCCAGAATTTATAAAGAGATTATTCAACTCAACAACAAAAAGACAGCCAACCCAATTACAAAATGGGAAAAAGACTTAAACAGACACCTACCAGAAGAAGAAATACGGATGGCCAAGAGGCACATGAAGAGATGCTCAATGTCCCTGGCCATTAGAGAAATGCAAATCAAAACCACAATGAGATATCATCTCACACCCACCAGAATGGCCATTATCAACAAAACAGAAAATGACAAGTGCTGGAGAGGATGCGGAGAAAGAGGCACACTTATTCACTGTTGGTGGGAATGTCAAAGGGTGCAACCACTGTGGAAGGCAGTTTGGCGGTTCCTCAAAAAGCTGAATATAGAATTGCCATACGACCCAGCAATACCATTGCTAGGTATCTACTCAAAGGACTTAAGGGCAAAGACACAAACGGACATTTGCACACCAATGTTTATAGCAGCGTTATTTACAATTGCAAAGAGATGGAAACAGCCAAAATCTCCATCAACAGAAGAGTGGCTAAACAAACTGTGGTATATACATACGATGGAATATTATGCAGCTTTAAGACAAGATAAACTTGTGAACCATGTAATAACATGGATGGACCTAGAGAATATTATGCTGAGTGAATCCAGCCAAAAACTAAAGGACAAATACTGTATGGTCCCACTGTTGTGAACGGACATTCGAGAATAAACTTGAAATATGTCATTGGTAACAGAGTTCAGCAGGAGTTAGAAACAGGGTAAGACAATGGGTAATTGAAGCTGAAGGGATACAGATTGTGCAACAGGACTAGATATAAAAACTCAAAAATGGACAGCACAATAATACCTAATTGTAAAGTAATCATGTTAAAATACTGAATGAAGCTGCATCTGAGCTATAGGGTTTTTTTTTGTTTTTGTTTGCTTGTTGGTTTGTTTGTTGTTGTTGTTTTTTACTATTACTACTACTTTTATTTCTTTTCTTTATATTGACATTTTATATCTTTTTCTGTTGTGTTGCTAGTTCCTCTAAACTGATGCAAATGTACTAAGAAACAATGATCATGCATCTATGTGATGATGTTAAGAATTACTGAGTGCATATGTAGAATGGTATGATTTCTAAATGTTGTGTTAATTTCTTTTTTTTCTTTCCGTTAATAAAAAAAAAAAAAAATATAATGCAGATGAGGTTACTATGACAGCTTCTTCTCACAGGGAATAAAATAGAAACCACACCAAAGCATACAAGCCCTGCCATATATGGTTCATAACCACCTCCAAAAAGTAATCTCTTGCTATGCCCTCCTGCTCTTACAGTCAGCCATCTAGCTCTCCTTGTTCTTCAAACATGTCATACTCATTACCACCTCAGGCTTGTGCATTTGTGCCTGGAAGTTTTTCTTCCAGATCTTTCCCTGGGGTCACTCCCTTTCTTCCCTCAAGCATGCAAGTGCCAGCATCCCTGCAAACATGGCTTTTCTTTAACCACCCCATTTAAAATGGAATGCCTCACACTCCTTCATTCTCTCACTCCTCACTCTGCTTCTTCATAGCACCTATCACTGCCTGAAGTATCTGCTGAAGTTTCCCGCACTAGAAGATAAGATTGATAAGAAGAGCTGACTGTCTTGGTCACTGATGATCTCCTGTGCCTGTGTGGTGGATTGGATTATGTACCCAATAAAGACATGTTCTTAATCTTAACTTGCATTCCTGTGGGAGTGAAACCACTTGTAAATAGGAACTTTTAAGGATGGCATTTTTAGTGTAGTGTGGTCAACTACATTAGTAAATCTTAATCCATATCTTATAAAGAGGAAAAACTGAAAGCCAAAATTCAGAAAAGCCTGCATAGGAAGTAGCTGTAATTCAGCAACAACAGGGAAAGTAGACACAAGGAGAAAGAGGTCACCATGTGACACGAGGCAGAGATGCAAACCAAGGATGCCCAAGGATAGGGGCAAGCCAAAACACAACACTGCAGACTTGGAGAGAAACACAACCTTGTGGACAAGTTGATATTAGCCTTTTAGCCTCCAAAACTATGAGTCAATAAACACCCACTGTTTGATCCAAACCATTATTTGGTATTTGTCAAAACAGACCTGGCAAGCTAAGACAACCTAGAACATGGCTGTTTACATGGTAGATAAATACGTATTTTTGAATGAATAAATAGAGGTTTCATGTCCCTCCCCACTTACCAGTCCTACTTTCCAGAGGCAACAACTTTTATATCTTCTGGTTATTTTTATTTTAGTATTACCTCCACATTCCAATGACATGCTTATACTTCTACTTCTTCATTTATGCATTATAGACATAAGCTATTTACACTAGGTAAAACTAGCTCATTGGCACTCCCACCTCCATCATTTCTTCTTCCTCTATCATCACAGTGTACTTGTATCAGTATTTTTTTTCTTTTTTTTCTTTTTTCTTTTGCATGGGCAGGCACCGGGAAATGAATCTGGGTCTCTGGCATGGCAGATGAGAACTCTGTCTGCTGAGCCACTGTGGCCTGCCCTGTATCACTATCTTTTGAAAGAAAAATAACATTACTATGATAGTGTTCAATTTTCTGGCTGCAGAGCCAAGTAGCATACTGTGATTATATTTTCTTTCTTGCACACATTTATGTTCTCCCTATAGTTTCTAATTGCCTTTATTTTCTGCTTAAAATTTGTTGTAAGCAATAAGTCTAACCTTTTTCAAACTCCATCATGTTGCATATTCTAATAAGCTCCCTGTTCTAGTTTGCTAGCTGCCGGAATGCAACACACCAGAGATGGATTGGCTTTTAATAAAAGGGGATTTATTTTGTTGGTTCTTCAGAGGAAAGGTAGCTAACTTTCCACTGAGGTTCTTTCTTACGTGGAAGGCACAGGATGGTCTCTGCTGGTCTTCTCTCCAGGCCTCTGGGTTCTAACAACTTTCCCCGGGATGACTTCTTTCTGCATCTCCAAAGGCCTGGGCTGAGATGCAAGTGCTGAGATGAGGAAGGCCGAGCTGCTTAGGCTGTGCTACGTTGTGTTCTCTCATTTAAGCACCAGCCAATTAAGTCAAATGTCACTCATTGCAGCAGACATGCCTCCTAGCCGACTGC
Source organism: Tamandua tetradactyla (assembly GCF_023851605.1). NCBI lineage: Eukaryota > Metazoa > Chordata > Mammalia > Pilosa > Myrmecophagidae > Tamandua > Tamandua tetradactyla. The sequence continues at coordinate 56,800,591 of NC_135346.1, forward strand.
AGATGTAATTAGCAACAGATGAGGTTCACCTACCATTGGCTTATGTCTGCAGCAACAAAACTAGGTATGTTCACCTGGCCAAGTTGACAAGTGACTCTAACTAACACACTCCCCCTTTCAACCAGCCCTCTCTTCCCTTCCACCCATCTTCCTACTCCTGTCTGGTCTTTTTCTAGCCTTATGCACAGATGACATCCTAACCCTTCCCATAACTGCCTTCCTGGGTTGGACCCACTGCTTCCTAAATCCCTTCTATTCCTTATTGGTGTTGTTCCAGTTGGCTTTGAATCCTGTAAGAACTTTGGAGGTTCCCAGCTCTCTAAGCCAACCCTCTAAGGAGAGTTTAGTTGTGTAAGGGACATGATTTATATTAATTATAATAACTTTCACTGACAACTAATTCAAAACAACCCTACCTAGTAGATACTTTTTATAGATAAATAAACCGAGGTACAAAGCAATTAAATAACTTGCTCAAAATAGCAGGGCTGGGAACTCAGAGCTGTCTAGCCCAAAGTCTGAGGAGCTATCATTTATTGAAATCCTGGTACACACCAGGCACTGTGCTGAGATAATGCACTGTACACACATTGTCATTATCACACATCGACCTCACCACTTCCCTACCGAACGTGTTGACATGAAAGCTGTTGTCAAAATTGAAGGGCTGTCACTAAAAATAAAGACGAACTTCTAAAATAACTAGAGGGCACAATGTGGATCACTGAAAAGAAGTTACAGTAAGACGGATGTCGGCTCAAAATAAGGAGAGTTTCTGACAGACTGAGCTGTCCCACAACAGATTGGGTCACTTTGTAAGGTAGTGGGCTCCACATCTCTGTAGATACACAAGAAGAATCTATCTTCTTAAAAATTTTAAAATCAGCTTGGAGCTGTTGGCTGAGATGCTAAGGAGGAGAAAGGAGCAAGCAAGTTGAGGTCTTGGTATGGCCAGACACAGTACTCAGATTCTCATGGAAAAGTTTGACAAATGTATTCTTATCCATTTGACATTCAAGAAAGTCTCAATAAAATCAAATGACTAAACCAAGGCCATACAACTAATATATAATGTAAAGTCCAAATTTGCCTACTTTGTGCTAGATATGGATTTATCATTCTTTCAGTCCCAACATTTCCTTTTAGACATCTTCTACTGAGCCCCCCACCCAGGCTTCTCTAAAAGATTCTATCTGCTCAACGAATTGCCTCTATTAAGCATCACTTGTTAATCAAAGGCTGATGGCCCTGTCAACAGAGGCGGAAATGCTTATAGCATTCCAGGCCAAAGTAAAGGCAAACACTCCATTCCTGATAACCTTGCCAGGCATAAAATTTCTGTTTTTTAATATTAAAATAACTCACAAACCATTGTGACTATCTTCCAGGACTCCTCCTGCAATAAGAACCCCCAAAGTAATAATTAATTATACAGTTTCATTGTTGCTATTATTTAGGAAGAAGGATTATTTTGGGCTGAACTTTTCTTCTGTTCAGTGAAGCTCTTTTTCCTTCTGTCTTCTTCTTCCTTGATAGAATCCAAATCTTGTACTTCATTCAAGATCCAATTAAAATCTAACCTCCTCCATGACATTTTCAACCTTGGAATTCCCACAGCACTTGTATTAGAATGGCAATCTTGAACTCTATCTCTCATAACATCTCATTTTCTCACCTAAATACTGTATCCTATAGCTTCTACCTTGAGGCTGCGTATAAATCAGTGCCTTATTAACTCAACTTGACTCAGGCAGGAAAGAAAATGCAATGTATTAGCTTAAGTCACAGAAAAGGCCATGTGAAATTGTTGGGGATTGAGTCAGAGACCACTCAAAAGTCATGTCAATTCTTAATCTGCACTCCTGTGGGGTGAATCCATTTGTAAATAGGACCTTTGAAGATGTTATTATTAGATAAGGCATAGACTCATTTGTGACTAGGATCTTCGAAGACCTAGTTTATATGAGGCCAAATCGAATCAGTTTGGGTTTTAATCCATATGACCAGAGTCCTTATAAGGCAGAGGAAATTCAGACACAATCAGTCAGTAGAAGCCTTAGAAGTCAATAGAAGCCAGAAGCCAGAGAATGAGGCAGATCTCCACATGACCAGGAAAAGAGCCAAAGAGGTGGGTATGGCATTAATATGCAGGACTTGTAAAGAGGGTGGCGTAGAAAGCACATGGAGAGTGAAAAAGAAGGAAAGACACCAGGTATCATTAGTTAAGAACAAACAGGGTCCCAGTTCACAGATAAGGCTACAGAGACTTGGGTAGGATGTCAGCTGCTGAGCAGCTGAATAGTACTATGTTTTTCCAACCATACACACTCCTATTTATGCTTCAAGACCCTCTTCATGAAACTATGATTGTTTATGCATCTGCTTCCCTGGCACAGCTCAGGAACCACATGGCTTGTTGAAATGAGCCCAGGTATTGGAGTCAGGCAGGTTTCTACCCAATTCTCAGCTCTACCACTGACATGACTTTACCTGTTTGATTCTTACTCTCCTAATCTCTAAAAGTGATGCCTATTTTACTGGGTTATCCTGGACAGACTCCTGGCTGATAGCAACTTTCAGGGGGCCTGTGAGTTTCCTTTCCTCTATTGTTTCTCTACCCAAGGCAGAACACACATCCCAGTCATTTCTGCTTTCCCAAGATCTAATCAAGTGCCAAGCTCATGAGTCATTATTGAATGAATAGTTAAAGAAGTGAGTGAATAAAGAAAGGAATGAATACTTAGGCTAATTATGGGCAAATGAAGAAATAAATAAGCAATGAAAAAATTAAGCTCTCGTAATGGAAAAGAAGAATCTAATAACATAAAAAGCTCCAGCAAATCAACTTGGTCTTATATCCAAATGGCCAATGAAATTAGTTGTGAAAATACTGCATAGACACAAGGATTATCCTGTTCTCAGTAATCACTGCTGCCATCCACTGACCACCTGTAGATTTGCTGGATGTGATGCTGGACATTTTGTACACATTGTCCTTTGCAACAGCTCCCCAAGGTAAATGTTATCCTCATTTGACAGATGAGGACACTGAGGCCTAAAACATCAAATCACTTGCCAAGGAGGCAAGGGTGTGACCGACCTAAGATCGGAACCCCCATTTGTCTGTTTCTAGCACAAAACACACTTTCGTTGCCATTTAAGATTCAATTTTGGGAAGTCTAAGCTTACAGTGAGTTGTATAAAAGAAGAAAAGATAATGCTAGGCAAAACCCTTGTGGGAGCTGCATTTCCCTTCTTGGTAAGTCTAAGCTTACAGTGAGTTGTATAAAAGAAGAAAAGATAATGCTAGGCAAAACCCTTGTGGGAGCTGCATTTCCCTTCTTGGTCACAGGACCCTGAGTCATGAGTAATAACAACCCAGCAGTGATACATGAAACAGCAATTCCCTTTTGTGCACTTTAGGGAGTGGTATTCACCATTGTGTTCTTCCTTTTTTGGATGACAGCTGGGTCTGATGGACAACTCTTACTTTTCATACACACCCACCCATTCCTGAACTCTCTTGTTTGCCACTGAACAAGACACTCGACTGGAAGCTCATCTTTGAGGATAAAGAAACACATTTCAAAAGCATGGAGTTGTAGGCCTGGCAAGCAGCAGGTGCCCCATCAGCAAATAATTCTCACTACTCCTGACGAATGAACAAATGAAGACTTCAGATAACGGTTTATGTGCCCACAAGGTAAATGCAAATATGATATCCTTAGATGGAAACCCCTTAGAGTTCAGACCAGCTTCTACTTTCAAAGGTCAAAGAGTTAAGAAATATTGTTGATCAATTTTACAAGGGAAGAAAGTTGAGTGACTTGTCCAGGTCACACAGCTAATGAATAACTGAGCATCTATTGAGAATTAGGTCATCATTTAAGGCCTTGTCCAGTGTCTTTTCCCCAACTGGAGGCTGATAGGTGTAATTCAGTTACGAGACATTTAGAAACTTAAAAGCCAGGCTTAGAAGAAAACATTGACCAAACAGCATACATTTGCCTACATTGTGATGGGTAATTTTCTCCTGAATGAGAAGCCCAGGGCCAAATTTTTCTCCTACATTATTGCCACAAAGAATAGACATTAAGCACCACCCAAAATCCTGAAATCAGTATCACATTTAGCTCATCCCAATTCCTTCCTGTGGCTTGCAGAATATAAAGCATGACCACACATAGAAAGGGAATCTACTCTCCAGTTTTCTAAATATGCTTTCTTGATTTCCCAAATATTGCAATGCCTTCTACTTCACATTTGCCTAATGATCTGACCTTATTTTTCAAGAAATAATTATGTCTGCTGCATGAAGGCAAGTTCTAAAACATCTTCAGTTAATTTTCTACCAAGGAAAAAGAAAGTTTGGAGTTCATCATTTGATAATAATTATTCAGTGCATTCAATAATAATGATGATAATGATAATGGAAAAGGCTGGATGATTGGTTTAAATCACCTGAAAGGTCTACATCTTCCCAATTCCTTAAGAAACTGTTCAATTCTCCTCTCTACTTGGAGATGTGTAAATGCAGCTTTAAATGGAACAGAACCTTTAAGGCTGAGAAACTCAAATGGGTGTTGCCACAAAGTCACCATTTAACAGTGCTATTTAGAAAGAAAAAGAAAGAGGAAGTTGCCATGGAAACCTCTGTAACACCTGGCATAGCACCGCTGACTCACACCGCTGTATCTTAAAGAAACATGGATATAAGTTGATGCTTTTATTCAATTCCAGGAGCCAACTGTGACTTCATGGTATATAGTGAGGGGACATTTATTGATATGCATCCATCATTTTAGAAATGAGAAACTAGAGGAGAAATCCAGCCTCTCGTAGCTCCAATGCACTTTTTTCTACCCTTAATGTTCATTGTACTCCCAATTTGGGAAATTCTATTTCCTCCTCCACGATCTTTGTTTGCTTGCTTGTTTCGTTTTGTTTTCCTCCTCCACAGTTATTTTTGTTCCCGGTATAAAATAGGTGAGATTTGGTCCCTAAATTCAGTCTTTGCAGGAGCTGCATGGATAGTTGGTATAAGAAAAAAGTGACAAGTTCAAATATATGGAAGGTCAAGTTTGCAAGTGTGAAATTCACAGATACCACACAAGGACTCATGTTGGAAGTCAGAAATCGGGGTGTGACTTTGGAGTCACCATTAGCTTGCTAGTTATTTCTCCTCTTTGACTTTCAGCATCCTCAATACCTGCATTTATCTATGAAAATGCCCATATCACCAGGTGATCATAGTATTTCAATTAGATAATTGGAAGAGAAAGAAAATATAAGTGCCCCTTATAAACTTTAGGGGGAACAGAGAGAACTGCCATTTACTGTGGGTGCTCATTATGTGCTCATCACACATGGGCAACTTAACATTCTTTAAGAGTAGAGTACAAGGCAAACAGAAATCAGTGATAAGGCAATATAGATAATCAGAAACAGGTAACAACAAACCTTCAATATCAAACTAAAGAGTGTGGATTTCACGTAAGAAATTGAACGATATTGGTGGATTTTGAGCAGCAGAATTGCACAATCAGAACTCGGTCTTAAGTGTCTTTGGTGGCAGTGTGGAGGGTAGATGGAAACAAAGGGACTAGAGAGAGAATAGAGGAGAGGTCATTACAACAGTCCAGAAGAGAGATGGTAAGGTCCTGAGAAAGGTCGGTGGAAGTCCATCATTAAATATGAGATCTTTTATATGTCTCTGTGAGCAAGATGGGACCCAATATGGGCTGGATGAAGGTCCAGTAGATGAATTAATATATGCTCAATGGTGGCACAGAGAGGAAAATAATTCAGCCAACATTTTCTAGCATTCCCATAGATGCCACAATTGTTTCAAATCCTATAGGTAACAGTGGGTACTGGGGGGCACCACCCCTAGTCCCCTTTCAAAACCAAGGTACTTCTTTTCTCACTACCCAAAAGTTCTGGCTACTGGAGTGTGTCCCTCCCCAGGAATTTCCCTCAGCTGCAAAGAGCTGCATCATCCAATATCTTATCCATTTTACTGGTCATTATATAAAAACTCAGATCCCTCAATTCAGGACATTTCTGAAGGATTATGCCAGTTCTTAAAGTTCCTAAAGTTCAGGACCATCTGTGACCTCTACTGTAGCCACAACATACCCCAACTTCTTTTTCAGTGCAGCCCAGCTCCCCGGACTTCCTTGCAAATATTGCTCCCGCAAGCACTCCCCAGTAAACCTCGTACATGCAAACACTGTCTCCAGAGACTCAAACCTAAGATATCCCACAAAATTATTTCCAGCCCCATGATGGAAATTTGACTTTGAGCCATAGTTTCAGATTTGCATTTATAAGAAGCTGGAGGGCATTCCTTACCAGTAAAAGTATAACCAAGGTATACGAATTAAGAAAAAGGATCCTTCCAAAAATGTAATTCCCATTCAATTTTTAAAATGACAGATCTGTTGTGAAAATAAATTTGGTTCCACCTGTGTTAAAATAATATTAGAAAACTCATATTATACTCCAGCCTAAGGCATGGAGTGATCCCGCAAGCCTGGATATTTTATCCCCTCAAATCACCACTATTAACAAAGGTCATAATAATCGATGGCAGCCCCATGGCAAGCTTATGACCCAGTCCAACCAGAGGATATGAAGGAACTGGAATCTATTATGATAATGAAAACCAGACTATAGTGCCAATGAGAAAAAGAAAAAGGTTATTAAAATTCCAAAGACAAATAGAATTTGAACCACACAAGGGACCAGAGAATGAAAGATATGAAGGAATGTATTAGCTCTATTCGTCTGGACCGAGTCACCAAATCTCTTTATCAACAAGAATTTAATTTTGGAGACCAGAGTCAAAAGATAAAACATGTTGAAGCTGGGACTTGGCCTTTTAATTTTAAGCATTCCAGGTTCCTGCATTTATCTTCAACCCATATCAGTTACAGTGGTGTCTTGAGGATTTAATATAGGAGGGACCATGCCATACACTTTTCGTGGGTCCACGTGTTTATTTCTTACAAAGGCCCTATGACTTGTGTTCTATTATTTAAGGTTCCCATTTTTCAGAGGTGGTAAATGGAGCAGAGAAAGGTTAGCTAAATGCCCCCAAGGTCTTGCCCCTCACCCCCATCCCCCACTGATAATGAGGGCTGAGGTTGGAACATGGGGCAGCCTGGATCCTGAGCTCCCCCCTCTGAGCCTCAAGTTCAGTTCACCAGGAAAACTCTAATTCTTCCTTTTCTGTACCCTGACCTTACCGTCCTTCCCATCCAGACACTGTGCACACATCCTCTCCGGTCTGCATCCGGCCCCTCTCTCTCATTCCAATTCATCTTGGGGGTTGAGAAGATCAGTGCAGAAAACCCCTTTCGCCCCCACTAAGTTAGGAACAAATTAGTTGATGGAGACAAATGCAGGAGCTTTGCTCCTGATAGAAACTAAGCTGGAGGATATGACTCAGACCTGGACGCTAGTGGGCCTGACAATAATCTCCTGAATTGCATCTACCCTCAGAACTGTAGGGCAAACAGTAGGAGGGAAGATTCTTTCCTGCCAAGATCACCAAAAAACAGAGAGCCAACAAATAGCGAAACTTCTTTGCAGGCAGACAGACCTAAATCAGCCAAAAGAGAGATAAAGCTCTACCAGGCAATAGAATAAGTGTTCATCTCTAGTCCGCTTTCATGTAAATTCATTCTAACCATATGTCTCTCCACTTGCAAATCTTGGCTGGTTCCCCATACCTTCAAGATCAAATCCAAGTTCTCTAGTGGGATATTTAAAGCCCTTCCTCCCTGTGGTAGTCATTAGAGCGATTCACCAGTGATGCCAGTGCCACTCCTTCTGGGCCTATGGGAAGTTGCACTTTCCTATTACCTTCTTGTTAGGCATGGCCAAGTGGCTGGCTTTGGCAAGGGAATGCGACTGGGGGAAGCCTATAAAAGCCGGTGAATGCACCATTTTTCCAATCCCCTTGCCACAGTGAATGACAGCCATGCAAGTGGTACAAGCTCCATCAGCCTGAGTTGGAGCGATGTAGAGCAGAGCCCCCAGCTGATCCATCATGGACATAAAGCATGAGTGAGAAAGAAACATAAGCTGTTTTGAGCCACTGAGATTTACAGGCTGTTTGTTACTGCAGCGTGACCTAACTCATCCCGACCAATCCACTAGCAGCAGCTAATCTCCTTTCCATGTGATGTGATTTCTAAACATAAGATGTGATTTCTCACTTTTCTGCTCTGGTGCATGCCAGTCACTCCATTTGCCTCCATTTGCTGGTCCCCCAACATCAACCCAGCTCAAATAGCAGTACCGCTGTAAAGGCTCCTCTGATCCTGCAAACAGGATCTCCTTTGGGCCCAGCTCAGCAAACATTTATTGGGGTCTATAGCCAGACATAACCTGTCTTCCATCTTTTGCTATTTTGACATTTCTGGGCTGTGTAAAGCCCATAGCACTTTCTTTTTCACTCCAGATGATGTCACTTCTCCCTATGGAGTAAGCAGAAGCCTGTTAAACATGGTCCCTCTACACTGTAGGATGCTCGGTTTGTCTTCAGCCCAAGGGAGGGCTTTGGCATTTTCCTCGAGGCATTCAGTGAATGTGCCAAGTATTCTGCTTCAGGAGCTCAGGGAGGAGCTGGAGAGGAAGCAGTGGAGGGAAGAAGAGGCACACGGGGCAGCATATGGCAGCAGTGGCCCTGTGCCAGATCTGGCAGCACTTGCAATGGCCGTGGGAATAACTTGGAGAGCAAATTACATTCCTACCCACAGAGCAGGCGACAGGAAAGGAGATAAAATGAGACCAGGTGTTATGCCAAGGTCACGATAGGATGCTCAGCATGGAAGTGCCGATCTGCTAGAGCAGTGGCTCCCAAGCCCAGCTGCACATTAAAATTACCTGGAGATGCAGCTTCATTCAGTGTTTTAACATGATTACTTTACAATTAGGTATTATTGTGCTGTCCATTTTTGAGTTTTTGTATCTAGTCCTGTTGCACAGTCTGTATCTCTTCAGCTCCAATTACCCATTATCTTACCCTGTTTCTACCTCCTGCTGGACTCTCTTACCAATGACATATTCCAAGTTTATTCTCGAATGTCCGTTCACATCAATGGGACCATACAGTATTTGTCCTTTAGTTTTTGGCTGGACTCACTCAGCATAATGTTCTCTAGGTCCATCCATGTTATTACATGCTTCATAAGTTTATCCTGTCTTAAAGCTGCATAATATTCCATCGTATGTATATACCACAGTTTGTTTAGCCAAATGTACTAAGAAACGATGATCATGCATCTATGTGATGATGTTAAGAATTACTGATTGCATATGTAGAATGGTATGATTTCTAAATGTTGGGTTAATTTCTCTTTTTTTTCCCATTAATAAAAAAAAAAAATTACCTGGAGAACTTTGGAAAATGTCAGTGCCTAGGCTGCACCTCAGACAAGTTAAATTAAAATATCTGGTAGTGGGACCCAGGAGTCAGCATTTTTTTATTCGTTTTGCATTTTTTTATTAGAGAAGTTGTAGATTTGCAGAAAATAGAGTTCCCATATACCCACTTGCCCCCTATTATTAGCATCGTGCATTAATGTGGTCCCTTTGTTATAGCTAATGAAAGAATGCTATTATCATTGTACTCTTGAATTTTTTTTTTTTTTTAACATGGACAGGCACCGGGAATTGAACCTGGGTCTCCGGCATGGCAGGCGAGAATTCTGCCACTGAGCCACCGTGGTATCCCCTTCATTGTTCTCTTAACTATTAATCGTTTCCATTAGGGTTCACTGGGTGTATAGTCTTTTGATTTTTTTTTCAATCCTTCATTTAAATGTTTATTCAGCCTATCAGTCCTTTGATTTAAAAAAAGAAAACTCATTTTAGTTAACATATATACGAACTAAAATCCCCCCAACCACATTCAATTATATAATTCAGTGCCATTAATTACAAAGCTGTGCTACCATCACCACCATCAATTACCAAAACATTTCTATTTACTCCCCTTTGTGATTCGTGTGCTGTCAGGATAGAGAACTATCACCCTAGATCTTTCCAGATCTTTCCAACAGAGCCCAGGAGGCCAATGGAGAGCGTGGCAGGGTGTGTCCCATATCCTTAGCAATAGAGATTCTATGAAGTTGTCATTTTAAAAACTGGAAGAGAGGTGGGTTGATAGCTGCCGGTGCCCTCTGTGTGCAAGGCCAAGGTGGAACACACCTTAATACATTGCTTCATTTAAGCGTCACGTGGTCCCCATGGAATGGTTGCCCTCTCTGGGAAATGAGGAAGCCAAAGTTGAAAGAGGTAGGATCATGCTCCTACAGCTAATAAACAGCACTAAGGGTTCAGTTCAGGAATCCTTTTTCCTCTACGGCAGTGGTTTTCAAGTTACAGTGCAGCTTGACATGCTGCGAAGGTCTGATTAAAATTTCATTTTGAAATGTGCTTTTTACCATTTCCAGAAGTGCAGTATAAAAACGCATACCTCAAATGCCTCATCCACCGAAATGTAGCCCTTTGGAGCTTTCCAGCGCATTGCTGTGCTCTCCTGTATAGACCCAATTTCTGTGTAGACCTTGAGGGAAGGAACCGTCTGCGACCTCTGCATTTACAGCCCAGTGCCTGGTAAATGGGTCACTGATCGGAAGGATTAGGGCTCCACAGTGGTCTTTAAGATATCAGGCATGATTCCGAAAAAGAAAAGTAATGCGGTATCAAAATAGTATAATCTCTTTAAAAATCGATTTGGCCATTCTAAGTCCCTTGCATTTCCATGTGAACTTTAGGATCAGCCTATTCATTTCTGGAAAAGAAAAAAAAAAGCAAATTGGAATTTTGATAGGGATTGCATTTAATCTGTAAATCAGTTTAGGATTTCTCCACCTGTGATCACAAATACATAAAATAGGTTGGCTTAAGCAACAGGAACTTTGCAGCTCATGGTATTTTGTTTTTCTTTTTGGGGTGGGGATGCTTGGGCTGGGAATCAAACCCGAGTCTCCCACATGGCAGGCGAGCATTCTACCAGTGACCTGCCTTGTGCACCTGGCTCTGGGTTTGAGGCTAGGAGAAGTCCAGAATTGAAGCATCAGTAAGGCCAGGCTTTCTCCCATAAGACTGTGGTGTGCTGGGGCTAGTTCCCAGCAATCTTTGGGTCCTTGGTTTTTCTGATTCATGGCAATGTACACAGTGATGTCCTCTCCTTTCTCTTCCAGGTCCCATTGACTTCCAGCTTCTTACTTCCACATGTTGAAGACTTTGTCTTCATAAAGCCTCCATTACTATGAGTAAGACCCAACCTCATTCAGTTGGGCCATCCTTAACTAAAAAGAACATCTTTCAAAGGTCCTATTTACAATGGGTTCACACCTACAGGAATGGATTAAGATTAAAAACTTTTTCCCCCTGTGGGACATAACTCAGTCTACCATACCATCTTATTAATTGTCTTCCCATCTGTGGGCACAGGATGTCTTTCCATTTATTTAGATCCTCTTTAATTTCTTTTAAGAATGTTTTGTAGTTCTCAGTGGACAAATCTTGAACTTTCTTGGTTAAAATTACTCCTAAGTATGTTATTCATTTTGGTGCTATTGTAAATGGAACTGTTTTATCAATTTTGTTTTTAAGTTGTTCATTGCTAATGTATAGAAATAGAATTAATTTTTATACAATGACCTTGTATCCTGTAACTTTGCTGAATTTATAGTTCTAACAGGTTTTTTTCTACTTGTGGATTCTTTATTGTCCTCTCTATGTATGATCAGGTCATCTACTAATTGGCATAATTTTACTTCCTTTCAATCAAAAGGAAAAAAATCAGGCATGAACCTATTTATACTTCATAAAATTGTTCCAGTGAGTACATAAGGGCAAATCATGTGCCTGCATCCTTGGATAAAGGCTGTATAGACCTGCTCACCCATTAAAATGTCAATACAGGTGTACCTCACTGTGGGATTTACAACCAGTGGGGGGGTTTCTCTAAAACTAAGTTGAACCCGTTCTGTTGGACAAGGCCCCAGTGTTGCCCTGTTGACCATAAAGAGATGTCTGCAATGAACCCACAACTTAAAGCTTCAGCACCACTATGTAAAACGCACATTTGACCATTTTGAAACTCACAAGGATAGTCATCACTTACAAAAATTAAATTGGGCAGTGCAACAGTGACTCAGCAGGCAGAATTCACACCTGCCATGCCGGAGACCTGGATTCGATTCCCAGTGCCTGTCCATGTGAAAAAAAAATTAAGTCATGTTATGAAACACTAAATAATGGGAATTCTAAATGTATCTAAAGATCTATTCATCGACTTCCTCCAAATGATAAACTTGCAATTAACAAGTGTCGCTGTGTCTATCGAAAGATGAATGGATAAGCAAATGTGGTATTCATACAGGGTGATGTTACAATGTTACTCAGTCATACAAAGAAAAGAAGTTCTGATATGTGCTACTGTATGGATGAACCTTGAAGACGTCATGTTGAGTGAAATAGGCCAGATACAAAAGGACAAATACTGTATGATCTCGCTTATATGAAATATCTAGAATAAGCAAAGTTCATAGCGACAGATTATAGATTACAGGTTACCAGGTGCCAGGGGTGAATTGAGGGGGTAGAGGTTGTTATGGCATAATGTGTGCAGAGATTTTGTTGGAGGTGATGAAGAAGTTGGGGTAACGGATGCTGGTGATGATAGCACAAGATTATCAAAGTAACTAATACTACTGAATTGTACACTTAAAAGTGGTTAAAATGAAAATCCTTTTATTTTAAGTGCCAATAATGTCATTAATGATTCAACATTTTGGAATGTTGAAATTTCATATTATGTATGCTTTTTAAGCTGTTTGATCAGTTTAAATTGACAAATTTCCTGAGATTGCCCAGTGAGCTGTTAAAAACAGAAGTCTGACCCTGGCAGCTACTTCCCTGTATGAATCAAAACATTCTCAACACTGAACAGCTAAAACAGAATACAGGACAAAACAGGATGCTGAGGCTAATAGAAGATGGCCTTTCACAAGTCTCAATTTCAAATTATGGACTCACTGAAACTGTTTCACCATCCTCGCTGGCTGACTGATGTTAATATAAGCAACTGTTACCATTTGAATTTACAAAATAAGCCCGGACTAACAAACTACTACCTGTGTATTCTCTATTTGAGTGTTCTTTCCATATACATTCCATTCTCATCTTCATTAAAGAGATTTGAAAATTTGAAAATCACTGTTCTATGTTAGGCTGCCTCTCCAAACAAAAATAGCAGTTATAGAGAATTGAAACCACTCTATGGAAAGAAGAAGAAATGGTTCATCAAGCAGTTACATTATGAGTGCCTAAATGTGTGTGTGTGTGTAAGTGTGGCACATGCATGCACAGCCAGGCATGTATCCACTCACATGCACATGCAATTTTGCATACACTCATCAAAGGATAAATACTTCCAAATACAACCAAATCCTTCTCAATGGAGAGTGGATAAAGGGAAGCACAACACGGGAGGACCTGGAGGATTGCTAAGCTCTAGTTCATAATTACTTTTTTGACCTGACTCTCAGACCCTCTGATCCTCTTCTCCATCTCACCAAACCCTGTGCTGATTTATCCTAGACCAACCACTTCCTTGTGTGGAGCAGATACACTAATTGTGTGGTATTTTGTTTTTAATTACTTAGAGGGCTTTCATAGATAACTTCTGCCTTTAACCATAATTTACGCCTTCAATAATACCTGTGCTGCTCTGTATCTGTCCCTGAATGTTATTGCACAAGCCTGTGCAAATTAAATCTTCCAGGGCGTAGCTCCCCTCCAAGCCCTCTCATCCTGATGCTGCAATCACAAAACCCACATTGTGGACCCAGAGCTAAGGACTGGATCTCTGCCATGCGGCCCCTGGGTCTTTTGACCCAAAAAAAACAGTCTGGTGAGAAGGCATTTCAAATTCTAGCCCTGCCACTTTTAAATTGTATGTCCCTAAGGCGGTTGATGACTCTGAGATACAATGTCCTCCACTCTAAAATTCTAAAATCCCAACTTCGCAAGATTGTTATGAGCTTTGAATGGGTATTGGAAGCAATGTGCTGGAATATAAAGTGCCCAACAGGTGTGTTGTATAAAAAAAGTGTTGTTTTTTTTAAATCTGAGCTCTTTTTGTTTCAAGGATTGTCAAATCAGTTGGGATATTATGCGATCTCTTCAAAATTTTCACTTTCTACCTAAAAAGGCAGGCAAAAGCATTCCATGATTATGTTACTGAATGTTTTCTAATTTACTCCTAGACAGACAATATTAATGTTTATTGATTGTGATGACATATATAGAGCACCTGTTATTTCTCCCACCAAAAGACTAAATTTAAGGCAGCTTTCAAACTTTTATCATCCATTCTCCTTCTTACTTTCAATTAGCCCTTTAAAACTAAAAAATTGTTTTTCCTCCCTTTTTCATGTTTATTATCTTCCGACTTGAGCACATACTTAAGCAAATGTCCAGTCCCACCTCATGCCATGAGATAGAAAGCAAAATGGGAAAAGGGTTGGATTTAGAGACAGAGAATCAGTATAACCACTTCCTTCCTTTGGGACAGGGGCAAGTCATTGGACCCTCTGATGCTGTGAAATAAGGAAAAAAACACCCTCTACCTTCCAGAATTGGGCTGAGGAGTAAATGAAATGCTGGAGGAAGAAGTGAAGTTTGAGAAATGGCATGCTCTCCACAGGTACTCCCCTATGCTTATCGGTCTTCGCAAGAGGCCTGCATCTTGGCAGGGGACAGCAGGGTTGTGTTCATAAGTACAGTGTAGGAAATGCAAGACCACGTGCCTGTGTATTTACAGGCCTGCCTTTAAGAGGGGCAGATGCTGGCCCCTCTCCAGAGAAACTACCTGTGCTAAAACGATGGGCCCAACACCTCTCCAGTACCACAGGCCTTTGTGGAAAAGCATTTTGCATTTAACCCAGTGTGCCGGTTTGAAACTATTAAGTACCCTTAGAAAAGCCATGCTTTAATCCTGATCCAATCTTGCAAGGGCAGCCATTTCTTTTCATCTTGATTCAATATTGCAGGGTGGAAACATTCAAGTAGATTATCTCCATGGAAATGTGATGTGCCCAATTGAGGGTTAACCTTTTGATTAGATGGAAATATGACTCTGCCCACTCAAAGAGGGTATTGATTAGTTTACTAGAGTCCTTTAACAGGGGAAACATTTTGAAGAGAGCCTCAGAGCTGATGTAGACACTTGGAAAATAGTTGCTTCAGAGCTGACCGAGCCAACACGAGCGCCAGAAGTTTAGAGATGCAGTGCCCAGCAGACATCGCCATGTGCCTTCCTGTGAGATGCTAAGCAAGCCGGAACCCAGAGTTGTGTCCTGCAGGAGCTAAGTGAAGGCCCACGCACACTTAGAGAGGAAGCCACTGGCATCAGAAGCTGGAAACAGTGGAACCTGGAGCAAAGACCAGCAAATACCAGCCAAATACCTTCCCAGATTACCCTTCCTTGAGCCAATATATCTTTCTCTGGATGCCTTAGTTAGGATATATTTGTGGCTTTAGAACTGAAAACTTGTAACATAATAAATACCCTTGTAAGAGTCATTCCATTTCCGGTAGATTGCATTCTGGCAGTTTAACAAACCAGTACATCCAGTATGGGAGGTTGAATAATGTCCCACATGAAGACATGCTGAAGTCCTAACCCTTGGTTGTGAAATCATTTGTAAGAAGGCTCTGTGAAGATGGAAAGGCCATTGTCATGTGACAGAAGCAAAGATGTCTCTAGAAACCAAGAAACCCCAAGCCTTGCCGGAAGGCCAGCTTCAAAACACTACACACTCGGGGAGAAAACATGGTATGCCAATACCTTGATTTTGGACTTCAAGTCTCCAAAACTGAGACAATAAATCCCTACTGTTTAAACCAACCAGTCTATGGTATTTATTATAGCCCCCCTGGCAAAGGGAGACACCTGGTAAGGAAGGTGACCCTGCTTGCAAATGCACAACAAGAATTTTATTTTACAAACTTCTGAGCCTCTACTCTGGATCCAGACCTGTTTCTGACACTGGAGCTACACAGAGAGAAAAAAGACACAATCCTTCAATGATCCCACCCCAAAAATATTTGTGGAGCATTATAGGTGCTTGGGGTGCCACAGAGACAAAAAAAGATACAAGGACAACAGTCCTTGTTCCATTAAGCTGACAATTTCCAAGAAACAGAGAATAAAAAAAAAAGAAAAAGGAAAAGATTATTTTAGAAATTTAAAATCACCATGAAGAAAATCAAATGAGCTGGTGTGATAAAGAGCAACAAGAAGCTATATGGATGAAATGGCCAAGAAAGGTCTCCCTTGGGAGGTGGCATTTGAGGGATACGAAACATTGTGAAAATTAGTTAGTAACACTCTTAAGAGTTTGGAATACATCACTTTGGCTTGTGGAAGGGATGTGAGAAATTAATCCACCTTTTGAAAACCTACTGTGTGCCAGGGACTGTGCTGAGTAAATTCATTTTCACTTATTTCAACTTCACAAATCACACGGCAGCAGTGGCATCAACTTTGGTCACCAGTGCCAAGAACAATGTATGGCACATAACCCCAACTCTAATTTATCAATCCCTCTTTATGAATAAGAAAACCAAGGCCTGTCTTTAATTTTTTGATAATTTATTTTATTTTGAAAATGCAAGAATTGAGAAAGAATTCCATTTACAATAGCAACTAAAAGAATCTAACATGTAAGGCTAAATCTAACCAAGGATATAAAGGACTTATACACAGAAAACTATAAAACATTGCTAACAGAAGATCTAAATAAATGGAAGAAAATTCTGTGTTCATGAATTGCTTCTAAATATTGTCAATTCTACTCCAGATGATTTACAGATTCAGTCAAAATTATAATCCCAATCAAAATTCCAACAAACTTCTTTGGAAATAAAAAAGCCAATCATCAAATTTATATGAAAGGGTAAAAAGACCCAAACAGACAAAACCATCTTGAAAAAGATGAATGAAGTTGGGAGGACTCATATTTCCAGATCTGAAAACTTATTACAAAGCCACAGTTAACAAAAGGCATCACACAGGTACAAGGACAGATATATATACCAATGGAATAAAATTAAGAGCTAAGAGATTAGCCCTCATATCTATGGCCAACTAATTTTTGACAAGGGGGCAAACACCAGTCAGTTTGGAAAGAATAGCCTCTCCAACAAACGGTTCTGGGAAATCTGGATCTCCGTTTGCAAAAAAAAAAAAAGAAAAAAAGAAATGAAGATGGACCCCTACCTCATGCCTCATACAAAAATCAACTCAAAAAGGATCAAAGTCCTAAATCTAAATAAAATCCAAAACTACATAACTCTTAGAAAATATAGGAAAGCATCTTCAGAACCTTGTGTTAGGCAATGGTTTCTTTTTTTATTTAACTTTTTTGTTGTATAGTATAACATATATACGAAGCAAAGAAACTAAAAGAGCAATAATTTTCAAAGCACTCTTCAACAACTAGTTACAGGACAGATGCCAGAGTTTGTCATGGGCTACCATATTATCCTCTCAGATTTTTCCTTCTAGCTGCTCCAAAATATAGGAGGCTAGAAGGCTTAAATATTTTTTTATCACCACAATCGACTTTCTTTCTTTTTGGTGAAAAATGGCATATATACAAAAAAGCAATAAATTTCAAAGCACAGCACCACAATTAGTTGTAGAATATATTTCAGAGTTTCACATGGGTTACAATTCCACAATTTCAGGTTTTTACTTCTAGCTGCTCTAATATACTGGAGACTAAAAGAGATATCAATGTAATGATTCAGCAATCATATTCATTTGTTAAACTCTATCTTCTTTGTATAACTCCACCATCACCTTTGATCTTTATATCCCTCTCTTTAGGGGTGTTTGGGCTATGGCCATTCTAACTTTTTCATGTTGGAAAGGTCTGTCACTAACATGGGGTAGGGAGATGGAATTAGCTGATGTTCTGAAGAGGCTGGCCCCTCTAGGTTTCAGGACTTATCTGGTCCAGGAACACTTCTGGAGGTTGTAGGAATCTGGAAAGTTACTCTACTGCATGGAATCCTTGTGGAATCTTATGTATTGCCCAAAAGAAACCTATAGGTGTTCTTTAGGATTGGTAAGCAATGGTTTATTAGACTTTATACCCAAAGTACAAGCAACAAAAGAAAAATAGATAAATGGGACCTCATCAAAATTTAAAACATCTGTACATCAAAGGACTTCATCATGAAAGTAGAACTACAGCCTACACAATGGGAAAAAATATTTGCAACCTTTATATCTGATAAGGGTTAACTATGTAGAATATGAAAAGAAATCTTGTAGCTCTACAAGACAAATAAGCCAATTTAAAAATGGGCAAAATACTTGACTAGATATTTCTCCAAAGATTCACAAATAGTCAAAAAGCACATGAAAAGATATCGAGGCTTCATTAGCCATTAGGAAAATGCAAATCAAAAAATCACAAAGTGATAATATTTCATACCCACTTAATGAATACAATTTTTTTTAAATGGAAAATTAGAGGTGTTGGAGAGGCTGCAGAGAAATAGGAACACTCATACAATGCTGGTGGGCAAGTTAAATGATACAGCTGCTGTGTAAGACAGTTTGGTAGTTTCTCAGAATTGCCACATGACCTGGCAATCCCATTTCTAGGTACGACCCAAAAGGACTTAAAGCAAGGACATGAACAGATATTTTGCCCACAAATGTTCAAATGGCATTATTCGCAATCGCCAAAAGATGAAGCAACTCAAGTGTCCATTGTATGGTTTTATTTATAAACGAACAAACAAAATGTGTATGCACACACAACGGAATATTATTCAGCTATAAAAAGAAATGAAGTTCGGGTACATGCTACTGAGTGGATGAACCTTGAAGACAGCATGTTGAGTGAAAAAAAAAAAAACATAAAACTATCCTTCAAAAATGAAGGTGAAATAAAGTCTTTCTCAAACAAAACCTGAGAGAATTTATTGCTAAAAGGCCTGATCTTAAAGAAGTGTTAAAGTGAGTTCTTGAGTCTGTAAAATAAAGGCCCCCAGTGGTAACTGGGGTCCAAAGAAAGGAATGAATAACCTGGAAACGGTAAATGTGGTAATGCTTACAGAAGATCATGTATGTGTGTATTCTCTTCTCTTCTCTTAGTTTCTTTAAAATGCATAAGCTTGGTTAAAGCAATAATTATAACACTATATTGTTGAATTTATAACATATGAAAATGAATCACACCAAGAAGAGGTAAGGAAATGGAGTCATATTGGAACAAAATTGCTATATAAATATGTTTTTAGAGTAAGTCAGCATTAAGAATATAAACTGTACTAAGTTAAAGATGCATCCTAGATGCTGTAGTAACCCCTAAAGCAACCCCTAAAAAAACCTCAAAATATATAGTTTAAAAAGCAAGAGAAGAATTAAAATGGTAAACACAAAAATTATTTAACACAAAAGAATGCAATAAGAAGGAGAAAAACAAAACTAAAAGTAAGATGAGACACAGAGAGAAAACAGATAGCAAAACTGCAGATGTAATTCTAATCATATCAGTAATATTAAATACAAATGCACTAAAAACTTTCAGCAAAAGGCAGAGATTGCTAGACTCCATTAAAAAGTAAGAACCAAACATATGCTGTGCATATATTTTAAATGAAAAAGTTGATAACAAGCTGAAAGTAAAAGGGTGAAAAATATTTTCCATGCAAAAAATAACCTTAAGAGAGCTGGAGTGGCTCTATTAGTATCAGACAAAATGGACTTTAAGACCAGGAGTATTAATACAGACAAAGAGAGATATTTCATAATGATCAGAGGGTCAATTCATCAGAAATATATACATCAATTATAAATATATCTGTATCTAAACTAGAGCCACAAAATATAGAAGAAGAAACTGATGGAATTGTAAAGAGAAATAAACACTTTAACAATTTTAGGCACTTCTTAGAGAGAAATGCATAGCTTTAAATACTTTATAAAAAGGAAAAAAATAATCTAAGATTTTGCTTCAAGGGCCCAGAAAAGGAAGAACAAATCAAAAACAAGGTAAGTCGAAAGAAGAAAATAGTAAAGATAACAGCAGAATCAATAAAATTAAAACAGAAAATAGAGGAAATCGATGAAACCATAAGTCAGTTCTTTGAAAGATCAATGAAATTGATATACCTTTAGCTAAACTTACTAAAAAAAAAAAAAAAAGACAATGAAGGGACATCACCAAAAATCTAAAGAAACTAAAACCATAATAAAGAAAAATTATAACAACTTTATGAAATTAAATTAAACAATTCAGGTGAGATGGACAAATTCCTAGACAGGCACAAATTTCCAAAACTGACTCAAGGAGGCATAGAAAATTTGAATAGCCATGCAAGTAAAGAACTGAATTTGTAATTTAAAATCTTCCCACACAGAAAAGCCCAAACGCATATGGCTTCACTGGTAAATTCTATCGAATGTTTAAGGAAGAAAATATTATAAAAATTATTTCCAAAAATAAGGGAACACTTCCCAATTCATTTTATGAAGCTAGTTTTACCCCAATACCAAAGCAAGACAAAAACATCACAAGAAAGGAAAACTATAGCTCAATGTCCCTCAGGAACACAAATGCAAAAGTTGTTAATAAAATATTATCAAAGTGAATCCAGCAATAAGTAAAAAGTGTGTTCCAAAGAGTGTTCCTTAGATTGGTGCTTTCTTCCTGCCTACAGGCCAAGCAGGACTCTCAATATTGACTCACCTGATACTTTTTAGTAAATGCTATAGATGTCCTATTGTATCCCCATTGCATTCACCTTTCACACACTAATGGGCCTCTGACTATAAAGACCTACAATTGCAACTGTGACCCTCTGCTTATCTTCCATGTGGGCCACAGAAGCAGGAGAATAACACCCTTAGGAGCTTCCCTCAAACATTCATAGACATGCACTCAGTTAATAAATACAAACCCGGAATAGACTTCCTGCCTTTCAGTCTTAGTTCCCCAGCCTCATGCTGGTTGCTTCCTGGGATCACTTCCCCAAAACTATGTGCATTCAAAGCCTGGTTGCAGGATATGCTTTCAAGATACCCCTCCCTCCCAACTCCTTTCTTCCTGCTATGATACAAGCTGAGAACACTGCAGCAAAGTCTCCCACAATTTTTAATGAAGTTGTTCGGCTTGAAGCCAGAGAGACAGATGGTACCTCATGCCTCGGAATATAACTGATTTCCCCAGGAAAGATCTCTAAAGGGAAAAATTTATTTGGGTAGAGAAATGAAAAAATTGGCAACAGAAATAATTAGGTCTTCCTCAGCATTTGGGTTTTCATATCTCAGTAGGCAGAGATGAAGTAGTAATTGTGGAAATCCAATCTAATCATCATCTTCATTTAGTGGTGGTGCTGACTTGGCACAGTACCATGATATTAGGATGCATCCCCTAGTACCTTGGCATTTATTTCAGTAGGACAATGTCATTCACTTTGTACCACAATCTATGCCCCCCACTTCCCACCTGAGGCTTGGCTTCTCAATACTGTGCGTGATCGACCCATATCCAGAGAGGAAAAACAGGATGCGAATTAGGGTACAAGAACATAAGAGTCCATTCTATAGTCTCCCCTTTAAACAAACCCATATGCCCATGTGAGTGAATGCTGGAGACATCTGAAAAATAAAAGCCCTGTTTGGAGAGTTTTCCTAGACCTTCTTTCAACAGAGCCTCTCTTTCTCATTCACTTCTTCAACAAATATTTATTATTCACTGCTTTAGTTTGAAAACTGCCAGAATGGTACATACCAGAAACAGGACGGCTTTTAAAAAGCAGAATTTATTAAGTTGCAAGTTTACAACTCTAAGGCCATGAAAATGTCCAAACTAAGGCACCAACAAGAGGTTACCTTCACTCAAGAAAGGCCAGGGAAGTTCAGGGCTTCTCTCTCAGCTGGGAGGGCACATGGTGACATCTGCTTCCAGGCTTCTTGTTTCATGAAGCTCCCTCAGGGGTGTTTTCCTTCTTCATCTCCAGAGGTCTCTGGCTGCATGGGCTCTGTCGGTTCTGGTAGCTCTGAAGCTTTTTCCACAATGGTTCCCGCTTAAAGAGCTCCAGCAAGTAACCCCACCTTGAATGACATATCTCCAGGGACACCATCTAATCAAAAGTTACCACCAACAATTGGGTGTGTCTCATCTCCATGGAAACAATCAGAAAGGTCACACCCAGCAATACTGAATGAGGATTAAAGAACATGGCTTTTCTAGGGTACATAATGGCTTCAAACTGTCACTTCACCTACTATGTTCCATTCTGTGACATAGTATGGCAGACATACCTTAGGATGATGCCCCTAATAAATTGCACCCTTGTATAATCCCCTCCACTTAAATACAGCAGAACCTGTGACTGTAATATGGCAAAGTGATGGGATATCACTTTTGTGCTTATCGGACTCCATCTTAGCAGACTGGAGTGGGAGTCTGCGATCTTTCAAAAATCTGCCTTATTGTAAAAGGGTCACGTGACAACAACCTGGGGACAATCTCAAAGGACTACAATGGCCTCTAGGTTCTGGAAGCAGCCCCTGCCCAATACACAGGAAGAAAATGTTGACTTCAGTCCTACAGCCATTGATTATGCCAACAACTTGAGGGAGTTTGGAAGCAGAACTTTCCCCAACCAAATCTCCAGATGAGACTGCAGTTAGATGTCACCTTGATTGCAGCTCATGAGACCTAAGCAGAAGACCCAGCTAATCCATACTTGGACTCCTGACCTGTGGAAACTCTGATGTAATAAATGTATGTTGTTCAAAGATGCTAAATTTGAGGCAATTCGTTATGCAACAAAGACAGCTAGTACACATTGCTGGGAAGAGTTCCTAGTTCTCTAGCACTTTTTGGTTCTGCATCTAGTGTCCCCAATTTCAATCTCAGTCCTCTTGCTTGATGCTCTGAATTGATTGTACCAACCAGGCACCACATTATACCTTGCAGGATGTGGTATCTAAGACAACTGGTAAAGGACATCCAACCCATAGCATGAAAAGACCAAGCTGATTTGCAGCTGAACTGCACTAAGGGAAGGGGAAGTGCGCTTGCCCTCCCTTGGATAGTTGGCCAAGATTGCTAGTGCTAACTAGTATCTGAGTTCTCCTCTCCTTCCTGAGCAAAGCCCTAGACCACATTTCCCAGACTGCTCCTTAGTGATGTAACCAATTCTTCCCGACAGAACTCAGCTTCCAGAAGGTCTGTTATCATCTATAGGAAAAGAGAGTTCAGAGTGGCTGGGTATTTTCTATGCTTTAACGCTGTTCCCTCAGCTGAAAAAAAATCCAGTGAAAAATTCCGAGGCTCTAGAAAATGGTAGAAACATGCGATAGAAATACCCTGGATCCCTGAATGACTGTGGGGAGCCAAGCCCAGCCCCCTTGGCAACACTTATTGGGCAGTTGTATCCATCAGGGTTCAACCAGAGAAACAGAACTGGTTGGAGATACATAGTATGAGATTTATTGCAAGGAATTGGCTTACAAGGTTGTGAGACCTAGCTAGGCAAATTCAAAATCCTTACAGCAGGATGTCAGAAGGGCAGGTTGGAATTCTCTGGCACAAGCTGAAATCACAGTCCACAGGTGAAATTTATTTTTCTACAGAAAAGCCTCAGCTCTGCTCTTAAGGCCTTTCAATGGACTGAATCAGGCACACCCAACTTATTTAGGATAATATCCCTTATTTGAAGTCAACTGGTTATGGGCTTTACATGTATAGAATACCCTAAGGGCAGTATTAGTGTCTGAGTAAATGGGGATAGGAGCCTACCCAAATTGACACAGAAAACTCCATCACAACAGTGATGCTAATTAGTAAAATCAATCATTTTAAATCACAGTTGTTTGGAATGCGTTTACTACAACAGCAAGCCTTTCCTACCCTGACTGATATGAGTGAATTTTGTCATTCAGCAAAGCCTCAGTTTTCACTTCTGAAAAATGGGGCAAGAATATTTAATTCCTGCAGCTGTTTTGCAGATTCAATGAATATGGGAAGCTGACGGTGAGAATAATCTGTACTCCTAATTAGTAAAATTTAGAACCTCCCAGGGATCTCTGGATCTCTTTAAAAGACACAATGAGTCTTTTCAGCCGTCCTTGATTTCACAGCAAATTACTCCAGATCTCCAGTGTGTCAGCATCGCCATGGCCATGTCCCTACCCAGATAAAGCCACATCATCTACCCTCTGGGCTCTCACCCGATCCTCCTCATTGTTTCTGCCACCCCTGTGCTCCTCCTTAGAGTTTATTCTCCACCTCGTCCCAGGATGAGCTTTCTATGTACAAATTTCACTGTGCTTTGTCTTTTCTTAGTTATTATTGTCATTCTTCTCTGTTTTTATATAAAATCCACTACCCTTATCCTAAAAGATATTTGAGACCCAACAACATACATTTTTAGCTTCATGTTCTGCCACCTGCCTCCTCCGCCTCTCTGACATCGTACCTTACATTCATTCTATCCGCACACAAAATGATTCACTTGCCTTAATAACACTGTATTCTATTATATCTTCATGCCTTTATTAAAAGTGTTTTGGATTGTTCATTTTGATGTTACTAATAACAACTCTTATGAATAATCTCCTTTAATTTTTACAGAACCCCTTTGAAGTAGGAATATCATTCCCACCCTCTCACAGAAGAGGAGATGAGGCTCAGAGAACTGAAATGAGTTGGCCAAAGTTTCCCAGCTAGTAAGTACCAGAACCAGCATTCAAATCCAAACTGGTCTAATTCCTGGGACAATCCCACTTCAAGCTGGGTCTATTAGCCACCATGCTAAATGGTTACTCAGCTCTTCATACCTACTTTTATCTTCTGGATAAAATTAGGTCTTCTTCCTAATCTCACCTCCCTAACCCTCAGCTCTTCCATCTGGGAAACTCCTCCTCACTCTTTAAGGTTTGGTTCAGACATCACAGTATTGACTGAGCTTGCCCACTCCCAGGCACCTGTTTTTATTCTCCCACAGTCAGCTGTCTTCTTCCCACCTATCACACTACATATTATCCATGACCAATATGTACTCAATTATCATAACAATCCAGAATTCATAATAATCCATCCCTGATATCTCCTCATGGACCCTTAGAAAGCAGAACTGCCTATTAGACTTAAAACAGCTGTGGTAGTTAGTTAGATGCAGTTGTCAGCTTGGCAAGGTGGAGGCACCTAGTTCTGTTGCTGTGGACATGAGCCAATGGCACGTGAACCTCGTCTGTTGCTAATTACATCTGCAGTAGGCTAGGAGGCGTGCCTACTGCGATGAATGACGTTTGATTTAATTGGCTGGTGCTTAAATGAGAGAGCTCAACGTAGCACAGCCCAAGCAGCTCAGCATTCCTCATCTCAGCACTCGCAGCTCAGCCCAGGCCTTTGGAGGTTCAGAAAGGAACCACCCTGGGGAAAGTTGTTGGAACCCAGAGGCCTGGAGAGAAGGCCAGCAGAGACCACCCTGGGCCTTCTTATGTAAGAAAGAACCTCAGTTGAAAGTTAGCTGACTTTCCTCGAAGAATGAACAAAATAAATCCCCTTTTTATTAAAAGCCGATCTGTCTCTGGTATGTTGCATTCCAGCAGCTAGCAAACTAGAACAACAGCCAAGATCTCTGACATTTTGACACCCTCTTATCCAAAAACCAGGCCAAATGAATAAAAAAAATTACCAAAGACCTATGTGTAAACAGAAGTTAGAGGGTTTTAACAGAGCCCAAATCTCAATACAAAGAAAAGATGCATACGTGCTAGCCAAGACAGATTTCATTCTACCCCCTCCTTTAAGAGGGATCCTAGTCTTGCTTCCCAAATTCCGGAAGCATTTTCCTCAACAGAGGGACCAGGGAAGGAAGACCAGGCAAGAGGCTAGAACCACAGTCCTGAGGAGAAATGAAACTGCCTTTTCACAGAGCAATTGGAGTAGTAGATTGTATTATTGTTCACCCAGTATTCTGATTTCTCTTCCTGTATTGCCCATACCTGCAGTAGGGTACACAACTCCATTTTGTCCAACATAGGAGATGCCATTTAACCTGCTTCTGACAATGAAATGCGGACATAAGTGATGTCACCTTTGGACAGAAGTTTTAACAATCTGGTATGATTATCTGCATTTGTTTTCCCTTCTTCTATAAAACTGGCACTGTCCCATAGAAAGGTTGCTTCATTAACCTGGACATCAGAGTGAAGATGCATCCAACCTCCAGGATGGGCATGTTCCAGGAGCAGGAATTCAATCTTTTTGTTGAAAGCGACTGAAATTTTCAAGTCATCTGTTAAACTGCAGCATACCTAGCCTACGCTGCATGATTGATAAATCGGTAACCAAAGTAGGGTTTCTTCTTACAAAACCTAAACCATGCAGCTTTGGAGATCAGAAGGAAAGCACTTCACATAATGCAGTAGAGAAACATTTTGTACAACTTTCACCTACAATAACTTGGAAGATAGGTAAGGGCCCTGATGATCTTGTGACTTTAGGCTAAAATGGAGGCAAATAGAATGTTGCCAGTGTACCTTGATTGCTGTTTGTGGCATGAGACAAAATAGAATGAGAAAGAGATGGATCAGAAAGAACTAATTAATTTTTAATTGGGACCGAAAGAGACTGGGGAGTCCAGAAACTCAAGATCTTAGAGATTTATTTAGCCAACTTCTTCTCAGATCCAAATAGGTAAGATTAAATGCAAAAGGTCTTTGAGTGACAGAGACTGATTAAAATTTAGCCTCCTTGGAAGGGCCAAATCAAGAATGTGGCCATCATACCTTTTGTTAAGCCCCATGAATCAATCAAGTTGACATCTGTAACATCTGATTAAGTTGTGTGTGTGTACATGCCTTATGCAATCTCTGTCCCTAGAATGTTAGCAGAATCTGTGAATACGCTGGGATTTCACTCCCATGATTACATTACATTATCTGGCAGATGAGGTTTTGCAAATGTAGTTAAGATCCCTTACCAGTGGATTTTGAGTTCATCAAAAGGAACTTCATCAAAAGGCCTAGTCAGGTAAATCCTTAAAAGAGGTCAGAATCAAGAGAGAAATTTTGATGTTGGCTGTGAAGAAGTGAGCTGCCATGTGGTGAAAGGGGACCACAAGGCAAGGACCTGAGGGTGGTCTCTCGGTGGTGAAAGCGATCCCTGGATGACAACCAGTAAGAAAATGGGAACCTCAATCCTGCAATTGTATGGAACCAGATTCTTTGAGCAACCATGTGACTTGGAAGAAGATGCCCAGCTCCAGAAAGGAATGCAGCCCTACTGACACCTTGATATCAACCTTGTGAAACTATGAGAAGAGAACTGAATCACACTGCGCCAAGACTTCTGACTTACAGAGCTGTGGGGTAATTAATGTATGTTGTTTTAAATAAATGTGGTGGTAATTTTTCAGGCAGCAATAGAAAACTAATGCAGTATCTAGTAACTTGGGGGTATGGCTCTCCCTCAGAGAACTAAAGGAGATGTCCACAGTTAAGTTTTGAGAGAAAGTCATGGCTTTCTGGTGACACATGCTGCTGACTCAAAGATGAGGGCTAGGTTTTTGAGTTTTAAGTAAAAAAAAACCACCACTCTAGACAAACATGTACATAGTGACAATTCAAGACTTAAAATGACCTCTGGTTGCACAACCTTCTATAAGAGGAAGTGGGCAAGAGAGCTATTATGTTATTCTTCCAGATGTCACTTATTTCATTATTAATTGTTATTGACACAGGAAATGTTTGCACATGTGAGAAAGGTTATGCACTGAAATGAAGAGAGGAGCTATTATATCTGAAAAAAAAGAGAGAGCTATTCAGCACCCAGCAAAGCCATATTCTCCAAGGTCCTCTTCAGGTGCATTTAAGAAAAATAATGGAAAAGGACGGATGTCCCAGAGGGTAAATGAGTGTCATTCAATGGACCCATTGAATGGGTCCCCAGCAGGAGAGCTTATCTGCCCTACAGGATTTCAGAATTGTTATGGACTAGTAAGTGCTGTATGCCTCTCAATCTTTCCATTTCCAAATGGATATTTGCAGCCAGAATGCAATATGCCAGAAATGGGTTGGCTTTTACAATGGGATGTATTAGTTTACAAATGTACAGTTCTAAAATCATGAACATGTCCAAATTGAGGCATCAAGATGAAGATACCTCCTCTGAAGAAAGGCAGCTGGTATTGGGGCTCTTCTGTCACACGGGAAGGCACATGGCCAGCATCTGCTGGTCCTTTTCCTCTGAGCTCTCTCCAGATATCTCTGGGTGTCTCTCTCTCTTATCCTCATAAAGGATCCCAGTAAAGGGATTAAGACCCACCTTGAATGGGCTGGGTCACTTCTCAATTGAACCAAAAGCTCCAACCCATAGGTCTGCACTCTTAGGAATGGATTAAAAGAACATACCCTTTACTGAGGTCCATAACAGATCCAAACTATCACACTTATCACTACATTTTGGGTAAAGAAGAGCAGACTACTTGCATTTTTGGTTCATTGGGGTAGTGATGCTTTTGGTGTCCTACCCCATCCCCATTTTCTTAGCTCTTCAGTACACATCTGCTGATTTCCAGCTACATCACTTGAATTATTTTGCCTGTGGGTTTTCTCTGCCCACATAGCAGGCCAGAACAGCTAAAGAATTAACCTATCTGGAACAACCCTCAATAACTGCAAAGTTAGCATATAAATATCCAATGTCTCTTGCCCCTAAGTGGGTTAACCCAGCAATATGTGTGTTTATTAGACCCCATAATTTCTCCAATGAGGTTTAGCTCGTCTTCCATGCCTTTTATTGGCTTCCTCTGTACCTTATCTAAATGCTCCAATCCTGTACCAGTGTTTCCTTTACTTCCCAGATAAACTGTTTGCACTTCAATCCCTATCTCAGTCTCTTTCTAGGGCTTCCCTAGAGAGCTATGACAATTGCTACTGAGATAATATGCTATGACCCTTGTGCTCTGAAAATCTAGGAGGTCCATATCTGGTGGGAATTGTGCAAAGACTAATATGCATCTGCAGAATTTGGACTGTGAGTTTGAGGCAGAGACTGGCTGGGGCTTTGATGTTGTCTCTCTTAAGGAGGAGTTGAGCATGTCTGGTTATGGTAGGGTAAAGGAACTCAATATTTGATGATGTAAGAGTGAACTCTCTTTCTCTGTGTTGCCCTTCCCTGTGTGAGGATAAAACATTCTCACCCTACTGAACATAGATAAACTATCTGACTTCCTTTGGCCCATGATAAGAAGATGAAAGTAATGAGACATTTCATAGGAAATGTTCTTAGTTCCAACACATGATTTGCTATATCTCTTTTATTTCTGCCACAGTCTGGCAATGTTCCAGGCACAGAGTTTTCCATTAGCTGGGCCCCAGAGCAAAGACTTGCAGTAGAACCTTGCTGACCCTGGAGGACAGTAATGAACATTTGTCATAAGGCACTGAATTGGGGTCTATTTGCTACCATGTCACAAACTCGTCTTCATGACTGAAACAATGCTCCCAAACAAGAATTTTGGGGAAACAAAGACACAAACACCAAATTAAAGAGCAGGGCTGATGCTACATGAATCTGATGCTACATGAATCCATTCACATTCTCTGAAAATAAGGAGACCATAAAAAAGAGACTTCAGCTCCTGTGACTGGAAAAGAAAGACAATCAGTACTGTATGGCTATTTAGAGAAACAGCAATCATAAGAACAAGAGGTCAAAGCATAATTATGCAAAGGCAACCTCTCAAGGATTTCAGGGAGAATTTTTTTCTCTCCACAGATGGAGTTGTAAATATTCAGAATGTATTATCAAGGACAATCAGAAAACTGTTGTCAGTAATTTTAAATGTAACTGCAGCAAGTGAAGTGTTGAAAGAAGAGAAATCATCATTCAAACACTAAGGTAGCCTCTTGTATTTTTTCTAGGGTTCCAGGACCAAGAACCTGTATCAGGCACTGGCTCTGACTAATTTAAGCGGAAAAATAATCTGTAATAGGGATAATGGATAGCCCTTGCATCTCAAAGACAGCTGCAGACCTGGGCTCAAATACCATGAATCCAAGAACAATGTCTTCTAATTACTATACATTATGGACCCAGTAAAGGCATCAACCCAGGGCGGGCCATGGTGGCTCAGCAGGCAAGAAGGCTCGCCTGCCATGCCAGAGGACCTGGGTTTGATTCCCGGTGCTTGCCCAGGTAAAAAAAGAAAAGAAAAGACATCAACCCATCACTATCGCTGCCATACTATGTGTGATGCTGCTAGAAACAGAACTTGGATAAAGTTGGTATAATTCACACAACCCATCACCACAAGAGATTTGGCGTGGTCT
Organism: Tamandua tetradactyla; assembly: GCF_023851605.1. NCBI lineage: Eukaryota > Metazoa > Chordata > Mammalia > Pilosa > Myrmecophagidae > Tamandua > Tamandua tetradactyla. The sequence goes on from NC_135346.1 coordinate 56,830,997, forward strand.
TTTGGGGTCACTCACCTGCTATTCAAAGTCTGAAGTGAGTGTATTTGAAGGAAAAATCCAATGTATTATACAAGGCAGCCTAGAAACATAAAACCTAGCGTTTTCAGATTTTAGAGTGAATGATGGATTCTGTTCTAAAGATTGAAGAGTCTAAATCAAGGAAGGGGGTTCTGGTGTTGGGTTAATAAGCAGCATGACAGATGTCCAGTCTGAGACCACAACCGCCCATGCAGAGAGGCAATGAGATACAATCTAAAGGACTTAGACCTGGGTTAAGTCCCTGCTCTTCCCTTTGTGCTGGTTTGAAAGGATTATGTGCCCTAGAAAAGCCACGTTTTAATCCTGATCCAATCTTGTGGGAGCAACTATTTCTTTTAATCCCTATTCAGCACTATAGATTGAAAATTTGATTAGAGTATCTCCACAGAGATGTGACTCACCCAATTGTGGGTATTAACCTTGATTAGATGGAGATGTGACTCCACCCATTCCAGGTAAGTCTTGATTAGTTTACAGGAATCCTTTGAAAAAGGAAGCATTTTGGAGACAGGATGAGAACCATGAGAACCACGAGAGCCCATACAGCCAGAGACCTTTGGAGATAAAGAAGGGAAACATCCCTGGGGGAGCTTCATAAAACAAGAAGCCAGGAGAGGAAGCTAGCAGATGTCACCATGTTTGCCATGTGCCTTTCCAGTTGAGAGAAAAATCCCCAACGTCACCGGCCTTTCTTGAGTAAAGATAACCTCTTGTTGGTGCTTAATTTAGACACTTTTATAGACTTGCTTTAATTGGGACATTTTCACGGCCTTAGAACTGTAAACTTGCAACTTAATAAATTCTCCTTTTTAAAAGCCATTCCATTTCTTCTATATTGCATTCTGGCAGCTTGCAAATTAGAGCACCTTCCTGCTTGTGTGAAGCTTCTCATCTCTGAGCTCATCTTCTCATTCATAAAATGGGTGATCATACCATCCAAAGGGCAGTTGGTTCATGTCTCTCACTAATACAGACAGTGGCCATGGGCTATTCATGACTCATCATGTTTTGATTTACCACTTTGCTTCTGAAAAGTTTGGATTAATTATCAAACTTAAAATTGTGACATATCATGAGATTTAGGGATTTTTATAAATTAATATCAGATTTTATGACCCAGCTTCCCCATCCAGCTTCCCTAAAACCATTTCCCTACTTTTCCTACCGCCTGCCAATGTAATGTCATATCTAGTCTCTTCAACATAGAAGACTCATCCTGGGCTTAAAGCGAACTCATGTTTGATCCCCAGCTTTGTCACTCTCCAGCCATGTGTCTTTGGGACAGGAACTTTTAAAGTTTCAGTTTCCCCACCCTGCAGAATGACTGTGAATGCTATTTGCAATAGGGCACTGTATGCAAGGTAAGAGCACCACAAATTCTTTATAATTACCTTCTCACTTGTTTTCCCAGTCTCACTCTGAATACTGAACTACCTCCGTGTTTTCTCTCATCATCATTCCTTTACATTTGCTGCTCCTGCCTTCTGGGATGTACTTACTCTTCTCTCCTTAACTTTCTTCAAATGGCACCTTCTAAGAAAACACCCTCTGTTTTAATTTGTTAAATGCTGCCAGAAAGTACTATACCAAAAACTGGAAAAAGGAATTTAAGTTACACGTTTACAGTTCTAAGGTCATAAAAATGTCTAAACTAAGGCATCCATGGAAAGATACCTTGACTGATCCTAAGGCTGATGTCTGTCATGTGGAAAGGCACCTGGCTTCTGCTGGTCCTTATTCTTGGTTCCATTGCCTCCAGCCTCTGATGCCAGTGGTTTCCTCCCTAAGTGTCTGTGGGCCTTCGCTTAGCTCCTCTAGGGCACAACTCTGGGTTCTGGCTTTGTTAGTAACTTGTGAGAAGGTACATGATGATATCCATTAGGCTCTGCATCCCCAAGCGTCCATGTCTAGGCATCTGCTCTTTTTGTCAGCACTCCAATCATCTCCAAATGTCTGTGTCTCTGTCAGCTCTGATGAAGCTGTCTAGCTTCTTCGGCTCTCTCAGCTCCTGGCATTTCCTGGGGCTTCTGCATTTCTAAATGTCTTTGCTATATCTGCCTTTGAGATTTCTCCAAAATGCTTTCCCTTTTAAAGGACTCTAGTAAACTAATCAAGACCCACCTTGAATGCACAGTCACATCTCCATCTAATCAAAAGGCACACTCACAGTTGGGTGTGTCACATCTCCATGGAAACAATCTAACCAAAGGTTTCCACCCTCAGCAGTAGGTCTGGCACCACAAAACATAGCTTTCTGAGGGATATGATACTTTCAAACTAGCACACCCTCCATGATCCCCGTAGGCAAGGCTCGTTGCTTTCCAGGCTCCCAGGCTTCTCTAACTCTTTAAACTATACTGTAATTCATAATATGATTCGACAAGTACCTTTTTCTGTACCCACTACAACGAGCAACTTTGAATACAGGGGGCATGTGGCAAGTTTATAGTGAAATCAAATGAACTAGAGCTACTTGGTGGAACTTCCAAAATCATAATATTGAGTGGAAATTATATTACAAAAGAATGCATTCAGAACAAATACTATTTATATAAAATTTTAACATGCAAGAATAGTATGTATTAAAAGACGTACATATGTGGTAGAAGTAGAAAAAGATATGCATGAGAATAATAAAACACAAAATTCATACTGTTGTTGGTTTCTTGTGGAAGGGAAATAAGGATACGACGTGGGGCGGGGAACATCTCCCCAGGAGGTGTTATCTTTATTTGTAATTTTTTTTTAAAGATGGGTGATACATTATTATTTATACCTTTGTACAAGTATTAAATACTTGAAAATAAATATTGAGAGGAAGATAAATAGCATGAGATTTGGAATCAGAAAGATCTGGATTCAAATCTTGTCTCTGCTACTGTCAATGAAATCCTGGATAAGTTACATTTGAAGCCTCTGTTTCCTTACCCATAAAATGGAAATAAAGAATTTTTCTCAAGGATTTTGTGGAAATTATAAAAGATCACATATATGAAGTGAGTGTCCAGTGCAGTATCTGGCACAGAAGATATATGTTGAATAAATGAACAAATACTAATAACCTCACAACACACTTTAAAACACTCCCTGGGGAGTTTACTTATTTAGCACCCTGAGTCTTTAAAGTAAAAACATTATAACCATCTTATTAGTAAAAAAAAAAAAAAATAGAATATTGACAGTGGGACAAGTGTCAAGACACTGAAATGCTTTTATCCCATCTGGAAATCATTTTGATATTTAAATAATTTGAAGATAAAATATGAGCCCTCCAGCAGAAGGATCAGTGTAAAGAGAGGGGATTTCAAACAGAAGGCAATGCCTGCCTGAAGTACCCTTCTCCTAACAATCTCCTCCCCACTCCCCTAGACCCAAACTTCTCCAGAAACCCACAGAGCTGCATTCAGCATTCACCTTTTCCTTTGAGCAGGGACTGAAACAAGCCCAGCTGCAGCATCTTCCATCCATTCCTCGCTATCTCTTCAGTCTAAGCACCAAGGACAGCTCCTCAGCGCCCTAATTCCTTGCACTGAGGTACCTAGATGCTCCTGAAAAGTCAAGAGAACAAGTAGTGGCAGCAGAACTTACCTCTGCAGTTGTGTCCTAACTTCAATAATAGAGGCTTCTTAGTGAAACTGCTAAGAGCTAGAGGCCATTTCTCTACAGTTTCTCCTTGGAAAAACCATGGAACCCTTAATCACACTTATATTGACTAGCTCATTAAAAAAATTTCTCAGGCCAGATACTGTCTGGCAAAGTTCTAGTAAGAAAGAAAGATTCAAAAAGTAAATTTCTAAATATATCAATACATATTTTAGGGCGGGCAATGGTTGCTCACTGGCAGAATTCTCACCTGCCATACCAGAGACCCAGGTTGAATTCCTGGAACCTGCCCATGCCGAAACAAAACAAAACAAGCAAACAACAAAAACATATTTTATGAGTGAAATGAAAAAAATTGTCCTTAGAGGAGAAAACAGAATTAGAGAAGCAACTTTGGATTGATTGGCTGGCCAGGAAAAGGCTCTCTGTGTGGGTAATGTTAACCTGTATTAAAAAGCTAAACAGAGTGTGCAAAGGCCCAGGGGCAGCAACAAATTGGTCTCTTGGGCAAAGCATTTCCGTAAGAGGGAACAGGAGCAATAGCTCTGAAACAAGATTGAGTGACCTTGTTTGAGAAACAGAAAGAAAGCAATGTGGCCACAGGTATTTTAGCAGATTAAGAGATTATATGATGAGGTTGGAAAAGGTGGCCAGGACCAGAAAAAATAAGAACTTAAACGCCATGGTAAAAAGTTTGCCTTTTATTCAAGAAATTATGGGAGGTAGTTGAAATGACTTAAGCAGGGAAATAATATAATCAGATATATGCTTTAAAAAGACCATTTCTCCTGTTGTTTGGAGAATGGGTTGAAAGGAGGCAAGCAATGGAAACAATTAAAAAGACAAGTGACGTTGTCCAGGTGAAAGGTGAGATTGACTGGGATGTGGGATAGGGAAGGGTTGAGATGAGGAAAAGTGGATGGATACAGGAAATATTTTGGAGATTAAACAAATAGATTCTGTTAATATACTGAATATGAGGGTGAAACATAAAGAAGAAATTCAAAGTGAGTTTGAGCCTCTTCATTTAAGCCACTGAGTAAATGAGGATGTCATCAACTGACTTGGGAAAAATTGATTCAAGGAGAACATACTGATGAGAACAAGTATGGGCTGATAAACTCCAATTTAAGTATGTTAATTTTAGAGAGCGGAGAAGCATTTAAGCAAAAATGTTAAATTCCTGAGTACATAAACCTAAAATTTAGAGAATTTTGGATCAGATGTTAATTCAAGCATCATTCATATATAGATTGTACTTATAGCAATGAGTCTCATTGTGGGGAGGTGAATTTTCTCCCCTCCCCTGCCAGAGACTATCTGCCAGTGTCTGAAAACATTTTTGATTGTCACAAATGGTGTGTGTATAGGGGGCGTGATACTGGCATCTAGTGAGTAGAAACCAGCAGATATGATGCCGAATATCCTATCATTTACAAAAAGCTCCCCAGACAAAGAATTATGTGTCCCAAAGTGAAAATAGTACTGAGATTGAAAAACCCTGATACAGATCCTAGAAGCAGATTGTGTCACCAAAGGAGGGAGTATTAATAGACAGAGAAGATGACTCTGGACTATACAAAATTCCTGCACAGAGCACTGCAGTCCTTTCACTCTTACTCCCTGTTCAACTGTCTTGTATTCGAGAAAGCACTCAAGCCTTGGAGTGGGGCAAACTGGAGTTTAAATCTCAGGTCCACCATTAATAGTGATAACTTGGACAAGTAACTTAACCTCTCTGAGTCTCATAGAGTAATGATATCAATCCCTGAGTTGGTGGCAAGGGAAATGAGATGATTCTAAAGTGTCTAGGACGTTGCCAAGCACTGATAGATGCTGGACACATGGCTACTACTGCTATGTGAGGTCTAACTTTAATTTTGTCTTTATCTGAGGCCTCCGTGCCACCCCTAACCCCCACAAACCATTCTCTCATCACAGACTTCTATCTCTGAGCTCTCCGGAGTCTGGTGCAAACCTTTTTATGGCACTGTATTAGTTAGGGTTCTATAGATAAACAGAATCAACAGGGAACACTTGCAAATATAAAATATATAAAAGTGTCTCACATGACCATGGAAACGCAGAGTCCAAATCCACAGGGCAGGCTGTGAAGCCGACGACTCCGATGGAGGGTCTGGATGAACTCCGCAGGAGAGGCTCACCAGCCGAAGCAGGAATGGGGCCTGTCTCCTCTGAATCCTCCTTAAAAGGTTCCCCGTGATTAGATTTAGCATCACTAATTGTAGAAGACACTCCCCTTTGGCTGATTACAAATGGAATCAGCTGTGGATGTAGCTGATGTGATCATGACCTAATCCTATGAAATGTCCTCATTGCAACAGACAGTCCAGTACTTGCCCAATCAGATAAAAAGCTACCACAACTTGGCCGAGTTGACACATGTCCCTAACCATGACAGGCACTCTACACAGAAAGCATCTGACTATTTATAGGTCTGTCCAGCACTGCTAGGCACTGGCGAGACACCAGCCTTGGGAACCCAAACAGCAGTGTCAAAAGCCACTGCAGCCAACTTTGGTCTGCAGATTCAGAGTTTCATGGGGCCAAAGCAGGCCAGATCTGGGTTCTCCATGCTTGGACTTTCCATCTGCGCAGCCTCAGGAAGGCTCCCTTGGAAAGCCAAGCTGGTATGCCCACTGTCAACTCTCAGGCCAGCTCTTTCTGCTGAGACAGCTTTACCCAGTGCTGGGATGATGGCCTCTGGGCCCAGCAGGCCTTAGCAATGTCATTCAGAGCTGAGCACAGAGGTGCTGAGCTCAAGATATTATTGAAATTTCATCCCAGTGGGCTGAGGAAGAGAAAGAGTTTCCATGGTACTGTGGTGGAGAGAGTAGCATCCTCCAGACAATGGTAGATCCATTGCAGTCAGAGTCAGAGACTCAAAGGGTCAGGCCCCTCATGCTGGCAGCACTCTCTGCCCAGCACTCCTCCATCCAGAGGTAACATTTTAGTGTTTGGGATTTTCTTTTATTAAAGAAATGGTTATCCTGCCAGTCTCCCAGAAAGTGAGCTCCTACAGCAATGAGTGGAAACAACCTGCTGCTGAAATAAAAGCCCAGTAGTAGAGGTACCAGTCAGTGCTGGTTCCTTCTCCTTCTTTAGGAGATATTTGTGTCCCAAATAAATCAGCAGCCATAAAACAGGACTCAGACAATCCTACTAATTGCCTTTCATGGGAATAGTTCACTAAGGATAACTAAAAGGAATAGCATGTTTAACATTGACCCACTTTTCATGCATTGTCTGATTTAAGCCTCCAATATCCCTCTCAGGTGGAAATTACTATTGCCCCCATTTTACAGATGAGGAAAGCAAAGCTCAGAGAGGCAAAGTGACTGCTCAAGGACACCCAAGTGGGTACAGCTGAGGTCCACCTCATCTTGGAGACTGTGCTGTCACCAACTCTATAGTGCAAAGTATAAACTTCTCTTGAACGATCAAAATTTAAGTTCCCAAACCAGTGTCTATCATCTGTTCACCCCTGACACCAGGCAATGCCAGGGACATGGACTGAGCCAGTCAGTGGGAAAGCTATAAGTGTACAATCACTGACATGGTCAGCCCCCTCCTGAGTTAAGTCAACCTCTCCAGCATCAGTCCAAACCTTCATACTTGTCAGTGCAGATATATCACTACAGCCTCTTCGCTCACTCACTCACACACACCAGCTCCAACTTGCCAGACGAGTGTGGGCGTCTGCAAGTGAGCTATAGACTCCAAAAAGTTACTTTTCCTCCTCTCAAAATCCAGCACTGACAAACACAGCCATTTTGCTTTTCATTTTTATTTTGCAAGCTCAACAGAAGCAATTTCAGTAATGAATTCCTGCCACCTGTATGGGAGGTCTTGGGAGGGGAGCAGACAAGGAGATGCTGACCTGCAGACCCAACCTGGCCCGGCTCACCTGGCTGAGTCTTCAGCAGTGCCCAGTCAATTAACATCGTGGGCTGCAGCTGCTAGGCTCTGCCATGTTGGGGCTTGGATCAGACAATCTCAAAGGCCTCCCACTGGAAAAGCCTCTTTGCTGCTCCTGCTGGGAACACCCCCTGAGCCTATGTTTTTAGCCTAAAACAACTAATGTCCTTTCCTAAACTGCTATCCAATCACCTACCAGACAGAAAATAGCTCATATCACATGAGGCTCTTGTTGAGATTAAATGAAAGCATAGAGGCATAAAAAGCACAGAGCACAGTGCCTGACATATAACAGGGGTGCAATAAGCAGGTCTTAACCCTTAGCATCCCTAACAGGTAAAAAGTTTGTGCTCTGAAGAGCTGTAGCCATATGAACCAGGTGGACTTGGGTTACTGAACCTCTGGGTCCCTCTATTTCCTCTTCATGTGGACGAAGTCTCTACCTCATAGGGTTGTTTCAAGTCATGCAGACATTAGCAAGTGCTCAATAAGTTTGACTTTTACTGCTATTCCCCAGGCTCCAATACTCAACCTACTACATTTCTTTCAATCACTATAGCAACTGCCACCCTCACTTCCAGGTGCCAACCTTTCCTCACCGCCAGCTGCTCCTGCACCCTAGGGTCTTCCAGTTTCTACCTACACACAGATGTTTTCTTCCATGGTTGCTAACGGTGCATGCATAGCCTTTTGTCTTTTCCAATTTACGTAATGTTGCAATGGACCTCTCTGCACACACAGCTTTTTCTATCCATTAAGCTATTTCCTTGGAGAGTAAAGTATGAGGTCAAAGGAGGCAATATTTTTTGGCTTTGTACACATTGCCAAACTCCTTTTCCAAATGACCCTTCACACTTTTAACCTCAGGGCATTGTTGTGCCGGTTTTACCACCACCTGACCCAAACAAGGAGTCATGATTTTTTCACATTTATTTTATTTTATTAAGTTTATTTTGCTTTATACTTTTTTTTTTTGGCTTTTGTATGAACAGCTATTCTCATTGTATTATTTCCTTACCCCCATTTCCCTGGGTCTCAATAATTCGGTACTTTTTTCCCAGTTACTTTAAAGGATTGCTTGAATCTGATCAACCATGACTTCGTGAAAATTTGATGAGAATTCAATGAGAATTGGAAGAGAGCCCTCCCACCCCCCACACTAACCAGGCACACTTAGGCTCTTCCCTTAAGCGTGGTGGTCTGTGTCTCCAGAAGCTCGTTCTCTTGCCTGGCACATTTTCCTTGTTTCTGCATTTTCACAGAGTTTCGGCCACAAGAACCCTTTTGCCTAACACATGGCATCTTGCCCTGAACCTTATAGCTTCCATCCATTTGCCACAGATGGTCCCACAAGGCCTGAATACAGAGGAAAACTTCTGCTACATGTTCATGTGGCTTTGGAATCCAGCCCATGGCTGATGCCACAAACACCATCTCCCTGTAATGGTGAGAAAGGTGTAGGATGAGCATCAAGGAGTCTCAAGCTCGAGTCTTGGCCCCATCACTTACTAGAGGGCTGTTCTTGAAGGTTCTCTAAATCATTGTTTTCTCATCTCTGCAATAAGCATTAACACAACACTCTTCCTCCACCAGGTTGTTAGAGAGGAAAGATGGTGTGGCCAAAACAAAGGAAAAACAGCAGAGACAGAATCAGAAGGAATTGGGTCCAGGTTCCAGCTCGCCATCTGTTCACTGTAAGACTTCAGGCAAGTCACTTTACCAGTCTGAACCTCAGTTTTTACATCTGTAGAGTAGAGGATAATTATCCTTAAATCCATTGGGTTGTGTTGCAGACTAAATGGCACAACATATGTGCAGTATTCTGAGCTCTGCCTGTTTCACATGTGAGCAGTAAATACAAGGTAAATTCTGTGAAAGTGAATTTATGAAGCATCATATGCATTTTAAGTATCAGCAGCAACATACAGATCCTGAGAGCCTACTGGGAGCAGGACTTTCTCGCTCTGCAATTCGCTGAGGATGCACGGAGCACATGTAATGCATTCTCTTTGCACAGGACTGTGGAAGATTTGGGAGGAAGATTCAACAAAAGTCCTACCCTTGAGAGGCAACCAATAAATCAAAGTACATAAAGTGTCTACAGCTATGATCATCAAAGCTTTTGAGTGAATAAAAAGTAGACAGTGATCTTCTTAAAAGAAAAAACCGCCTAGGTCCATCCCCAGAGATTTTGACTCCATTGATCTGGGGTCCAGGAATCTGCATTTTAACAGGTGGCCTGTAGACACCTTGAGAAATAGTATTTAAAATGGAAGGTTGCATTTTCTTTTCCTGGTCATCCAATGGGTATGTACGGATTGTCAGCCTGTTGCACCTGCTGGGCTTAGGGTAGAGACAGAGCAGTGAGCAGGCAGACACAGCCTTGCACCAGGTGTGTGTGTGGGGGGGCAGTTAGCTTGTTTAAAATGCTGGTTCCTGGGACCCAACCACCCCCAACTAAGTGGAATAAACAAATTTCTGCACTGAAGTACAGATCAGGTTTTTCCAGTTAAGGCAATTAGCAAATTTTTTCTATAAAGGGTCAGAGAGAAAATATTTTAGGCTTTGTGGACCATGCAGTCTCTATCACAACTCTCAACTCTGCTGTTGCAATGAGAAAATAGCCATAGATATTGCAGAAATGAATGGGCATGGCTGTGCTCCAATAAAGCTTTATTTACAAAAACAGCTGTTGGGCCAAGTTGGCTGACTGGTCTACTAGTCATTGTTGCCAACCCATGGCTTAATGTGCCATACAGTCACAGATCTGGGAATCCCATGGAAGGGATTTTGAACCAGTATCATCGTTATTATCTCATCATCCCTCCAGTAAAAAGCTCTGGCAAGTTCTTCTCTGTGTCTATAATTAATAGTGACTCCAAAAACAACTTTACTTTTCAAAACCACTGGGCATTGAATTACATCCCCCCTCAAAGGACACATTCAAATTTTTTTTTTTTAATTGACAAGCCAAAACAACATACAAACACAAACATTCTTTATTTTCTTTCTTTTTAAATATTGTTATTGTGAAATCTTAACACACATACAGTCCATACTTGGTGTACAATCAGTGGCTCACAATATCATCACATAGTTGTGTATTCATCACCAAAAAAAAACCCTCATACATCCCATACCCCTTACATCTCCCTTTCATTGACCACCAGATTTTCAATCTATTAATTTTTAAATTCTTCATCATAGAGGGCACTTCAACAAATGTCTGTCTACAGTTGTTTCAAGTTGTCCCCAACTTTTTTTATTTTTTATTAATTTTTTTAATTGAAAAACCAAAACAACATACAATCACAAACATTCTTAGCATCCAAACATTCCATACATGGTGTACAATCAATGGCTCACAATATCATAACATAGTTGCATATTCATCACCATGATCATTTCTTAGAACATTTATATCACTCCAGAAAAAGAAATAAAAAGAAAAAACTCATACATCCCTTACCCCTTACACTGCCCTCACATTGACCACTAGTATTTCTATCTACCCAATATATTTTAACCATTGTTCCCTTATTTTCTTCTATGCTCCTTACCACTCTCTTTCACTGATCACTAGTATTTCAGTCTACTCAATTAACATTCAAATGCTAATCTGCATTCCTATGGATGTGAACCCATTTGTAAATAGAACCTTCTGAAGACGTTATTAAGGTGTGGCCAAATTGAATCAGGGTGTGTCTTAATCCACATGACTGGAAGCCTTACAAAGAAAGGAAATTCAGATGCAGTCAGTCAGTAAAAACAAGAAACCACAGGGAAAGAAAATGCAGCAGGTTGCCACGTGACGGACAACTGCCAGTTCTCAAATGCTACCAACCCTCAGAAAGCATGGTCTTGCCAACAGCTTGATTTCAGACTTCCATCCTTCAAAACCAGGAAACAATAAATGCCTGTTATTAAACCAATCTATTAGGTGGAATATATCATAGCACCTCTAGCAAACTATCCAGTTTGTTTGGTAAAGCAAAACCTTTCCAAAAATATAAACATGGGTTTAAAAGAGAGAAAACTTTAAAAAGGTGCCTGCCAGCCCAGAGGAGAGAAACATGGAGACTGGAAGCCATAGTGCAAGGAACTGAACAATTTTCATCATACCTTCAAAAATACTGAGGAAAGCTTATAGACTCCCACAGCAGCCTCCAGAGGGTTCTGAGGGTCTCCATTACCATGCCAGTGATTTATATTTTAGCAGGGATTGACTGACACAACAGCTCTACCCTGCAAACCCCAAGAAAGAAACTTTGAGCATGCATTTTAGTCATGGATTTTTTGCCAGTACTATGCAATGCACTCAGAGATGTACACAGTCTAATCGTCAATATTTCATGTAGCTCTGACTCATCTGAACATCTTCCCACCTTGACCAAATTCTATTTCTCTGCCAGGTAGGATGATGGGGGTAATGCTTGTGAAATTCACAGAGGATGAATACTGCGTCTGTATGGAAACATCATTTAAAATAGGACAGGAGGTAGGACTGAATTCAGTGCTGGAAACCAATGAGCTACTTTAAAAAAATTGAGTATGAGGATAAATTTTATAGTCATATGTTTATAAGTTGTATAAATGTACATGAGTTTTGGTTTGGGATGATGCAAATAATCGGGAAATAGTGGTGGAAGTTACACAGTATTGTCAAGGTACTTAATGTCAAAGAATTGTCCATTTAAAATGGTTAAAATTATTTGTATGTTAAGTATATCTCACCACAATTAAACAAATTCTTAAGGTAAAAAAAGAGTAAGGTGTGTATGTACACGCACACACGTGTGTGTGTAAGCCCCTTTCAGCAACCGCACGCAGACCCTTAGAGGAGAATAGTCCTGTCAATGGGAAAGAGGCCTATAGGGTCACGAACTTGAACTCAGCTCCACCTCAAAAACTGGGCAAACTTGGGCATCAGCTTCTACAACTATACAAGGATGACACATTATACTCTTTTTCTCATCAGGTTGTCATGAGGATTAAATGACCAATTGCTCGTGGAAGTTCTTAGTAAGGTCCCTAGCTCAGCTTATATTTCATTTAATTTCAAAAAATTTTTCATTTCAAAAAATTCATCTGGTACCTACCATGGGCCAGACACTCGGTCAGATCTAGGGATTTAAGAGTACAGAATGTTCCCTGACTTGATGATGAGGTGTGCAGTTTATTTTAAAAACACAAAATAAAAACATAATCACAAATTGTGAAGGGTGCATACATGGTTTCAAGAAATAATAACATGAGAGAAAGAAAAAGTGGTGGTGGAAAAAGCTGATTGAGATGGGGCAGTCAGAGAAGCCTCCCTAAAACGGTGGTATTTAAGCCCCAGACCTGAAATGTAAAGAGAGAGAGTGAAGCAAAGAGTTTTCCTGACCGAGAGGACAGGAAGTGCTTGAATGGTGAAACAGGAAACAGCTTGGCAATTCTAGAAACTCACTTAAGACTGGAGTGGTTGCAGGGCGTTCTCCAAATGATTGCGACTTTGTTTTCCACCTAATCATCTTCTTTGCATCTGGTCAGTACCCAGCCAACCTTATTTTTCTTTATTTCTTACATAGCTCTCAGTTGCAACCTGTGGATAATTTATGTCCATTTCCATTAAAAGCAACAACAAGTCCCAGAATAAACTCAGAAAGTCAACTCAGCTCTTAGGCATGGGGCTGAGCATGTGCTAAAGCCTCTCCTGGCTGGGTCTCCTTCCTGCATCACTTCTGGTCCACTCCCTGTCCCCACGCAGACTGCAGCTCACCGTGCATTTCCAAACTCCAAATCATCACCCTTCTTTTCCTCCTTGGTAGGACAGCTCATCCTTCTTCCCTTCCTCATACAGAACAATGTATCCCTCAGTGCCCAGCTTACCTTCTCTCTCCAAAATTCCCTGACCTGTCCCTTATATCTTTCTCCTTCTTTTTACCTGGAGAGTTCACCCCACCTGTGTCAGCTCAAGTGTTACCTCCTTCCAGCCAGCTTCCCTTGAGCAACCCAGTTAAATTAGGGCACTCTTTATTCTCTCTAAACCTGCTGCATCATCTTGCTCCATCACTTATGGCTTATATATTGACTGTGTGCTCATTTCTCCAAAGTCTGTCTTCCTTCCGAGTCTGTGAGCTCCACAGGCCCAGGCACCTGGTTACCAGAATCCTACATAGGGATTGGTACCTGTAGGGGATTGTGCTGGTTTGAAATTGTTATGTACCCCAGAAAAGCCATGTTCTTTTCATCCTAATCCGATCTTGTGGGGGCAGAACTAGTGATCATGTGGAGAAATGTGGCCTCACCTATTCAAGGTGGGTCTTTGCTGGAGTCCTTAGAAGAGCTAACCTGAAGAGCAGTGCCTAGACACAGACATTTGGAGATGCTTGAAGAGCCAACATAGAAAGTACTGGAATCAGAAGCTGCAAGCAATGAAACCCAGGAGCAAAGGAGCAGGAGATGCCAGTCACGTGCCTTCCCAGCTGACAGGGAAACCCAGGATGTGATCCATTCCTCTTGTCGATGCCTTAACTTGGACATTTTCATGACCTTAGAATTGCAACTTGTAACATAATAAATCCTCTTTCTAAAAGCCAATCCATTTCTGACATATTACATTCCAGCATTAGCAAAATGCTGAAAAGGGCTTAACAAGTAAATTCTCCTCCTCCTGCTATTCTCCATTGTAGTTATTAGCACATGAATCTTATTTCTTTGCTTATTTTTACTCACTGGAATGATGTTTCCGTGAAGGTAGGGTTGTATCTGTCTTATTCAATGGTTTTTCCCAGCATCTAACACAGTGTCTGGCACATGGTAGGAACTCAATCATTATTTGTTGAATGAATGAGAGAATGAATGAATGAACAATTGCCTTTACCAGACTCCCACATAAACTGATCCCACACAACATGCTCACAAACTATCCTTCCTCTACATCCTAATCTCTCTACTTGCCGACTGGAAAAAATTTTAATGCAGTGTGAGCTGTAGCATGGGGGCTGTGAAGAGGGGGAGCTTTTATCTTAATTCTGGCCTTGCTCATTCAGTCAACGCCTTTGAGAAGTGCAATCTCAGGTGTTAGGGGGGAAATGTGATGTAGGGGGGCAGCATAAGGCCTCGAGGGTCAAGGTGGCTCAGTGCAACTCAATCCCAAGGCTTTTGTTGGACTTATTGGGAATGGGAGCTTTTGACCCACTGGGATAATTAACTATTAAAGATAAAGCAAGACAGGAACTGCTGGAAGCCACCATATGGTGACATCCTACTTAAAGGGAAGCCAACACAGAAGAACGTAGAATCACAAGATGGAAGGGGAGACACCGAGTCCTGAGGACTTTGTCCCAGTTCCTGGATCCAGCCACCCCTGAAACCAGTAGAATTCCTGAACTTTTCAGTTACATGAGCCAATAAATTCCTTTTTGCTATTGTTGTTTTGTTTAATTAAGATAATCCACCTTGGGTTTCTCTGCTTGCAATAGAAACAACTGCAATACAAATTGTTTGGTTCTCATTTCTCAGCAAAGTTTGGGGGTTTTGTCTAGTAACTGTAGAAATTAAAACTATTGTATGTCCCAGACCACTAGAATGAGCTCTGAGTTTATGTTCTAAGCTGTTTGCTAGATATCCCTTCTCTCATCCAAAGGGCCAAGATTAAAGGGGAGGGAACCTAGAATAGGGAAGGAGATTGTGTTCTTTTGTACAGGTTAATGTAATACCCTGATAAATCAGAGTATTGGGGGCAGAATACAAATAAAGAGAGAGGCACTCCCTAGGGTTTTCAGGAACACTGTATGTTAGGGCTTACATGAGGCAGAGGGCAGCAAGGAGGCTGGAGACATGGGCAACTCCTGCCTACCTCTACCAATCTGATTCAGGTATAGAGGCAAACAGTATCAGACAGAGCCAGGGATGAACCATTTTGTCAAGCACTCTGAAATGCAACCAATAAAAGGTCAACTCAGACCACTGGTTCTCTGTCATATTTTCTGGCGAAAAGTAAAAAAAAAAAAGCTAGACACATGCAGAAACGTTCCTTCTAGCCTTACCGATGGAAGGAGATGGCAGCTGTGAGCAAGTCCTGGGTCAAAGCAATGCCCACAGCAGGAGCTTCCCCAAAGCCTTTCCAAGCCTGTGCATGAGTCCTTCATCATTTAGAGGTCAGAGAGTCCATAATACATGCACGGCCCTCACCTTCCTGCTTTTTCACCCTCTTGGCTGCCAAAGCTGGTACAACATGGCTCAGTCACCCAGGGCAGGTTGGTATGATTTAGCATTTTGATTTGGAATCCAAAATGTTTCAACCCTGCACAACACAGAGAGAAAAAAAAAGCCCTTGCAGGGAGCAAACACATCCTGGGTTTGTTAGATCTCTGGCATCTGAAGGAGGAAAGAAGGGCAGAAGAAAGTACTGAAGTCAGGCACACCTAGGCTCTTGCCCCAGCTACTTACAGTGTGACCTTGAATGTGTCCTTCACCTTTCTGAGCCTCAGCTTCCTCATCTATGAAATGAGAATAAGAATATCTATTTTCTATGTCTGTGAATATTAAATGGGATGAACTCTGTTAAATACCCAAGTAGTCGATGTCAAAATGATAACTTACTTTCCCTTCTCCTTGCTATGTCTATTTTATGCCCATTATACAAACCTCAAACTCCAAAGTTCATGCGTTTTTCACTCCGTAACAATTCTGGGTGTGTGCCTCTTGGTAAATGAATAACTATCTAATCATGAATAGGGGAACAGTCTCATGATATATGTGACTTGCCTAGAACAAAAATCTTGTTTCCTAGAACAATAACTATCTCCTCAGGTGAGAGGGAAACATTTTGTCTGACTCTAATGTCCCTTTTGGGAATGACTATAATGAAATACAGCCATCCCTCCCCAGAAATTTTACCCACTCCTGGGTGGGAGCATTTGCTAAGAAAAAGGTACCTGAGCCTTGCACACACTTTTGCTTCCAGTCCTCCCACTTCGCCCTTACCCCGGGCCTGGTTGAAACCTTCTCAGCAGGTAAAGGACTTAATCTGATTTTCTGAAATTTGTAATCATTGACTGTCCTTGCTGGAGGAAGAGATCAGGCCCAGGCCATTCTCCAAAGGTGGCCCTGGGAAGTTTGGGAACCAGACACCCCAAAAATATCTCCCTGATTTCCCTGGGGGCATCCTCCCTCCATTCAAGGCTTTTTCTTACCCATCCAAAAAGTTTTTACTGCATACATTTTCATTAGAGAAACTTTCTTTCTTCAATTCTGCCGCTGTCCTTGGTAGAACACAGGAACATCTGGAAGAGTTGTTCTCCGTCCTCCAGTCTTCATCCCCAAATTCCCTGTGCATATATTCATGAACCACAGCTCTCCCCCCAAACTATCATCTGGCATTAATATTTACTGAGCCACTACTATATACCAGGCCCCCAGGGGAGAAGAGAATGAGGATGAAAAATAAATGGCCTCTGCCATCCCAGAGCTCACCTTTGAGTGAGAGAGGCAGGTAATATAAATGAAAGAATTCAGTGGGGATAGTGCAGTGACAGAGGGTCACACAAAGAGTGTGGCATCTCTAAGGAAGGAGGGGCTCATCTGCTTATGGGTACCAGGGAAGGCTTCTAAAGGGAGATGATATTTCGGCTGGACACTGAAGGATCTCCAAGGGATGGAGAAGAGAAGGCCCTTCAGGCAGAGGAAACAGTATGGGCCAGTTCTTGGGACAGAGCAGCTCCTGACAAGGTCAGAAGTTCTAGGGGGTGCAGTGTGAGTGCTCAGCCAAACACCAAGCAGCAGATCTTGGAAACAGAGTAGGACCACACTGAGATGATCTCTATGCTTTGCAAAGGTGTTTGGATTCACCTGTTGGCAATGGAGTCATGGATGGCTTGTAAAGGAATAGACAGGATTTCAGAAGGAACAGGTTTAAGGAGAAACTTGAAGCAGTAACTCAATGGATAGACTGTCTCGTGTCACATTCCCTTCAAATTTACTTCAGAAAATTTCTGCAGCTCTAGGACAATGCAGGAATGCAATTTCCACCCATCACTACTTCCTCCTCCATCACACTGAATCCGAGGCTAAGGTGTTATCATATGTCTCTGCCTCCAATTCTTAGCCTGGGCTTGACTCTTTGGAGACACTCACATATCTCCTTAAATAAGTTAATGACTAAGTGGTAGTGTTTACCAAAGAAAAGTGCATTTCCCAGGGGTGGTGAGATGATTTAGGTGGTACACACACATCAGCAGTTTTATGTCTAGTAGAATCTCTCTTAAACAACATCCACTTTACTGAATGCTCCATTTCCTCCATCAATTAGGTTGACCAACATCTGTAACTGTCTGAAACTCATTCTCTCTCCACCATGGACTTCTGCTGCTACCACTCCTGGCATGCTTATAAGTACGTTTTTCAGTTAAATATCATGCAAACCAGTGAAATATGAGTAGAAACAGAAAGAAAAGCCTTAATTATATGAAAGCCAGGTTGAATGCTTTAGAGAGATTTGATAAATTGCTAAAAATACCATGATAAATTCTGCTGTTGAGTTAGGTAGTCAGGAAGCCATCTCTCAAAGATAAGAGGAAAATAATAAAATTCTAGAAGAGGTTCGCACTCAGAGTCTAAATTCTGATTTCATTTTAAGGATCTGAAGGCAATGTGGGTGCAGATGTCACAGAATCCTATTTAATATATTCACACTCAAAGAGAAGTCCGTTATAGCCTACATCAAAAGATGTGTATGTTTGAAGCTAAAATAAATAGAAGAAAGTGTGCATGGTATGTATGTATAATTTTATAATACCTTGCTTTAACCTGAATTTCTTTATTAACTATTGGACTATAGACCCAATGACATTGAATCAAAGGGCTCCTATCTATTCTAATCTAAAGTAGCAACATTTATAAATAATACATTAAACCCATTATTTTACAGATATTATTGCATAAGGCAAGGCTAAGTAAAAATGCAAGTTGATTCAAAGTTGACTTAAAGAAAATTACTTAGTATTATATAGGACACATAGTTCACAGAAATAGCCTAAAATGTGGAGCTGTTATAAGAAAGCCCACAGTGTGGGAAACATTTGGGAGAGGACCTACACTTGGACATGTCACATCCTTCAAACTGGAGCAGGTGGCATCAGTGCCTTTTTGAACCTCCATTACCTTGTCAAGAAAAGGGATGACAGCTGCTGCTTCATTTGCTGCTCATGAGAATTAAATGAGATAAACCTATGCCAAAGCACTTTGAAAGCCGCATAAAGTGTTAAATGAATGTAAAGGAAGTGAGAAGTTTGGCATCTGCAGTGTATCTCACAGACATGATCTGCATACCCCAGCCATTACAAACTCCACCCCTATAAAATTTGCCCTAATTTAGGAAACTGATACCAGCAGAAAATCACCCAGTCTTTACTTTCTCCAGAAGCATCATAAAAGGTTGGGTCTTCACATTGTGTTCAGCTTCTTATTGCCTGAACAAGTATTGGTTGGTTGACAGGCCTATGGAGACATGGAAATGGCAAGAGGGAGGATTTGTTCCTTATAGTGTATTTATTCAAGTGAGCTAATAAAATCCATCTTTATTTTAGCTCATCAGCCTCCTGCATGGGCCTCATGAGCCAACGGCTAAATGGATTTCCTTTAAGAGTCAAATTTGAGTGTCCAATGCATGGGGACACTTAAGTGTGTGTTATTGTTTAACACCAGCTGAATAGGGTGAGTCTGCCTGCCAAGAAATAAGGTAAAGGAGAAAATGCATGTGAGGAAAGTATGGGGCTGGTGGGGGAGAAGTTGGAGAGAAGACGAAGGTTCCCTCTCAGTAAATGTAAAAAATTAGTGATGGTTCATGGGCCACATTTAGCCCACAAATGGACTTTGGAGAACCAGCAGGTATCTTTTATTTTAGTTGAACCAATATTGTTTATATTGAGAGTTTGCACTTAAAATCTAGATTTCCAATTCTTCTTGAAAATTTTGAAGTCAGGAAAACACTGAGCCCACTTCTTACAAGGCAAAAAAAGAAAAAAAAATGCTATGCACAGAGCAGAGGAAGTCCCCCCTAGAAGGGCTCGGACCTCGTGCCCTGAGTGCCTAGACTCCTTGCACTTTCAGCCAGCTGTGGTGACCCTATGGGATCCAGCTCGTGAATCCTGGCTTATAATATAAAAGGCCTAACTCTTTATCAAGACATTCAATATTTGCCCTCCATGATTTGAACCCTTGCTTCATTGGCATAATCCAAGACCAGAGTTCTAAATGTGGAGTTCCCTAAAAGATCCATGAACGGACTTCAGATAGCCTGTGATTGTGTGTGTGTGTGTGTGTGTGTGTGTGTGCGTGTGTGTGTATGTGTGTGTGTGTTGTGTGTGTATCTGAGACCACAAGAGCTCATCAAACAATGCATCTGCCCCCACACATTTCGGTTCCCTTGCCATGAGATTAGGTCTGCCCAGTGGGCTGTGAAAGAAGTCATGTGGGTCTTTTAGGGACCAAATCTTAGAAGAGCTGTTGAATAACCATCCAGCTATTTCACAGGCCTTCACAGAAACTGAGGAAACCCAATGTTCTAAGATGGTAAACCCTCCATCATCCTTGAGTCCCTGGCATCCTGCATGGAGCATGTAGTTTGAAAAAGTAGACTTTTGGGGTATTAAGCCAATATGAATTTAGAACTATTTGTTGCTTCAGAAGCTTAATCTCATCAAACACTCACTGTCATTTTTTAAAAAGTGTGGGTAATGATCTAAAACGAGACTAAAGACTAAATGCACGAACCTTGATAAAATCCTGGTTCAAAGGTAACACAGGTAAAAAGACATTTGGGAACAATTAGATGATTTTAGAGACTGAAATTTGATGTTAGGATGATGTGTGCTAATGTCATTATTTTTAGGAGATTCATAAGAAAGCAGTTATTGGGAGAAGTGTTCTGATATCTTTAGCTGACATTCAGGTGGTTCACGTATGCGTATAGAGTAAATATAAGAAATGTTAGCAATTTTATAACAGTTAACAATTTTAAATGTAGGTGGTGGATACCAGAATATTTCATTGTAATAGTCAACTTTTCTGTGTGTTTGAAATTTTTCATGATGAAAGGTTGGAGGCAAAGAGAAAAGTTCAAGTACATATCAGGCCTTATCTGCCAATACCAAAAGACCCAGAATATCAGCCAGAGCCCTTCTCCAGCAGCCAAGCCTCTAGCTGTTCTGCTGGATCAGACTGGCTCCCACTCAGAATGATGAGAGTGGTAGAACACCCACAGGTAGTCTATCCGTAAGAAAAATGTATCTGTCCATTCTTCCACTCCCTCTCTGCTTTTCATCCATAGGAATCATGAAGAGCTTAAGTAAGCCACTGGGAACTCACTCCTTCCTCTCAGACATTTGGTAGTGATGTGATTGAATTTATGTTGAGCTTCCCAAGTGGACCCTGATGAGCAGATAATCTAATTAGATCCAATAAGCTAATGAGAAGGTGAAGTTTTGAGGGGAAAACAAAGAATTTTCTCCTCAACCAAGGAAGCCAAGAAAGACTCCTCTCTTTTTCTTGCTCAACTTGAATGAGCAGAGATATGGACCCGGGGCTGCTGCCACCGTTGTAGAAACATAAGCGGGAGAAAGCCTGCCTGAGAAGAGATCTCCTCCAAGCGGTCTAGCCAAATGTGAAGCTAGTGGCCCCTGGACTGTTTGGTAAAATGATCCATGATCCTTGTGTTTTCTAAGCCAGTTCAGTTTGGATTTTCTGCTCCCTGGCACATGTGCTGGATTAAGTGGTATCCCCCACAATCGTGTCCATGCAGAACCTCAAAAGGTGGCCTTATTTGGAGATAGAGTCTTTGCAGATGTAATTAGCTAAAGATCTAGAGATGGGTGGAGCAGACTCTAAATGATGACTGGTGTCCTTATAAGAAGAGGAAAGGTATTGATATGTATATTGACTATCTCCTTCCTTCCTTATTGTTTTAGACAATGCCTCCTCACTTTAAAATAAGAAATGTGTTTCAAAAATCGTGTTAACTCCTCTATTTACTTTCAAACTTTTATGCCGCGTTGATTAAATAAAGAACAAAAAAAGAGAATAGGAAAGGACACAGAAGGAACATGGCCATGTGAAGCTGATAGCAGAGATTGGGGTGATGCTTTCTCCAACCAGAGAACAACTGGAGCCACCAGAAGCTAGAAGAGGCCAGGAAGGATCTTCTGAGAGATGGTGGCCCAGCTGGCACTTTGATTTCAGACTTCTGGCCTCCAGAACTGTGAGAAACTAAATTTCTTTTGTTTTGAGCCATCGGTTTGTGATCATGGGTTACCACAGCCCCAGGAAACTAATGCACAACATATATAGTCCAAACCAGGACAGCGTGGAGCAGCCCAACTAGTGCCCTGACATAGCATTGACTGGAACCACCATGATCATCTTGAAGAGGTTGTGTGAGACCATCTGTGATGACTCAGCTTCCCAGTCCCCTTTCTCTGTCCTACCACTTTTGCCTCCTCTCAAAGTGCTTACTTCTAAAGGGACTCCTTACCCTCAATCAAAGCAGATGCTTTTTTTCTTTTCAAAGGTGCTATACTGTAGTTTGAGAGGTAAATCAGGGAGTTTGGTATATGTCCACTTGTTAATTAATTAATTATTCCTCACCAGGGGTAATGAGCTAGTGCCTTGGTTTGCTAAAGCTGTCAGAATGCAATATACCAGAAATGGGTTAGCTTTTACAAAGGGATTTATTAGGTTTTAAATTTACATTTCTAAGGCCATGAAAATGTCCAAATTAAGGCATAAAGAGGAAGAAGATACCTTCTCTGAGGAAAGGTTGCTGGCATTTGGGGTTCCTCTTTCACATGGAAAGACACATGGTAATATATGCTGGTCCTTCTCTCCAAAACATCTCTGGGAGTTTCCCTCTTAATTTCTCTGAGCTCTCTCCAAAATGTCTTTGCATTTTATCCTCTCATAAATGACCCCAGCGAAAGGATTAAGACCCACCTTGAATGGGCTGAGTCACATCTCCATGGAAACAACCTAAGCAATAGGTCCCACCCACAATAGGTCTGGAACCAAAGGGATGGATTAAAAGAACATAGGCTTCTCTGGGGTACATGACAGATTAGCACAGCCAGTCTCTGTGCTTTTTTCAAGTTTCATTGGTTTCTACCTCCAGATCTCCATCACACCTTCCTTTTTCTCCCCCATGCGGGGATGTGCTGGAAAGCATTTGAGCTTGAGGTCAGACACTCTCTTAACCTGGAGCAGGTTGTTTCTCTTCCAAGCCTCAGGAATGAGAATGCTTGCCTCATAATGTGGGAAAGAGGATTCCACCATTAATGCAGGATTAAATAAGAGAAGACTCCCCCATTTGGAGCCATTGTGCTCAATCCTTTCTTCTTTCCCTTCCTTTGCCTTAAGAATCTGCTCTAATCTGAGAGCTTCCAAGTTCTCAAGTTTTCTAGGACCACCCTTCCCATAACTGCCATGCACAATAACCCAAGTCCCCATTCAGCTGGACCAGAGGAAAGCCAGCACCCTAAAAATGTTTCTGAAGATTCCCTGGGCATGACTGACACTCTCACCTACCTCCCAGCTTCTCCCCTAGTCCCAGACGTTTGGCCACCACTTCTCCCAGATATGAAGAAACCAGCACCATCCTTTGCCTCCTGGAGCAGCACCAAGACCAGACCCAAGGGTCCTTCAGTCTTTGCTAAACACTTGAGGACATTACTGGAAAACTCCAAAGGAATTTATATTTAAACCATTTTATTCACACACATGTACAAAATGGTTTATGGGTAAAAATAATTAGAGTAAGCAAATTCGTAGAGTTGGAAACTAGAATATAGGTTTGCAGGGGTCGGGGTTGGTGTGGGGAATGTGGAGCTAACACTCAAATTGTACAGTTTCTAGTTGGGGTTATGGGAAAGTTCTGGTCATTGATGGCAGTGATGATAGCACAACATTGAGAACATAATACCGTGGAATTATATACTTGGATATGATCTAAAGGGGAAATTTTAGGTTGTATATATGTTACTAGAATGAAATTTTTAAAAAACACACTGAACTGCCCAACTCAAACAGGGAACCCTAATATAAACCAAGGAGCCTAGTTAATAGTACAAATTATAATATTCTTTCATCAATTTTAATAAAGATATCATAGTAATGCAAGGTGTTAATAATTGGGCGTATGTATGGAAACTCTGGATTTTCCACAAACTTACAACTTCTCCAATAAAGATTAATTCATTTAATTTTTTTAAAATTAAAAGTGAAGCTTCTTCACACCCCAATTTCCTACACCAAAAGTAAGTACTTCTTTTGATTTCTTATATCTCTTTCCCTGGACTGTTTAACTAAATGACCCAATTAACTCCTTATATATTTTAAGCAAGTTTATTTGGGATTTTCTGTTTATATCCAAGCCCATATTTCTCTCCAGAACTCAGTATTAGAAACCCATGCTCTGACACCCAGCATTTCAAGCCCCACGACCGTCATGTCCACCTTCTAGCCTGCTGTCATTTCCCTGGTTATCTTCTGCCGCTCAGAACCAAGCCCCTCTCTTCCACTCACCTTTTATAGAGCCTCAGCCCCCACTTGCTCCCTGAGAAAGCCCAAGGCCAGTTAAACAGCTGGAGCGTCTTCTTTAGCCCCAGAGCAGCTGAGCCTCATTTGCATGTTCCCATGGAGGTGATTTCCCCACCAAAGGGCAGCTCTTCCTTGGGTGAATTATCCACTCATCCCACCAGCAGTTGATGCAAACCATGGCAGATGCCAATTGCTTTTGTGGGTTTGGTCTCCACTGCACGGTGATTTTTTTTCCATATATACCCAATTTTCTGTCCAGAGGCATTTACTGAGTGCAAGGGAGCTTGTCACCTCCTGATAGCCTTATGACCAGGCATTAAGATTCCCACTTTACAGGTGAGCAAACCAAGCTCCCAGTAGGTGGCTGACCTGCCCATCTTCACACTGAGACTAAGAGCAGAGGCACCAGAACTGGTATCATCTTCTGTCTCCCAGCCCTGGATTGGTCCGTAGACAGCTCAGCCTTGCCCACTGCCCCTGCCCTCCAGGACTGATTTCATCAGATAATCAAATCGTTTCCCTCACCGCCAACAAGAAGCTTGCAGTTTGAGGAGTTTGAGTGGAGGTAAGAAAAGGAGCAGAGGTGACATTAGAGATAGGACCATTGGGGTGTCCTCGGGCTTGCAGCAGCAAAAAGAAGGAATCTAAGAAGAGTCAATGGTTGAAATAAGGGCACCGGAGTGGGCAAAGGGCAAAGGCCCTCTGAACAGTTATAAGTTGTCCTGGTATTTTGCACTCAGATCCCAGCTCACCTCTCTCATCTCATCTCATCCCACTCAAATCCTTCCCTCTTTATTCCCAGTCCATGTGTCTCTCTCTGCTAGGAGGCCCCTGTGCTGGTTGGAAAGGATGTATGTCCCCTAGAAAAGCCATGTTTTAATCAAAATTCCATTTCGTAAAGGCAGAATAATCCCTATTCAATTCTGTATGTTTGAAACTGTAATCAAATCATCTCCCTGGAGATGTGATTTAATCAAGTGTGGTTGTTAAACTGGATTAGGTGATGACATGTCTCCACCCATTTGGGTGGGTCTTGAGAAGTCTCTGGAGTCCTATAGAAGAGGAAACATTTTGGAGAATGAAGAAGAGATTCAGAGAGAGCAGAGCAGAACGACATAGCCATGAGAAGCAGAGTCCACCAGCCAGTGACCCTTGAAGATGAAGAAGGAAAATATCTGCCAGGGAGCTTCATGAAACAGGGAGCCAGGAGAAGAAGCTAGCAGATGACACCGTGTTCGCCATGTGCCCTTCTAGATGAGAGAGGAACCCTGACCATGTTCACCATGTGCCTTTCCAGATGAGAGAGAAACTCTGACTGTGTTCGCCATGTGCCTTCTCACTTGAGAGAGAAACCCTGAACTTCATCAGCCTTCTTGAACCAAGGTATCTTTCCCTGGATGCCTAAGATTGGACATTTCTACAGACTTGTTTTAATGGGGACATTTTCTTAGCCTTAGAACTGTGAACAATCGACTTATTAAATTCCCCTTTTTAAAAGCCATTCTGTTTCTGGTATATTGCATTCTGGCAGCTAGCAAACTAGAACTGCCCTTCATACATACTCTGGGCCATTCTACAACCTTCCCTGCCATTGTCAATACTGATTCTTCTGTCTGGAAGCCTTTTCCTCTCTTCTGCCAAGGCCCATCCCTTTGGGAGCATCAAGCCTCCAAAATCAGTTCATGTCACCTCTTCTTTCTCTCTCTCTCTCCACCTCATTTTGTGAGCCACCCCCATCTAGGTCAGGAAATGAGGGGTTTGGAGGAGGGAATTTCCCACTGTTAAGCCTACAGCAAGGGACTGCACAATGGAAGAAAATTTTACTCCAAGTCTAATATATGCAAATTGTAATCTAATCTCATCATCTCATAGTTTGCAGAGCCTGACAACAGGGAGAGAACAATTATAATTGACTATGAGGAAAACTGAAGGCGTTTTTGAATATGATGTTCTGCTAATGTTCTGAGAGGCGCTCTTCTCAGATTCCTCACATCTAAATGTAGGTAGGGACCTCAACACTTGGTAGGGGAAATCGGCCTCTTGCTTTTATTTTTGTCAACGGTACTTCATGCTTGCAAGTACCGTTATAAGGTGACCCAAATTTTCTTAAGCTCTGCTCATCTGTGAGTATAAAAGAGATCAATGTTACAACTACTCCAGTTGCACCAGCCCATTGTCACCACTGCTGGCACAGTGTCCCACAAACACCCCACCTCAAGTATTTCTCAAAGGCCCTGGATGCAGCTGCCCTGTTCCTGCTACTTCTGCTGTCTCTCCACTGTTCCACCAGGTTCCCAGTCCCACCCTACTGCTGCATGTCTCCACTCAGCACTCAGCTCCTGCCCTACCCTACCCATTTGGTCCTCCTTGGTTTGCCAGCCCATACTGGCCATGAAGGCTATTTGTGTGTATTAGTTTCCTACCACTGCTATAACAGAAGACCACAAATCAGGTGTCCTAAGACAACAGAAATTTATTCTCTCACACTTCTGGAAGCCAGAAATCCAAACTCAATGTGTTGGCAGGGGCACACGCCTTCCAAAGGTCCTAGGGAAGAATCCTTCCTTGACTCATCCACCTTCTCAGTAGCTGCTGGAAATCCTTGGCTTGTGGGAGCAGCGCTACAATCTCTGCCTCTATCTTCATGTGGCTTTCTCCCCTGTGCATCTCATCTTCTGTTCATGTCCTCTCCTTTTTTATAAGGAGGATTTAGGGCCCTGCCACTGGATTTAGGGCCCGCTCAGTTAGTCTAGAATGATCCATCTCATCTCAAGATCTTTTACTTAATTATATCTTCATAAGACCCTTTTTCCAAATAAGATCACATCTACAGGTACCAGGTTTTAGGACTAGGACATATATTTTGGGGGATCACTGTTCAACCAACCTACTATATTTGGAGGCCTAGGGGCCCCATTGGGGCTGCCACATCTCTGTGTTTGCCCAAGGACTGCCGTTATCATCCGGCCTACTGCCGTCCAAGGACTATCAGGTCTATATGGTGACGGCAGCAGGAATAGCAGGCCTCCCCCCTGCTCTTCCAGAGGCTGAGTGTGGCTCATACCCTCTGCTTGTTCTTTCACTGCAGCTGTCTGGGAATCCCACTGCTCTGCGGGCCCTGGGCCATCCCTTACAGGCCAATGCAGTCTGTTCGCCCACTAGGAGTACCCTGAACTCACTCCAGATCGAGGGTCACAGGAATCCATGGAAAAGTAGGACAAAAGGATGGATTTCCCCCCCTTTGGTTTAGAAAGGACCCACGTAAAGGTGCTTGGACCCCAGGGTGTCCATCACTGACTGCAACAGCTCTGTCTTCGCCTTCTTTTTTTTTTTTTTTTAATTACAGTGCATCATTCTCTTCCTGGCATCCTGACATGCTTCCAGGTGGTTGGTCCAAGGGTTCAACCAAGTAGGATACAGCTGATCCTCACTATTCACAGATTCACCATTTGCAAATTTCCTTACGTTCTAAAATGCATCTGCAACCCCCAAATCAAGGTGATTTCACAAGTCATTTTCACAGACGTGTGCAGAAAGGCAGAAAATCCAAGTGGCCCAATAAAAATGGTCCCAGCTGAGGTTGAACAAGGTGACACCCTGTCTACCTGTTTCAGCTCTCCTGCTATAAACAAGTGTCCTCTTCACAGCCTGTTTACTGCCACATCTTTTCACATTTGTGTGCTTTTAGTTGGTGATTTCACTCCTCAAAATGGCCCCCAAGTGTAGTGCTGAAGTGCTGACTAGTGTTCTGAAGTACGAGAAGGCTGGGATGTGCTGCATGGAAAAAAATGTATGTGCTAGATAAGCTTCATTCAAGCATGAGTTATAGTGCTACTGGCCATGAGTTCAATGTTAATAAATGAGTGGTACATATTAAATGAGGTGTTGTTAAACAGAAACAATATAAAGCATGACTACATTTTGATCAGTTGATGAAAATGTTGTGACCAGTGGCTGGAAGGAACATAACCCTATATTTCCCCCAGGAGCAATGGTTCAGTTTTCACCAATTCAGTGTTCGTGGCAACCTGGTGGAACATAACTATCATGAATAGCAAGAATCAACTGTATCTTCTTGCATGTGTTACCTAAGAGCCTCACTTTCCTCTAATGACTAAGACTTGGTTCCTGGGCAACACTTCATTCACTGCCCTGACCCCATGGTGTCTTCCCTTAGAGGTAAATTCTATTTAAGGAAACCATGTTAGTTAGCTTCAGTTGTCAACTTGGCCAGGTGAGCATACCTAATCTTGTTGCTGCGGACAGAAGCCAACGGTACCTGAACCTCATCTGTTGCCAATTACATCTGCAGTCAGCTAGGAGGCGTGTCTGCTGCAATGAGTGACCTTTGACTTAATTGGCTGGTGCTTAAATGAGAGAGCACAATGTAGCACAGCCTAAGCAGCTCAGCATTCCTCATCTCAGCACTCTCAGCTCAGCCCAGGCCTTTGGAGATGCAGGAAAAAGTCACCCTGGGGAAAGTTGTTGGAACCCAGGGGCCTGGAGAGAAGACCAGCAGAGACCATCCTGTGCCTTCCACATAAGAAAGAACCTCAGTGGAAAGTTAGCTGCCTTTCCTCTGAAGAACCAACAAAATAAATCCCCTTTTATTAAAAGCCAATCCATCTCTGGTGTGTTGCATTCCGGCAGCTAGCAAACTAGAACAGAAACCTTCAACCTCCTTACACTTGTGTTGACATCAGGCAGGTCCCACCATTTCCCCAGACATGCCTGAGCAGACACAGGTGAACTAGGCTCCAACTGAGTTCCCATTGGGATAATCATGTGAAGCGTTGTTGCTAATAATATTTCATCAGTTGAGCACTTACTCTGTGTCACAGGTTGTTCAGCCCTAGGGAGGCACAGTTTCACACAAATTTAGCATATTGAGTCTCAAGAATATATGTGTATCCCTTTCGTGGTGAAATGTGACCTGGTAAGACCCAAATAATCTACAAAGAAATAATTCAGATAATTTAAGCAAATGAGCAAATGATTCTTAAAAAGGACAACCTGATTTTTCTGAAATGGTGACTGAGCCAGGACCTCACAGCCAGTAAAGGCAGAGCTGGGCCAAGAATCAGGACCTGGCCGTCCTGCCCAGATGCCACACTCAAAGAAGAGAGAACTCCGAGAATGTCAGAAAAGTAGGCTATCTGCAAAAAGTCTTCATCTAAACTAGAAAACTGGTCTTGCTTTCCTTATATTTTGGCTTCTGCCCAGGGTTCTAAAAATGAGGGAATTCTGGGAGAATAATGACCATTCTTAGGAAGGAGTTGAGTCAAAGAACATTTGAAAGTAAAATGCAAATTTTGGCTGAAATTCAAATGCTCCGTCTCTAATGTTGGAGGCATAAAATTTGCAAAGAAGCCTACTGGAGTCTTAGGGAAGTGAATTTAGCATTGCAAATATGGACTCATGCGGAGATTTGGGAGGCCAAGCTCTGGCTCTTTAGAAGCACCTGTACCAATTCACATCATGATTGGAAAATCAATTTTCCATTATTCCACCAAGATGGCCAACCCTCTACTGGTACTTTCCATTCAGCTTTCCAGAAGGTTTTCTAAGCAGAGACTCTGGGCCAGGCCCTGTGCTGGGTATTTACATTGCAGGAATGAATCTGACACAATTCTACCCTCAGGGATCTCATGATTGGTGAGGGAGAAGACAGGAGATAATAAGTGATAGAAACAAGGACAGCAGCTGGCATATATTGAGAGCTTCCTATATTCCAGATACATCCCAGGAAAGGTATTTTATATACACTATTATCTCATTTGGCATTCGCAACTTTGTGAAGAGGTCCTATTGTCTCCAGTTCATAGACAGGAAACTAATTTCGATAACTTCCCTAAAGTCATGCAACCCATAAGTGCTGTTCTAGTTTGCTAGCTGCTGGAATGCAATATACCAGAACAGAATGGCTTTTAAAAAGGAGAATTTAATGAGCTGCTCATTTACAGTTCTAAGGCTGAGAAAATGTCCCAATTAAAATAAGTCTATAGAAATGTCCAATCTAAGGCATCCAGGGAAAGATACCCCGGTTCAAGAAGGCCGATGAAGTGCAGGGTTTCTCTCAGGTGGAAGGGTACATGGTGAACACAGAGTTTCTCTCTCATCTGGAAGGGCACATGGTGAACATGGTGTCATATGCTAGCTTTCTCTCCTGGCTTCCTGTTTCATGAAGCTCCCCGGGAGGCGTTTTCCTTCTTCATCTCCAAAGGTTGCTGTCTGGTGGACTCTGCTTCTCATGGCTATGTCATTTACTCTGCTCTCTCTGAATCTCCCACTTTCTCCAAAATGTTTCCTCTTTTATAGGATTCCAGTAAACTAATCAAGACCCACCCAAATGGGTGGAGACACGCCTCCACCTAATCCATCTTAACAACCACTCTTGGTTAAATCACATCTCCAAGGAGATGATCTAATTACAGTTTCAAACATACAATACTGAATAGGGATTAGAAGAAACAGCTGCCATTACAAAATGGGATTAGAATTAAAACATGGCTTTTCTAGGGTACATACATCCTTTTAACCAGCACAAGTGGGGAATCTGGAATCCTGACCCAGGCCTATCTGACTTCAAAATCCAGGTTGGTAACCACTGCACTATAACAATCACAGATCAACGCCCGAAGTGCTATCCCAGAGCGAAGGGCAGGGCAGAGAGGAGACAGGAGGAAGTAAGTCCATGGGAGACATGAAATATGGAAGTGGAGGGAGGGAGCAAGAAGGAGGAAAAGCTTCCTAGACCTAGCTGCAGCTGAGCTCAATTTAATAGGATCCCAGAGAGTTTTCAAGGGGTGAGGCTTGCCTCCTAGGCACTGACAACCACAGGTGCAAAGGCAGAACGCTTGACAACATGTGGCATATTCAAGGGAAACCCAGCAGCTATGAAAGGGGGACTCTCATTAGAGGTGAAGCTGACACAGAAGCTGCCTGAACGACTGAGGAGCCACGGAATGGTGCAAAACAGTGGATCACTATGAGGAAGGTTTTGTTGTTTTGTTTTTCATTCTAGAAGATTCCCTCTGGGGCCCTAGAGAGTGGATTAAAGGGAACAGATGATAAGCTCCGAGGGCAAGGAGTGGGAGATTTCCTCTGCTTCTCATACCTCCTAACAGTTGATCAGAAATATTCTTCTTAAATGTTGTGCATCCCTTTTCTTGGTGAGATATGACCTGGTCACAAGGACCCAAATAACTCCCTCCCCACAAAAGAAATAATTTAGATGATCTGAGAAAATGATTCTAAAAAAGGCCAACCTCGTTTTTTCAAAAAGCCTAGAGTTTAGGCTCAGAAGTCATAGCTGTCCAGATAAAATGAAGATGCTAAGCTATTCCACGGCAAGGCTGGGCTCAGCCTACTTCAGGCATGGGGCATGCATGACCTTTCAGGGTCTGTAGAGACCTGATAAACACATTTCAGAGTCCTGGTGAAACAGGAGAGATAATCTCGTCAGAAACCCAAAAGTCTGAGTAGCATTTTCCTTGCTCACTTGTCAAAACCTGAGATTATGGCTCTGGGCTTTGAGAGCTGCCAGAACAGTCAGTAATATTTTTGTTTAAAAAGGCTAGGGACCCTGCATCCTGCTGACATGCCAAGGAAACACTTGCTTTTGAGAGAGATCATCTTTTTAAATTGCATTTCTTATCCTAGCACTAAAACATCCATGACATCAAAGGGACAGGGAAAATCAAAAGAAAAAAATATACTTTATAACCTGCCCAACCTAAAAGAATCATTTATAGTTGCAAATCCCTTCCACACTGCCGCACACCGATATATTTTTGTAACGTTGTCATTTTAGAACACACAACATCTTCAGAGGGAAAAAAAAAAGCCCTGCAGTGAATATTTTTCATTGAATAGCATTTCCTTTAGAAAACATTTCAGGAGGATAAATAAATAAGCAAGCAAACTGAAATGAACAAAACATGAGTTTTTGCATGAGTTTTGCATTTTACTGGATGCCAGTTCTGCCTCTCAAAAGCTGAGTGAGCTGAGGCATGGGACTTCTCCTGGGTTTCCCTTACAAGAATGAGTGTAAGGACAGTCTCTGTCTCATGGGATGCTGTGAGGTGAAATGAGAGAATGCCAGTGGGGTACTTAGGACAGCTTCTAGCATAGGGCAATCATTCAGCAAATATCAGCTAGTGGGATGACAGTCATTACAATTATTGAAATATTTACTTTTTAATCTTATTACAAAAGTAATCATTTTCATAATAGAAAATTTGGAAAACACAAACATACTAAAGGAAACACTTTAAACCATCTATAACTCACTGATCAAAATAATACCATGCAGTGCTGCCATAACAGAATAGTCACAAGGAAAAAGACTGAAAATGCGACCCCCACCCCCACATACAGCATACAAATAACAATAATAATAATAATGTGCAGGTTTTTGCTTTTCCTTCCCATCTTTTTTCCCTATACAAATTATCTGGGTATTTAAAAAAAAGACCATCCCATCATACTGTTTTTTCCTTTTTGTTTATTTTTACATTCAAAGTAACAACATACAAACACAAACGTTCTTACCATAAGACCATTCCATTCTTGATATATAATCAATAATTCACAATATCACATAGTTGTATATTCATCATCATAATCATTTATTAGAACATTTGCATATTTCAGTAAAGGAAATAAAAAGAAAACAAAAAAATTCATACATAACATACCCCTTACCCCTCCCTTTCATTGATCACTAGCATTTCAATCTACTAAATTTATTTTAACATTTGTTCCCCCTATTATTTATTTATTTTTAATCCATATGTTTTACTCATCTGTCAATAAGGTAGATAAAGGAAGCATCAGACACAAGGTTTTCACAATCACACAGTCACATTTCGAAAGTTATATCATTATACAATCATCTTCAAGAAACATGGCTACTGGAACTCAGCTCTACATATTCACAGTTCCCTCCAGCCTCTCCAATATACCTTAACTGAGGTAATATCTATTTAATGCCTAAGAATAACCTCCAGGATAGCCTCTTGACTCTGTTTGGAATCTCTCAGCCATTGACACTTTATTTTGTCTTATTTCACTCTTCCCCCTTCTGGTCTAGAAGTTTTACTCAATCCCTTGATGCTGAGTCCCAGTTCATTCTAGGATTTCTGTCCCACGTTGCCAGGAAGAGCCACACCCCTGGGAGTCATGTCCCACGTAAAGAGGGGGAGGGTGGTGAGTTTGCTTGTCAAGTTGGCTGAAAGAGAGAGAGGCCACATCTGAGCAACAAAAGAGGTTTTCTGGGTGTGACTCTTAGGCCTAATTTTAAGTAGGCTTAGCCTATCCTTTGCAGGGTTAAATTTCATATGAACAAACCCCCAGATTGAGAGCTTCACCTATTGCCTTGGTTGTCCCCACTGCTTGTGAGAATATCAAGAAAAAACTCAAAACTCATCACACTGTTTTGTAGATGAGTTCATTAGTGTGAGACTTGAGGAAGACAATGAATTAGAAAGGAGGAACACACATACTCTGAGCTGAGTATAGACAGTAGAAGTAGGTGCCCAGGGAAAGCAAGTGAGTGACCCAGGAGTCTGAATGCTCAGATTTCTTTCTTGCTCAGCAGCTGGCCATCTGGGCAAGGTCTCTGGCAAAGGGATAAGGTCATGCTTGGGAGTAATCTTAAATAGCAGCTACTAATGCTTCAGGATTCTGATATGAGTTTCCATTTTCTTTGTATGAAGCAATTGGTGGAATCTTGTAGGCAGGTAAGGTGGAAGGCTTGCTTCTTTTTTAGGTCTGTCAGATCCAATCTGTGCCTTGTGCTCTTGAATTTTGGGGGCCCACTGCAATGCTCTGCCTGCATATAACCGTCTATTCTGAGATGCTTCTTTCCTTTGCTGTGTCCCTTAATACTCAGTCTTCACTGCTTACTGCCCTTCCCTGAAATGCCTTTAAGTGCAACCACCATCCATCCCACCCTAGGGCCGTCTGCTTCCTCCAAGACACGGAAATAAATACACTTTGATGTTATGATGCCCTAGAAATGGATACTCAGTCTACCTGGACCAATAGATCTCTACCCAACTTGGAAAACTCTGCTCTGAACCCAGTGGGGAGAATTGTTTTCCACACATATACCCACCCCTTTATGGAAAAAGTAACTCCCTGACTGAGGTTCCAGATGGAATTAGATTCCCCCAGACAATTTAGTGCAATCAAATAAAGATGGGTTGCCCTAAAGACCTCTTCAGCATTGGATCACATCCAAACAAAATACAAGCACAGTTACAAAATCCTTGAAAAGTAAGGCAAACCTGTGTTCCAAGATCTCTCAAAGGGCATTCGAAAGGAATAATGCATGGCACAAAACCAAGCCAGCTTTTCTTAAAAATCTTTTTGCAACCACAGTCATCAAAAGCCCATCACTCCTGGCACTTACAAATTCTCTTTTCCTTTTCTTACTTCCCCCCCAACCCCAAAGAGTTCCACCCTCGCTGGCTCTCCACCCAGCCCTTTCCACCCAGCCCCCACCACCATCATCACGTGTTTTATTTTCTAATTATTTGGAGGTTCTTTCTGATGAAGATCGCTATGCTGTTTGCTATCATTAATATCCTCAGAAACGCATGAAAAGATATGGAAATTGGAGACTATAAAAAGAAACAGAGAACAAAAAGAGCTTGGAAAAGGCAGAAATTTGTAACAGAATAGGAGGGTTGGAAGATAAAGTTGAGAAAATCTTTCCAACCAAAAAAAAATAGGAAAGGAAATTAAAAAGAAAGAAGGCCAGGAAGTCCAATATTCACTTAATAAGAGTTCTAGAAAAAGAAATTAAAAAAATAGAAGGTAGAAAATTCTTGATCAAAATTTCAAGAAAAATTTCCACTTGGAGAGGGGAGCCTAGATTTAGAGGACTCACCAAGTGCCCAATGCAGCGGATAAAAATAAACGAACACCAAATTGTAAAATTTCAGAGCATTAGAGGAAAAAATATCTCCCCAGCTACCAAAGAGGAAATTGTCACATCCAAAAGATCAGGCATCAGAATTGCTTTGAAAGGTTTGGCCCCCAAAGTGCAAGCTAGAAAAATTAATTCCCGCATAGAATTCTAGAGCTAGCCACTAATCAGGTGTGAAAGTAGAGGAAGGATATTTTCAGAAACGCAAGGTCTCAACATTCCGTACACCCTTTCTCAGGAAGTTATCTGAGAGGGTGCTGTTTCAAAAGGAGGTGGCAAGCCAAGAAAGAGGAAGACACGGTGCAGGAAACAGGACAGATGTGGAGGGAATCTTCAGGAGAAAGGTGGGTGGAAACAACAGGAAGGCAGCTGTGTGCCGGGCACAGAGAGCGCCAGTCCAGAGTGGAAGAGGCCGGAAGGTTCTGGAAGAGACTGATTCAAGGCAAGATACACATGAACACCTTGAGAAGAGATTTAGAAAGCTGGCAAAGAGTATAGGATTGAGTGGTGATAACTATATAAAACTACTAATCAAACAAACAGCAACAGCAAACCAGTTGCCTTTAAGGGATAAACTTTTTTCTGGAGTTTATTTTATTGCACATCTCTGCCATAACACTTGTTTGCAAAGTCAACCAATTACTTGCAAGTTGAGCTCTTACTGACATTTGATTTAAATGGGAAAAGAAATGAAGAAAATGTATCAATACGCAAGAATGGAGTAATCAAGAAAAAATAAGCAGAGAGAAAGGAGAGATAAAATGGAAACCAAAATATAAAATGGTAGAAATATATTTAAAATGCAAATGCTCACACCCTATGTAGATGCACTAAACTTATTTAAAACACAGATATGTTCATATATGTGCATGAGAAAAGAATCTAGCTATATATGGCTTGGTTGAGCAAGGTTGAAAATAAGGTGATAAGAAAAGATATACCCGCCAAATAATAATGTAAAACTGGGGATAGAAAACTTTCTCCATAAAGGCTTTGCAAGGCATACAGTCTCTGTCACAACTACTCACTTCCCATGTAGTGCAAAAGCAGCTATAGACAATACATAAATGAATGGGTGCGACTATATTCCAGTAGAACTTCATTTACAGAAGCAGTCATTGGGGTGGATTTGGCTCATGCACCATAGTTTGCCAATTCCTGATCTAATTACCCCTCATCATTCCGGGACCTCATCGCCTTTCTCCTCACCCGCTCTGACCTGCTCAACTCTCCACCCTTGGCTCTGACCACTTAGGTCTGCTTTCCATTCTTCAAGCCCGTGCAACCTTTTCCCACCTCAGAATTTTGCTTTTGCTATTCCCTCTGGAACATTCTTGTTCCAGATCTTCACAGCATTTGCTTTCTCATTTCATGCAAGAACCTGCTCAAATGTCATTTCCTCAAAGACGTCTTCCTCGATCAAAACATATCACCCTCCCCCAGCCCCATTACTCTTTATCTTGATTTATTTTTTTTTGTTACTGCACGTACCACCATCTAACCCCTATTACATAATTGTTTTCTTCTTGATGTTCTGTCTTCCCACCCTAGAAAGTAAGCTCTGTGAACAAGGACGCTGCTGCATCCCCAGTCTTAGAACACTTCGCGTCATGCATTATCAGGAATCAATAAATATTTGTTCAATCAGTGGAAGGATGAATGAATGAATGAATGTCTTCAGCATTCTGGGTATCAAAAGTTCCCTCAATGAAGGCCCAATCAGTTTCTCTTTTAAGGTAGAGTGAATTCTTATTACACGGTTAGTCTAGTTATTCTTAAGTGATATGATGAAAAAGGAAAAAAAAAATCCCTCTCTCACCTTTAGCTACCAAAGGCAAAAAAAAAAAAAATCTTCCACTGCAGACTGTAGATAACTTAACATTTTTAAGAACTGGTGCTATAGCGAAGATAAAGCAAGCTGCTTGCAATTATTTTAAAATTGTTTTAAAAGATTGTTCTAGTTCTTTATAGAATCCTGGATCCTTAGAGGTGAAGGGACCCCCTTAAGCCTGCTCTCTATTCCCAAGGGGGACAGTGAGCCCAAGGTGGACAGGGGACGTTCTCAAGGTCACAGTGGAGGAGGGTGAAGACACCCTTACAGTTAGTTGAGGGCACTTTCCTTCACACTCCAAGATAACACATTTTTTAAAACATGCCTTTTTAAAATCTTGAAAGTAGCATTTATAAGAAAATGGATCCAGCTATTAAATGTGGAGCTTTAATGTCTAATGGATCTTCCATGAGTCTCAGTTATAAATAATCAGAAAATGAATATACTCCCCACACCTTTAAAAAAAAAGCCCCAGTTGGATGTGAAATTATTTTCGTCTTTCAAATAAAAATGCGGGCTTTGGAGTTTAATTAGCTAATCCTTGGTATCTTGCATTAAAATTAGTTGTCTTTCCAATGTAGGTGTATAATCATTGAAGTGTTTACCAGGGAGCTTCTTTCATCCATTATCAAAACATTTTTTAGATTTTGAGTATTTGAAGTAGAAAGAACTTCTTAATCCTTCCATATCTTCTCTTTCCAGCCCCTGCTGAGGTTGGAGAGGGAAACTAAATTTACTGAGAACCAAGAATCTACTCTGTCGTGGGCATTTTAGAGGCACGATCTCATTCCCCTCACAGCCCTTTGAGGGTTTTATTTCTGTCTTACAGATGAAGAAACAGACTGGGAGAGGTCAAGTTCATTTTTTCAAGGTCAATGAAGGAACATGAATATGAGATTCAGAATCAGACAGACTTCAGTTCCAGCTTTAGCCCCACACCTCTCCAACTGGGTGACCTGGGACAAGTCACTCAGCTCTCTGAGTCTCCAGGTCCACATTGGCCTGTAGAATGTTCTGATATGATGGAAGTGTTCTGGAACTGTGCTGTCCAATATGGAAGCCAAAAGCCACCTCTGGCTCTGGAGCACCTGACATGTGACTAATACAACCGAAGAACTGAATTATTTTAATTTGGATTAATTTAAATGTATTGATTAATATGTGGCTAATAGCTACCATACTGGTCTGTGCAATTCCAAGCAAAGCCCCCTTAGACCTAGGCAAGAGGGACCCCTTCATGGGCCTTACTTACCAAACAGCCCTCCTCTAGCCAGAGCCCTCCCCATGGGGCAAGGTGTCCACAGCCCTGGACTCCTCACACCTCGTCCTCATTTCTAGCCCATGCTCTTGACATCTACAACCATAATTTGGAATTCCTGCCCAAACAGACTAAGTCCAGGGCTTCTGCAAAAATAAATGTATTAACAGGGAACAGGTGTCTCATGGAGCCCCAGGACAGAAATACCAGGGTCTGGAAAGCCATGGGTATGCTCCCTCTGTCTCTTGTACCTGCTTCTCTCTGTGCATCTGCTTTACTCTTCTCTTTGGAAAACTTATCCTCTCCGTTTCTCCATCCTCAGGGCATCTAGAAGATGCCACCTAGAGTTCCAAAGTTCATATATTATAGCCTTGCTGTGCAGCAAGACTGACTCCCTGTCAATGCAAATTCCTTATTTGTGGGAAAAGAACCTTGGCTGGCCCATCTGGGCCCAATCGGTACAACCGGGAAGACAAGCTCATGTGGCCTCCCGTAGCTCCCACCATGACCCTATGGATTGGGGGTGGGGGAGGGGAGAGGTGGTGCACTCCCTGGAGAAGAGAGACACACATAGGGAAAGGGTGCACTTAATCATCTCTTACCATGCCAGGCAGGACTCTGCCCACTCCATCACAGCTTCCCCTCAGAGAGGAGGAGCTGCCAATCCTGGGTCAGAGATGACCTTGGTGAGGAACGGTACAGCCTCATTTTACTCTTGGTTAGGGTTCCTGTACCTTACAGGTTTTCTCTTTGCTGTCTTGTGCATTGTTTTGTGTCTAGTTTCTTAGCATGAGGCAGCCAGCCTCTTCTCTCTTCTGCTTGATGGGGCTAGATGAAGATGTGGAGCTCTTCGAGGATCCAGAAATCTCTCTCCTAGCAGGCCCACCTGGACACTCTTACTCCTCATTCACATTTGGAGAAGGGGAGATGGTTTGCAGGATTTCCTGCCAGAAAGCTGTTAAGGTATTTGCTCAGATATTAACAAAGTGGTATTTTAACTCCAATTCTGCTCTAGGACAAGGTATAAAGCTGCATTAGGCAGCCTATCAGGAATAGAGAGGTGATTGGCAGAGCAGGTTTGAGCATTCCTGCATTCTTGTTCCTATTACAATCACATATCAATACTCTACTTTCATGCCTAACCATCCCCAAAAGCAGCAAAACCTGTAACCCAACTTTTTTACTTTCCTAGCCTTTGCAGAGAGATACCTCAGAGCTGATAAATAGGCATGATGGAGCTCTGAATCCCATGCAAGTGTGTAGGAACATTTGTCTAACACTGTGGCCACTCACCTGTACCTGCAGTTCCTCTCCTCAGCCCCCAGAGATCACACGGCTCAGCATAAAGGCCAAAAGCCCTTGTCCTGTCTTCCTAAGCAGCCACCTAAGGCAGGTAGATTGGTCCCCCTGAAAAGGTGCTTTGGTGCTTCTTTACAGAAGGCCCCAGCATTTCCCCCAAAATAAAATGGGTCCTGTTTAAAATGGGAAGCAAGGGTTCTGTAGAATGAGCTTGGACTTTGAAGACTGGAAGATTTGGGTTTGAACCCCAGCTCTGTTCTGTGTGGCTAAAGAAAAATCACCCCAAGATTTCTCAGAACTTCATTTTCCTCCCTGGTAATATGTCCTAGGGCTGTTGAGAAGATTAAGTGAAAAGCTTTACATAGGTGCCGGCATGTGACAGATGCTCAGTATTCATTCATTCTCCCTTCTATACCAACACAACCACAGTGAAATTTATTTTAGAGTTCCTTAAGATATAAAGCTGCATTTGACATGTTTGACATCACTTAAAAGTAAGTACAAAACCTTCCATGTTCACAACTTTCTAAGAAAAAAAAATACCTTCTATTTCTGACTCACATGAAATAACTTTCATATATGTCGAGACAATTCCATTCAGTCTCTCCTTCTTCTGGGTAACCTGGACCCCCCTGTCTATCTATCTTGGGTTGCTCTGATCACACTCGCTAATTTTGTCTGCATGGGGAGCACGGATGTGTCTGAGTCATCTTTACATCCCCAAATCCTGACTCAATATCTGGCACAAAACAGAAAATTCATGCAAGTTTGTTAAGGGAATCAGGCAATAACTGAAATTCATCCACAGCTATGTCCTGACCTAGAAATATTTTTTTAGAAAGATTTTAATTCAAGTTTTCTCTGTGTTATAGACTGACAGTGCTGGCTGCCTTGAATTTTGAGCTGCATTTAGAAGTTTATCTCTGGGCTTCCCAGAAAGAAATTACACCAGTTGCCAGAAATGAATATGTTCAATTTATCTGCAGGTCCCTTGGAGAAAACCACTCATCCACTATAAAGAAAATTCTGTTGATTAATTAGGCCATATATCTTTGTTTAGAGGGGAAAGGGGCACATGATATGAAAACCTATCCTGGTGATTGCTTCTAGAAGGCTTGAGCAATCATGGTAACTTCTTACGTAATTATATGCTGAGCACCTTGTAATGCTAACAAGAATCAGGTTTTCTTTCAGGACCAAATACAGAAATAAAGATAAAGGAATCCTCTAACCACCCTCGTTTCTACTCCGAGTATAAGATTACAGAAGTACATTCCCAAGATAGGGTCCCCAGCACTGATAAGCTCAGTGCTACTCAGTTCAGCTACACAGGGATGAAATGGTGTATCTGGCATCCTAATTGGGAAAATGTGGCTAAAAACTCAAGGAAATGTTTGTAGAAAGATCAGCCCTAACCAGTGCAGGCTGAAAATGGGACATCAGCTCACCTGACCCCTGAACAATGCCCAGTGCCCCTTTTTGCCCCCTTAGAGCTGCTTCTTACCCTTTTCACTATTCCTCTTCTCTCCTTGGTGACCCCCACAGGCTCCTGCCAGCACCCTGGCTTTATTAGAGCAAGTCCTCATTGTGGTAGGAGAGTTGGCACCTGTTTCCTGCACTAGGAGAGGAAATGTGGTCTTGGTCCTCTTGGACTCTCCCACATACTTATACATATTAGTAATGATGACAAGAGCAGTCTGCGTTGACTGAATCCTGCAGTGCTCCAAGCACCTGTACCTTACACATACTATTTCATGTAATCCTTAAAACAAACCTGCAAGTTTTTTTTTTTTTACTTTTCCCCCAACACTTTTTTTTCTCCTGGGCAGGCACCAGAAATCAAACTTGGTGCTCCAGCCTGGCAGGCGAGAATTCTGCCACTGAGCCACCATTGCACTGCCCTCTCCCAATATTTTAATACGAAAATTTTCAAGCATACAGAAAAGTTGAATGGATTTTACAATGAACACCCATATATCCACTATCTAGATTCTATGTGTGCTGGTTTGAAAGGATGTATGTCTCCTAGAAAAGCCACATTTTAATCTAAATCCCATTTCATACAGGCAGAATAGTCCCTATTCAATACTGTATGTTAGAAACTGTAATCAGATCATCTCCCTGGAGATGTAACCCAATCAAGAGTGATTGTAAACTGGATTGGGAGAAATGTGTCTCCACCCATTTAGATGGGTCTTGATTAGTTTCTGGAGTCCTATAAAAGAGGGAACTTTTTTTTTCCCTCCTGGTGAATACTTTATTTTTTGTAGTAAACTTTTTATTTACAAACAGTTTTAGATTTGCAGAAAAATTGCAAAGGCCCCTCACCACTTCCTCTATTAGTAACATCCTCCGTTTGCAGGCTGCGTTTCTTATAATTAATGAACCAGGGAGGGAACATTTTGGAGAATGAGAGAGATATGGAGAGAGCAGAGAATGCTGCAGTGCCACGAAGCAAAGAGTCCATGAGCCAGCGACCATTGGAGATGAAGAAGGAAAACGCCTCCCAGGGGGCGTCATAAAACTGGAAGCCGGGAGAGAAAGCTAGCAGATGACACCGAATTTGCCATGTGCCCTTCCAACTGAGAGAGAAGTCCTGACTGTGTTCATCGTTTACCTTCTCACTTGAGAAAGAAACCCTGAACTTCATTGGCCTTCTTGAACCAAGGTATCTTTCCCTGGATGGATGCCTTTGATTGGACATTTCTACAGACTTGTTTTAACTGGGACGTTTTCTCGGCCTTAGAACTATAAACTAGCAACTTTTAAATTCCCCTTTTTAAAAGCCATTCTGTTTCTGGTATATTGCATTCCGGCAGCTAGCAAACTAGAACACTACAATAAACACTTTTCAATTATTGCTTTATCACATCTTTCATCTATCCATCCTTCTATGTATCTATTGATCCACCTTATTTTTGCTTGCATTTTTTTAAAAAAGAAAGGAATGTATGTTTTCAATTCCCATTTTATAGATTCATAAACAAGTTTCAGAGAGGTTAACATTTTTGCAGAAGGCCACACAGCCAGGATTTAATTCCACATCTGCTGACTGCAGAATCCATTCTCTTCCTGCTCTATTATTCTGTATCTGATAAATATTTGTACAGTGAATGAGTGACTGACATCATTTGTGAATACAATAGGTCAAGAGATGTTTGTTTACTGGCAAATGAAAAGCTGCATGAAACGTGACATGTCCATATTTTGAGGAACTTTCCTACAGTAATAAATAAATATCTATTTATTAGAGTTTATATTATCATAAGGGAGCTAATAAAATAATAAACAAAAAAATTAAATCTTGGAAAAATTCAGATAGTTATGATGCTATAAAAGAAATAATCAGGTTAATGGTGTAAGCAGGCCTTGGGCACAGGACGTGACATTGGCTGGGCAGGAAGGACAGAGCAGCTCCAAGGACAGTAAAAGTAACTTGGGTGATGGGCCTGAGTGATGAGAAGAAACCAGCCTTAGGAGAGACCTGGAGGATGCATGTTCTACCCAAAAGGAACAGCAGGTGCAAAGTCCCTGAGGTGGGAATGATCACTTTGGCAAATAGAAAGACCAGAAGGTTTGATTAAACAAGAACAGCCATGATGAAGGAGGTTGGAGAGGTGTGGGGCTGGCTTCATAGGCCAAGGAGGGAACCCTGAATGGAGGTACAATGAAGGGACAATGAATGCAGAATGTAGGCATCCTGAGTAGGTGCAATGGAAAGCCATTGGAGTGTTTTAAGAAGGGAGGCCTGACAAGGTCTGAGCCATCATTCTTAAAGATTACTGGGACCACATACAGAAACTGGACTTTAGGAAACAAGAACAAAAGCAGTGAGACTAATTTAGAGACTGTGGCTAAGGCCTGTTTAAGAAGATGGTGTCTCAGAGAGGTAGTTAGCTTTAGGATGAATTTTAGAAGTACAGCCAGCTGGTTTTGCTGATGGATTGGATGTGGAGGAGAGGAATAGAGAAGAGTCAAGGCCAGGGATGGCTCTTAGGTTTGGGTTTGAGCAAATAGATGAATGGGGAGAGCTCACTGGGGATGGAAGTCTGGAATTGTGTTTTGGACAACCTAAGTTCAGCAACTGGACAGGCAATGGATTCTGAGCTTTGCTGAGCCTTCATGGTAAGCACAGAAATATCCAATTCCACTGAGCATCTGATGGGTGCTTGGCACTTGTGCAAGAGAAAGGGATAAAATGTAGACCTTGGAGAGCTTATGATCCAGAAAGCCAAGAACGCTTTTTAAAGCCTTAGTGTTGTATGTCCAATGGAATTGCATTTCTCAAGTGGTCAAAGTCAGAGAGACAAATCTTGATCAGAGCTGCATTGGCATAATAAGTTTCTGGGGCATTTCTGGGGCAGGTGCATGTGATGCTTGTTTGAGTAGGAGTCAAGGATATAAAACTGCCTACTTGGTTGTGTTAAATGATCAGAAATTAACTGAACATTTTTTTGTTAAGACAATTTCATTTGTCTGGGAAGCTGCAATATTAGAACAAAGAGAACCGGGGACAGATATGCATTATAAGTTCCACCTTCAGACTCAGCCCACACTAGTCATAAGCAAAAAAGTTGGATTATCCCTGAGTTCATGAACAAATGGTACTTAACACCCATGTAAATGGTTGGGGATGGAAACGTAGCCCTTCTTTGTCTCCTTTGGAGTGGAGACCCAGAAATTCATACCACCTTTACAGTTCACTCTATGCTACAGAGACATGAACAACACGTGGCCACTCCCTAGGACAGAGCTAAGTCTTGGACAGAAGCCTGGCTTGGCCCCTGATGGC
This sequence comes from Tamandua tetradactyla, assembly GCF_023851605.1. Lineage (NCBI taxonomy): Eukaryota > Metazoa > Chordata > Mammalia > Pilosa > Myrmecophagidae > Tamandua > Tamandua tetradactyla. The sequence goes on from NC_135346.1 coordinate 56,875,266, forward strand.
AACATTGGGGTTCAGCTCCAGTGTCCCCCTTTTCTCTCCCATGGTTAACCTTGGATACTTCTTCCAATCTCTTCTGGTACTTTTTTTTGTTAGATCACATTGAATATATATTTTTTAATCTGATTTTTTTCACTTAATATTGTATTGTGAACATTTTTCATGTTATTAGAATGTCTTTGACATTACATGGCAATGGCCCTATGACATCCCATCCTCTGGACATATACTAAGCAAGACTTTAGGGCTGAATACTCAGATTGTTTTGAATCCTTTCCTTTCAAAGTTAAGGGTGCAATTAATAAATGCAATGCTAATTTCGATAATCTTTTACTCTGCTACATATTGCCATTTTTACTGATGTAGCAGTACCTTGGGGGGGTACAATGCCAGCCATGTGCCTGGATCATGTGCCTGTTCACCATTGTTCACAATCCTTCCCTCTTCCCCTTCCATTCTTCTTCCCTTCCCCCATACCTGACACCATCACAGTTGCCTCCCTGGAGCCCGCCCGCCTTTTTAATTTTTGCATGGGCAGGCACCAGGAATCAAACCCGGTCTCCGGCATGGCAGGCGAGAGCTCTGCCACCAAGCCACTGTGGCCTGCCCCCTAAAACCCCCTTTTAGGGACTAAACCTCAGTATCTGTGACTCTCCTTCAACATCCTCTACTTCCCAACCCCGAAACAAAGTGCTGGCATGGACCCAGCCCGGGGAGGGTCTGGAGGAACTCTTTGAAGCTGTAGAAGGGAAGCCTTTAAGTCTGGAGTAAGGCCACGGTCTAGGTGGGCAGAAGAAAAACCAAAATTGTTAACAACCCAGAACCCTTATTCAGAAGGCGTTTTCCTGAAAGCTCAGTAATCGGGAGGGCAAAGTCCTGCAGGAAGGTATAACAGCCCAGTGGACCAGCTGCATCACTGCCCAGAGTATTCAGGGAATATTGATGTTCCCGAAAGCAGCAGAGCCAGTATCAACTAATAGCTTATATTAGAATGGTAATAGACATAGTTTTATAAATGTTTTTGCTCCATGTTCTGAAATGTGAATTTTTTTTTATTTGAATCATAATAAATATCTTTTTTGTTGTGTTAAATTATTCATTTTTACTTATACTGGATTCCAGTCATTAAATTAATTTACACTTTTAATTATTAATCAAATTAAGAAAATGCTATAGTTTGGTATTACATGAAATCAATTCAGAAATGCCAGTATTTTCATTTTATGCCAGTACTATAATCTCTAGCTTCAATGAACATCTTTGTTTATAAATCTTTCTATGAAATCACACAGAGTTCAGAACCCCAGTGTAAAGGGTCATGTGACAAATTCCCTCACAGCGTAGGACTGTGATTCTGTGGAATTATTAGCCTTCCTCCCACCAGACTTGAAAGCTATGTCCGCTTTAACATTTCTTTATTTGCTTCGGTTGCCAGAAAGCTCAAAACTAAGTCTTGTATGCAAACACTATAGCCTGTCTAGACAGAGATTTCATTCTCCCATCGTCCCATGCATTAGGTCTTTTATTTTGTTGCTGGCTTTTATCTTATTTTACCTCTGATTTTGGTTTATGTCACCTCATTTCCTTGTTTTTAAGTTGTCATGTTGAGAAGAAAATGCAATCAGAATCAGTTAAATGGCAAAAGTCTGGAGTTAAATCATCTTTTGTCAATGGACCAGGCCATGGCAGAGCCTTCTTTCGTCTGCATTTTCTTATCCTCTAAAAAGAGCCACAGGGTAATAGTCTGCACCAAGATCCCCCCATCACAGAACCTGCCTTACCCTTCCCCTAGTTGAAAAACAGGATTCATGATATTTTCGTATTTATCTCATCCCTTGATGGTGGAGTGCCATGCAATCCTCCTTGGGTGCCACGATGTCAGGAGACCCAGATCCCCGTGGGAACTGCTCCATGCACATAGGCTGGATTTATAGAATATGCTTCTACCTCGAGGGAAAAGCCTTATTTGTGGGCATCCTCTTCTTCCCATCACTCCTAGTCACTTCCCAGCTGTTTGTCGTATGGTGGGGGCTGTTATGACGGTACAGGGGTGTTAGCCTTGGTGGTGATGGTATAGTACTGTAAGAAAAGTTGTACTCTTAACTTATAATCTTTACACCATAAAGATTGCAATATGCACTTATGAACAACAAAGATGAATTCATTGTACTAAGTTTGGACATACTCAGCCCAGCCCATAATATATTATTCAATAAATACTGTTGAATAAATGGGAAATTTTGGCAGACTCATGTTGTCAATAAACTCTCTCTAGATTCTAGGATCCACATAAGTTTACATCTTCTTCATTGTTTCCTTAGATCCAAAAGAGCCAGACCTATTAAATTTGGGAAAGAAAGATCCTTACCCCAGTAAACACTGAGGAGGAAAAAAAATCATATCTTCCTTTGTATTCCATAAAAAGCCTAGATTATTACTTTTAGGAATTTCTCACATTGTTTATATATAGTTGTTCTAGTTTGCTAGCTGCCAGAATGCAATATACCAGAAAACGGAATGGCATTTAAAAGGGGGAATTTAATAAGTTGCCCAGTTTACAGTTCTAAGGCCGAGAAAATGTCCCAATTAAAACAAGACTATTGAAATGTCCAATCAAAGGCATCCAGGGAAAGATACCTTGGTTCAAGAAGGCTGATGAAGTTCATGGTTTCTCTTTCACCTGGAAGGGCACATGGCCAACACAGTCAGAGTTTCTCTCTCATCTGGAAAGGCACATGGCAAACATAGCGTCATCTGCTAGCTTCTTCTCCTGGCTTCCTGTTTCATGAAGCTCCCCGGGAGGCATTTTCCTTCTTCATCTCCAAAAGATCTCTGGCTGGTGGACTCTGCTTCTTGTGGCTGTGTCATTCTGCTCTGCTCTCTCTGAATCTCCTCATTCTCCAAAATCCTCTTTTATAGGACTCCAGAAACTCATCAAGACCCACCCAAATGGGTGGAGACATGTCGTTGCCTAATCCATCTTAACAACCACTCTTGATTACATCACATCTCCAGCAAGATGATCTAATTACAGATTCAAACATACAGTATTGAATAGGAATTATTATGCCTTTACAAAATGAGATTTTTATTAGAACATGGCTTTTCTAGGGGACATGCATCCTTTCAAACCAGCACAATAGTACACCTAGAAATGTTTGCTATCCTGAACAACCTAACCATCCTCTTCCCACCCTCTCTCTACTTCCACCTTGCACACAGTCCTCATACTGGGTGTCTCAAGCGTAGCAGAAAACATCATAATACTCAAGTCATCTATTGGACCCTGAGAGCCTCCCCCATATTCCTTTTCTTCACTGACAGAGACTGAAGAGGTTCAGTGGCTGGTTCCTTCTGTCCTCCCATACTCTCTGGAAAGGATGCTCTCTTGGCTGGCTGGTCTACCCTGTCTCTACTTTCCTGGGTCTTGGCACCCATACCACCCCAAGCATCTGAGAACTGACACTCCAGTCTCTCCCCATCCAACACATCCTGAGCTCTGGGTTCCTCCCCATTCCTAATACCTAAAGCTGCTTCTTAACAACCTCACCCCCAAAAAAATACCCCACAACCTTAGGAGAAGGGAAAGGGGGAAAAAAACACTTCTCAGCAACTTTCCCCTGTCTTTGCCATCTCTTTTTCTCTTCTTTTTTATCTTCTCACAGAAGCCTTAGGAAAAATAAGAAAAAAGGAAGCAAAAGAAAACTCCTCATCTCTCATGAATTGACAAACAAAATAATCACCCTTTGCATCTTTCTGTCCCAAAGTTTAGACAATAGTAGAGTAAAAGGTAGCAAAAATGGGGTAAGGCAAAGATAAAACCCTGGCTCCACCACTTATGAGCTGAGTGGACTTGGCAAGTTATTTCATCTCTCAGAGCTCTCCTTTCTTGCTCTGTAAAATTGTGTAATAATACCTATGTCACAGGGTTGTTGTGAGAACTCAAGGTAACATATTTGGAAGCCTGGAATTTGCCAGCAATCAATTGAAAGTAATTGTTATTAGCATAGTGCCTCTTTCACAGCTCCCATCCTGAGTTATAGAAGAGTCATGACACTTCCCTGACCCTGGAGAACATAATTAAGAGCACTAAAGGGAAAACTGATTGGCCTAGTGCCATTATCAGAACTTACAAACATTCCCTGGAAATTCCCTTGGTGCCCATAGCCATTACAGATGTACAAGCTTTGAGTTTATCTAAGCACGTGTTTGAACTACCTATATTTTCAGCTCCTAAAACCTCATGGGATAACCTATTAGTCATAATCCATAAATCACCTCTTTACAAAAACAACAGCTTCCAAGGGTAGGCAATGAGACACAGGGGAAGGAGCTCAGACTCTGTTTTCAGACATGTTCGAGTCCGCCCCTTTCTAGAAGTGGGGTTTTGTGTAAGTGGCTTACTTCTCTGATTCCCAGTCTCCAAACTATGAAATGGGGATCATGGCAACTAGAATTAGACCTGTTTCACCTCAGAGACTTTGACCCTCTGCCCATACTGCTTTTTCCATTCAGATCCACGTGACTTTCTTACTCATTCCATTTAAGTCTTTGCTCAAAACTTACCTATAAGGAATTCTCTACTTCTGCACAGTAAACACCTAAAAACCTGGAAAAATATAAGCAACTATTTTCGGACATTAGATAATAAGCAGAAAAGGACCATGAGTTCCCTGAGAGTAAGGAAGCAATAAAGATGAGCTTTACAAATGCACTGGTTTTCTACTTAAGAGTTAATTCTAGATCATGGCATAGGAAAGAGAAACCCAAGACAAGAAATCTAACTAAATTGAAGAGGCTAAGACAAGAGCACTAAAGAACTGAAGTGACAGGAATTCTATCCCACAAGAGGAGGGAGCTTAACAGAGGAAGGACATTCTATCCCTCAAGAGGAGGGAGCTTAATAGAGAAAAAGTCTAAAAAATCTGTCTAGGGTCCCCCTCCTGTCTTTGGATAAACACCAATCTGTGCATGCATAGGGTAAAAACTCTATGAGACACTGCAAAGAACAGCTGAAGCTACAAGCTGAACAATTCCCATTGCTTACGCATAGCTGGAAAACATTTGAGTTCCTTACTCATTAAGTGGAGATGATTTACTAAAAACTCAGGGCATTCAGTAGAGGCTGCAGAATTGGTATTTATAGAACACCATACCCAACAACAGCAGATTATACAATCTAGTCTAGTGCACATGGAAAATTCACTAACTTACCATGTGCTGGGCCATAGCAAGTCTTAATAATTTAAAAGGACTGAAATCACACAAAATATATTCTCTGACCATATGAAATTAAATAATAAATCAATATCATAAAGATGTCTGGAAAATCCCCAAATATTTGGAAATTAATCAACATAATTCTAAGTAACCCATAAGTCAAAGAAGAAATCATAAAGGAAATTGGGAAACATTTTGAACAAAATGAAGTGGAAAAAAAATATCAAAATTTGTGGGATATGGCTAAAGCTGTGCTTAGAGAAAAATGTATAGCTATAGGTACTTATATTTAAACAAAAAAAAAAAGAAAGACCCCAAATCAATTATCTAATTCCACCTTTAAAGCTGGAAATAAGAGCAAATTAAATCCAAATTAAAGACTGGACAGAAAATAAGAAAGATGAGAATGAAAATCAATGCAACAGAAAATTATCAAACAGTGGAAGAACCTAAAGAAAACTAACAAACCCAAAGCTGAGTCTTTGAAAATATGTTAAAAAGAAAGTTCTCTGTACCAAGGAAAAAAAAGAGTAGAACACGAATTAATAAGATATCTTCCAAAAAGGAAGGACGACATTAAAGATCCTGCAATGCAAACATTAGAAATATAATAAATTTGACAATTCAGATGGAAATGAATATTTATTGAGAGACTAAAATTACCAAAACAGGCACCAAAAGAAAATGTGAATAATCTTATATCGATTTAAGAAATTGAATTTGAAATTTAAAATCTTCACACAAAGAGAACTCCAGGCTCAAATGACCTCACTACTAAATCTATCAAACATTTGAGGAAGAAATAGTATAAACCCAATGCAAACTCTTCTAGAAAATTGAGGAGGGAGAACATTTTCCTACTTATTTTATTAGAAACTCATTACCAAGTTTTTATTAAGAACTCTGATACCAAGTCCAAAGACGTCACCATGAAAGAAAATAGCAGATGAATAATTTTCATGAACATAGGCACAAAAGTCCTTAACAAAATATTAGCAAATTAAATCCAGTGATATATTTTTTAAAGAGCAGTGTTCATCCAGAAATACAATATTGATTTAAGATTAGAAAATCAGGCAATGCAATTCACCATATTGACAATCAAAAACATAAAAAAACATATAATCAACTCAAAGAACAAGAAAAAGTATCTGAGAGAATTCGACATCTATTTACGAAGTTTTAAAAAATACTCTCAAAACACTAGGAATAAAAGGGAACTTATTCAGTCTGATAAAGGGAATCTATGAAAAACCTACAGTTAACATCATGCTTACTGAACAAAGACTGAATGCTTTCCCCCCATATTTGCATATGGCAAAGTTATCCATCTTATCACCTCTATTCAACAATCTATTGGAGATCCAAGCCAATGTAATAAGATAATAAAAAGAAATACATATTGGAAAAGAAAAAGTAAAACTTTTAATTCTCAGATAATATTATCATGTACATAGAAAAGCTACTAAATGACCAAGTAACTGATTCAGGATTCAAGGACAGTGAGAAAAGTCAAATGCCTGAATCAAAAACTATTAATCATTCCTTTTACTGAAGATTTGCAAAGCCATGAAATGAAATTTCTTGGTACTCTCACCTACATCTGTAACAGGAACTTTTTTCAAAATGGCACCCACCTCGTCAACATCTGTGTGGGCCAAAGCGTACTCTCTCTCTGTAACTGGGCAATCCCATGACTTTTCTTGCCAATGATAGAAATTAACTCCCAGAGATGCAAGTATAGTTCAGTGATAGAATTCTTGCCCAGCATGTGGGAGACTGGGGTTCAATTCCTGGCCCATGTACTTCCAAATAAAAGAAAAATCAACAAATGGTGCTGCAATAACGGGATAGTCGCATGGAAAAAGAATGAATTGTGACCCATATCATACAGCATACAAAAAATAAAAAATAGAATAAAAACTCCCTACACACTACAAATCTGAACTCCCCTTAAGTCTCAAAATATTTTCTCATTTTAGTAATTTAAATACCTAGCTCAATGTCGTACCGCTATAATAAAAAAAATTCCACCACTTGATTTATAATTAAGGCTTTTCTCTCTTTTCCTAGCTCAGGATTTGGTTGACAGGACAACTATAGCTAGAAAAGGGGTGCAGTCAGCTACTTTACTTCTCCATCTTCCATTTTCTCCACAGTTTTTCTAATTATAGTCTCTGATTCTTCCAGGGTTGACAAGAGCAGGAAGAGGAGGTACATGGAGCAGGAAAGTTCATAGCTGTCATCCTACTCTCTGAGCCTGGAAAATGATGACACATGGTTATTTATCTCATGGCCCTTCCTTGGATTATTTAGAGACCATGATGCCTCCTCACCAATTACTGGTCCACATTTGACCCACCTCAAGTCCGGAGGAAGCACTAATACTTTCTCTGATACAGTAAATTCACGGATTGATTTCTTTCCATGCCAGAGAGCTTCAAACTCCTACTATAGGCTGATTTCATTCTGTAGATTTTCCTAGGCAGAAAATATTTTAAAATACTCTTGATATTGGTAAAGGATTTAAAAGTCATCTAACAGTTAAAACAATTATCAATTTTGAAATTTCCATCTATTTTGAAATTTCCACATGGGACTCTCAATCTGTACTTTTCTTCATGAAATGTTTCTTCATGCCTCCACTGTAATTTTTACATGCCTTCTTGTAGACAAGAAGGGCCCCATTGTAATGCCCAAATATCTAGCCATAGAAAAATTAGAAGAAAATAAAACTGAAAAATATTTATTCAACCACCTGGGTAGTGGAGAGAAAGAACTGTATGCTTTCTAAGCTTAGAATTTTTTTAGTATAACGTGGGCCAACTTGACAAAATAAACATCTCCAAACTTCTGCTCATTAAAACCATGCTTCTCCAAACTAAAACTTAAAAACCAGATTGTCAAAGTACTATCCAAGCATATTTAACAAGTAATAGATTAATACATTTTGTGAGCATTTTTATTTCCTAAGTATAAAATTTATGCATGCTTATAGTAGTTTGAAAGCTGTTATGTACTCCAGAAAAGGCCATGTTCTTTTAATCCATTCCTTTGGATGCAGACCTATTGTAGGTGAGATCTTTTGATTAGGTTATTTCAATTGAGATGTGACCCACCTCATTCAAGGTGGCTCTTAATCAACTTAGAAGAGTCCTTTATAAGAGGATAAAAGACATACAGAGCTAATGAGAGGAAATTCAGAGAGTCTTATGGAAAAAAATCCCCAGAGAAGCAGAGGAAGCCACTGAAGCCAAAAGCTGGGAGCAACGAAACCTGGGAGAGAAGGTCCAGCAGATGTCACCACGTGCCTTACTATATGTGAGGAGCCCACAGTCACCAGTAACCAGTCTTCAGAAAAGGGATCATCCTGTTGATGCCTTACTTGGGGCATTTTGATGGCCTTAGTCTGTGAATTTGTAAGCTAATAAATCCCCATTGTAGAAGACATTCCATCAGCTTTAACAAACCAAAACATTGCGTATTGTTTCAAATTTTGGAAAAATACCCAGAAGCATATTATAGGCATAGTTTCTTCACAAAGAGAAAAGATAAAGACATATCACATTCCCTAAATTCTCAAATTCAAGTTAAAGCTGATTCTACATTCTCACTGGCCAAGAATACCAAATGAAATACCAAAGTCATTTGGGGGTCCCTCCCTTCCATTAGCTGAACAGCACATCTCATGGATTAGGATCTCAAGAGTGGCAGAAACTGGCTCTAACCCATAGTAACTACCTTTGTCCCTCTTGCTCCTCTTGCTATAGATAGATGTCCACCATCAGCCATCCACCTCTGCTTTGCCTACTGCCCTTTCAAAGCTGTCCTCTCTACAGGCCACAGGTCAGCCAATGGACCCTTTAGTGAGGATGCCAAGGTAAAGATACTTAGCACTCTTTTCATCCCAGCTACCTGATCAGCCATTACCCTATAAGGTCTTCTCTCTTTGGACAGCACCACTAAGGAGGTCCCAATACCTTTCAGGCAGAGAAAACTTCTCAGTGTTGAAGGAGCCCCTTTCTGAATGGAACTTCACTCTACTTCCACCCCTAAATCACACAAACCCAAAGCTGTTTTCTTAGACAATGCAACCTAATCTCTTCCACAGCCCAAGATTTCATAAACAAAGATCTATTAACGCTCTTCAAGAAGTAAAAAGAAGCCCAGGACTCGAGGACACAAAGTCCTACTGAGAAGTGAAAGGAAAACTATTTTTCCTCTTCCATGATAGACTATCTGCGAAAAACCTTAGTTAATTTTTCAGTGTGTTAGTGGGCTTCATTAATTTTTCAAAAATTGCCTAATTACTAGAATAAATAAGAAAATTAAAATAACCCATAATCCCACTCCCTGGAGATAATGAGTTAATATATTTATTATACACAGAGCTAAAACTAATTGGTGAAACACAGAGCTAAAACATTTTTAAAGCATACACACAACAGAAGCCTTTATATAAATGGGTAAAACATGTGACAGTTAATTCACCAAAAAAGGAACTAACTTTGGTAAACAAACAGCTCCACTTTCTCTTAAAGTCAAAAATGCAAATTAAAGCAATAGTGTGGTTCTAATTTCACCTACTGAGTGACAAACAGAGATATTGGAGTGGGAATTTAAACAAAAAGAATTGAAGAAGGAATTCCGCTTTCAAAAAGATGAGTGGACATACTCTTCCCTATTCTTGCTGCTGAGAAACAACTAAGTACCCTGGATGGTACCTATAAAATGAACATAAAAAGACTCTAAAATGTGGTGCGAAGAAGGCAGATGAGCTAGAGACATTGAGACCCAAGAAATGGCCCCGTGGTGAGTTCCCTGAGGTTTGTTTGTTTGTTTGTTTGTTTGTTTTGCCTCAAATATCCCAAACTGGATACTGAGAACCTGACAATCCAGAAATGCCAAAGGGCACAGACAAAAAAGAAAGAAAGAAAGAAAAGAAAAGCCTGCATTCTCTAGGCAACACTATGAAAGATGCAGCCTGTGCCAGTTTGAAGCTAATGTATACCCCTGAAAAGGCATACTCTTTAATCCTCATTCAGTGTTGTTGGATGGGATCATTTGTATTGTTTCCTTGGAAATGTGACCCACACAATTGTGGGTGGAACCTTTTGATTGCTAGTTTCCATGGAGATATGCCTCCACCCATTCAAGGTGGGGTTGTTTACTAGAGTCCTTTAAGACAGAACCATTTTGGAAAGAACCAAGACAGCCAACAGAGCCAAAACAGGACCCAGACATTTAGAGGTGAAGAAAGAAAATGGCCCCAGGAAAGCTGTTTGAAATGAGAAGCCGACAGACCAGCAGAAACCAGCCACACGTCTTTCCAGCTGACAGAGGTGTTACAGACCCATCAGCCTTTCTTGAGTCAGTGTATCTTGACATTTTTACCAGGCTGAGTCTTCTAATCCATGAATAAGCCATGCTTGTATCTTTATTTAGATCTGCTTTGATTGGTTTCACCAGTGTTTTGTGAATGCCTTAGTTTGGACACTTTCATAGCCTTAGAACTGTAAACTTGTACATTAATAAATTCCCTTTATAAAAGCCAATCCATTTCCGATATGTTGGATTTCTGGCAGCTTTAGCAAACCAAAACAGAACCTAACAAGATAACAAGACAAAACTGTTAGTCAATAATCACTCTTCTCAACTCAAACACCCCAGAAAAATCACTTCATTACCACTCCACCAACACAGGCCAAATGAAAAGTCTAGATTTCCACATTTGCCAGGATATAATGAGGCATCCTGCTTCAGTTTTCCAGCATTGCTATGACAAATACTTCACCAGATGTTGGCATAAATGACAGGAATTTATTGTCTCAAGTGTTTGGAGGCTAGAAATTCAAAATCAAGATCTCAAAAGGCCAAGCTTTCTCCTGGAGTCTGTGGTTCAGTGTTGGCTTATTATAACTCTTGTGGTTCCTTAGCTTGTATCTCTGCTTCTCTCACATGGCTTTTACTTCTCCCGATTAGTTGTCCCTATGACTGTCTAGATCTGGAGTCCTTTATAAGCAGAGTGAAGCTCAGACTGATTTCTGAAAACAATCAATAAAATTGAGAAACCTCTAAGAGGACTGATGAAACAAAAAAATAGAGAAGGCACAAATTTCTGTATTCAGCAATAAAACAGGGGACAGCACTACAGACCCCGCAGACATCAAAACATATATATATATATAAGGGAATACTGCAAACAATTCCCAACACATAAACTTGAAAACTGAGATAAAATGGAATAATTCCTTGACAAGTACAAACTATCCCAACTGGCCCAATATGAAATAGATCATTTGAACATCCCTACAGCTATTAAAGAAATTGAATTTACAATTAAAAATCTCCCCCAATGAAAGAAATTATCAGGCCTAGATGGTTTGAACAGTCAAGGAAGAATTATGCCAATTCTAGACATTATTTTCCCGAGAATAGATTAGAAAGGAATACTTCCCAATCATTCTAGGAAGCCACTATTACCATGATAACAAAATGAGACAAAGACAGTACAAAGAAAGAAAACAAAACAGACCAATATTCCCCATGAATATAAATAAAATTCTTAACAAAATATTAGCAAGTATAATTCAGCAATATATTAAAAGATATGTCACCATGACCTAGCAGGGTTTATTCCAGGGACCCAAGCCTTGTTCAATTTTCAAAAATCAATCAATATAATCCACCATCTTAACCAGCTAAGGAAGGAAAATCACTTCACTGCATCAAATAAGGTGGAAAAAAAATATTTTAAAAAATTCAATACCAACTCATGCTAAAAACTTTTCAGAAAATTAATATAGGAGAACTTTGTCACCTTGATAAAGAACATCTACCAAAAAAAAAAAACCTACAGCAACTTCATACTTAATGGTAAAAGACTGAACGCTTTCCCCCTAAAAATAGGAATAAAATTAAGATGGCCACTCTCACCACTGCTATTCAACATAATACTAGAGGTGTTAGCCAATTCATTAAGGCAAGGCAAGGAAAGGCACACAGTACAGATAGAAAGAAATGAAACTGTCCCTATTTGCAGATAACATGAATATCTATATAGAAATTGTCAAGGAAAAAAGTCACCTCCTTGCACTAATAAGTGAGTTCGAAAAAGTTGCAGGATATAAGATTAGAATACAAAATGCATTGAATTTCAAAATATACTCAAAATAAATATGTGGCACAAAAATTAAGAATACAGTATCATTTACAATCCCACTCAAAAAATTAAATACTTAGTTGTAAATCTTCAAAAATAGTAACAGAACCTGTATACTTAAAATACAAAACACTGGTAAAACCAATCAAAGAAGATCTAAATAAAGATATATGCATGGCTTATTCATGGATTAGAAGACTTAACCTGGTAAAAATGTCAATTCTCCCCAAACAGATTTAAATTTTTAATGTAATTCCTATCAAGAATGCCTCAGATACAGACTAGATTATTATAAAATTTATATGGAAAGGCAAAATAACTAGAATAGCTAAATCAATTCTGAAAAAGGTAAAGGGGGAGGAATTTTTTCTACCTGATTTCAAAATGTATTGTATGGATGGTTACAGTAATCAAGAATGTGTGGTAGTGGTATGAGGTAGACACACAGATAAATAGAAGGGAATACTAGCTCAGAAATAGCCCTACGCAAATGGAGTAGACTATTTCCATAAAGTTGCAGAAAGCAATTCAGTAGAAAAGGATAGTCTCCTCAAAAATTGGCCCTAGAATACTTGGATATTCATTAAAAGAGAATATCAAATTAAATCACACATTATACAAAAATTAAACTCAAAATGGATCATAGGTTTAAATGGAAAACATAAAACTATAATTTCTATAGAAGATAAAACAGGATAGAACTTTAAGGATCTGGAGCTTGGAGAAGAGTGCTTAGACATGGCAACAAAAACATGATCCACAGAAAAAATAATCAGTAAATTGGACTTCATCAAAAGTAAAAGCTTTTGCTTTTTGAAAGACCCTATTAAAAGGGTAAAAAGACGAGCTACAAACTGCAAGAAAATATTTGCAAAGCATATATCTGACAGAGGACTCATATTTAGTACTTATAAAGAACTCCGGAAACTCAGTATTAAAAAATTAAAAAAAAAAAAACTATCCAGAAAAATGTGCAAAGACATGAAGAGAATATGCAGATGGCAAATAAACACCTGAAAAGATGTTCTATATCACTAGTCATTAGAGAAATGCACATTAGGACCGCAATGAGATTACTACACACCTGTTAGAAGAGCTAAATGAAAACACTGCTGGGTGCATAGGTGGTTCAGTGGTAGAATGCGCGGCTTCCATGCGGGAGTCCAGGGTTTGATTTCCGGATCATGCACCTGACAAATGCTGGTGAGGATGTGATAAAACTGGATCTGTCATATATTGCTTATGGGTATATAAAATGGCACAGCCAGTGTGGCTATTAGTTTGGCAGTTTCTAATTTTAAAAAAAATAACACACATTTACCATATGATCCCATAATTGCAATCCTGGGCATTTATCCCAGAAAAATAAAGGTTTATATCCACACAAAAGCATGGACATGTCATAACAACATTATCTGTGATAGCCCAAAACTGTACACAACCGGAATGCCCTTCAATGGGTGAATGGTTAAACAAACTGTGATACATCTCATATGAAGGAACACTACTCAATAGTAAAAAGGAACAACTTTCATATGCAATCATTCGGACGGATTTCAAGGCTTTACGATGAGTGGGGGAAAAAATCTCAAAAGGTTACAATTTGTATGACTCCATTTAAATAATAGTCTTGAAATGATGGACTTACAGAGATGGAAAATAGAGTAGTGGTTGCCAGTTTAGACAGTGGAGGGGAGGCAGGTGGGTGTGACTACAAAGAGATAGCATGGGGACAGCCTTGCAATAATGGAATATTTCTATATCTTCATTGCAGTAATAGTTACACAAATCTACACATGATAAAATAAAACCGAACACATGCATTGTATCAATAGCAAATTTGTGACTTTTGTGCTGTGATTTTTATGCTTACGGTGTAAGGTGTGGATGGGGGTTCATTTAAACCAGCACAGTAGAATTTTTCCTAAACAACTCCACATAGCTACTTCACCATTCCCTCTGAACTGCATTCAAACCTATTCCCACTGTGTCTTATCGCTCCCCACTGAAGGCTACTCCCCAGTACTGTGTGTTCTAGTACTCCTACTAGTTAAGTTGCCTTTTTGCCAAGAGTGAGTTGTATTTGTTTCCAAGCCTGTTAAGGCCATCTGAACTATTTTGCTAATTACTTAATTAAAATAAACATTATGAAAACCGATTAAATCTGAGTGGGATCAGTAAGAGAGTTGCTGTTTCGATGAAGACAAAAATCGAAGGCTTTGGAAAGACATAAAAGTAAGCAAGTCATATACAACAAATTTGGGTCTTGCATTAGATGTGGATGAGCCAACAGAAAAGATTGGGAGGGTTGTAGAAATCTTAAAAATCCAGAAGGACACTGCATTCAGACTGTTTCATAAGGATCTCCAAATGCTTGCTCCTTTTTACGGAATCCTAAACTGGAAATTTCAGACAGTGCTTTGTGGGTGAAGTTTGCACAAGAAAGGCAGCACAAAACTCCAAACAGGGGACCCACACACAAAGAAAGACTTTGACCCTACATCAAAAGACTAGCAATTGGGTAAATTTAGAGATAGGCATAGCAAAATTAAATGCTTAAGATATTCCTGTATAATTCTTGACTCCTCATTTTAACTGACCACACAGCACTCCCAATTACCCCAAAGTTTCCTCGTACTCTCCCATATCTCCTAGTGGCTGTACATCGTGAAAACCTCATAGAGCAACCTGGCAATGAACACCAAAGGATCTCCCAAAAAGTTCTACCCTATGACACTATCGTTAGAAAGTGTCATAGGGTAGAAATAAGAAAATGATGCAAAAATCTAAAAAGTGCTATCTGTGCAAAGATGGAGTGCATGATTTATGGGCTACTGAGTACCAATACCCTTGTTTTCTTTGAGCAGTTTATACTCCTGTCCACGAATTATACAGTGGTGGTCGAACCAGGAATCTCTGTCTTCAGCCTCACCCCTTCTGGGTTGCCTCAGGCTAGGTCAACCACATTCTCTCTAGGGATTTTGTTAGTAGGCTAGCACAGACAAGAGACCACAGCTAGCTGCAGAACTATTACCAGACCATCCAGAAGCTTCTGCCACCCGTATCCCCACAACATCTTCCAATTCCTGAGCCTTTCAGGTCCCTGGTGGACTTTCTGACATGAATCTACATCCTTCAAATAAATTCCTTTCCTGCCTAAACTGGTCAGAGTTGGTGTCTTGTTATTTGCCAACAAAGAACCGATTCAATTTATAAAAGTAGAAACGAGTAGAAAGCATCTAAATGTCAATAATTAGAAAATAGCAAAGTAAATTACAGTTTATCCAATCAGATAAATATTATGCTGCTGTTAAAAATTACAGTTATTAGGCTATAGAATAAAGCAGAAAATGTCTGTATACAATATTCCATGAGAAAGTCAGTATATAAAATTTTATTTACCATGTGCTCACAACTATGTAAAAACTAGGTATAGGAAAATTTCAAAATGATAACAGTAATTATGTTGGGATTATGTGTTTTTCGTTCTTAGTTTCATGTTTTCTAAACTGTACTACTTCGAATGCATTCTTATCAAAACCCTTTTCTGTGTTTGTGGGTGTTTGAAGTGGGAGTAAAAGAGACCAGGTACAAACACTTCGGACCTCTTTTTGCTGTCCCTATCTGTCTTTATAAGAGACCAGTTGGTTCCCTTCTTAACTTTATATTGACATATAGTTGATAACTTCAGCTCAAATCCTTAAGTGCCAAGGCTGGGCTGGGCATGATGTTGGAACTTTGCATTACATCACCTCTAATATTTAACAGCAATCCTGTGAGTTCAATCACATCATTCTCAATTTGCAGAGAAGCAAAACGAAGTCCAGAGTTTAAGTAGCAGCCACACAGTAAGTGACAGAGACAGGATTCTATTTGCATAGCATATTACAGATTATAACATGTTATATAACACAATTTTGTTTAAATATGTAAGAAGGTATTAACATTGAATTTTCATCCAGGTGCCAAGATACAGCAGGCATGACATCTCCAAGTGAGGAGTCACTGCAGATGTTCAAAGGAAATTCTTTAGAACTGTTTCCTGGGTCCCCTCACATACTTGGAAAATATTTAAAAGGTTTTAAAAAATGGAGATGGTAATTAATATTTTAAAATTTCAACTTATGTGTGAGACTAAAGCAAAAAATGTTTATAAAAAAATGGAGAGAGGATTTTGTGAGCAGGCTAATTTTAGAGAGCGCTATTCTTGAAGACCCAGGCTGTCTCTGACCTGGAAAAGGGCTCCCTTCCACTGGGCTACTTGGATGGCTTAATATAAGACCCCTGCTTGGGAACACAACAGTCTGGCTGGGGTCTGACCCCTGCCTGGGACATCAACAGAAGGAGCAACGGCTGGCAACTGCACTGCCAGGGCTGCTCAGAGTTGGGGTTGCCTGAGTACTTTCTGCAGCCCAAATGAGGTCACATCGTGAGACAGTCTGACTGCGCTTCTTTTTGGTCCTATCAAATAGGACAGTCAGGGGCAACCAAGGGACCTCAGCCGCCAATGGCTGGCTGAGCACCTATAGGCTGTCCAAAGGAATCACAAGTAACCACCTGGAATAAAGATGGGTCAAAGGACCTATGGAGCAGAGGGGCCCAGCAGGTAAGCCATAAAAAGTACACAAAAGCAGCCCACCCAGAGAAAGAGCTGGCTATAAGCAGCTGCTAGGGCCAAGGAATACATATTCCACTTTAGACGGAACCACTTCAAGAAGGACCTCCTCCTGCCCCTGGGCACTTAGTCCTCTCCTCCTCCAACCCTGCAGAGGTCAGACACTGGACAGCAAGCCACAGAGTTGGGAGGGGTACAAAAGAGCAAAGGGGCAAGGAGATTCCAAAAAAGCCCGGCTTCCCCACAGTATGAGTCCAGCCTGCATCTGATGGGGGGATTTAAAGCCAAATCAGATTCAGAGCTTAAAGGGTGGGCCACAGTGACTCAGCAGGCAGAGTTCTCGCCTGCCATGTTGGAGATCTGGGTTCGATTCCTGGTGCCTGCCCATGCAAAAGAAAAAAAAAAATCAGAGTTTAGATTACTATCTTGAACTAAGGATTCTATTGATTGAATTGAGATTGACTTTGAAACTTAAAGTGAAAGTAGGATTGTCTCGTACCTAAGAGTGAATGGGAAAGCCATGGCTCCTGCCAGCATTTGCATGTCCAAGGCAGGGAAAATAACTTCCTCCTGGATAAAATGTTAAAGGGGCAGTTGAGGTGGGCAGAAGTAATAATAATAAAGTCATGTTTTAATACATGATGGGCTGCCCTTGTTCAACATACTGGCTAAACATGTTTGTTTTATTTCTAGATGTCTCTCAAAGAGCAGGGACTATGTTTTGTCACCACTATATTTCCAGCCTCAAGGACAATGCCTGGCACATAGTAAGAGTCTGGCAAATGCCCTCTCTACCGACCAAACTACTTAAAGAAATGATAACCGAGCCACAAAGCTTAAACCATTTCTATCTGGTGCCTTCATTAACTTATTTGAATCTCTCACACCAACCATGTGAAAGAAATGTGGGATAATTTATCTCCTTCCTGTTTTAACTGATTCTGCCAGTAACCCCCACCCCACCCCCAAGCATCCAAAATTAGCATTGATTGAGGTTGGTTATGTTTATCCCAAATAGCATTTCATTGTTGCTTAAAATAATTCAGGGAGCACCTTATAATATTATACATTTTGCAATATCTTCTCTGGTATTTTTAGGGAGAAAAGCATTAACTTATATTCAAGAATATATATTATGGGGGAAACGTGCCTTTCCCAGCACTGCTAGACTAGGGGTAGTGAAAATGTTTGCTCCAAGTTATTTTCCCACATGAACTGGAAAATCTTATTTTTTTTATTTGTCCAGGTTTTCCAGAAAGTAGTGGGTGCTAACCACTGATCTGGGAGTGCAAGCCTAGGGCCAGGTGATGAGGACAAAGGGAAATGAGAGAAGGGAAAATGCTAAGGCTTCTGGTGGGACAGTGTCATTATCCCACTGGGTACCACTTCACAATGAACCAAGGGATGCAGCATGTTGCTTGGGAAACTTGCTCACCCAATACACAGATCTCTCTGGAAGAGATAGAAAAGAGAGATCATGCCTTGGTAGAACTCATAGAAGAGAAAAGTAGAGATTTATCTGTCTGCCTCACCCACTTCTCCAGTTTCCTACTGGTGAGTGTTTACCCCATAGAAGATGACTCCCCCGCATTCTGGATTCATCCTCTGGCCCCTGGTGGCTGCTCAGGAGGCAGATTCCACACCCTGCAGCAGGTGGCATGGTGCTTGCTCAAATCCACAAGTGGAGAAGTGACCCAACACAGACATCTTAGTTTCATGAGGATGCACAACAAAGTACCACAAACTGGTGGCTTAAAACAATGGAAATTTATTGTCTCACGGTCCTGGAGCCTACAAGTCTGAATTCTGCAGAGAATAATATGTTCTATGCCCCTCTCCTGCTTCTGGCAGCAGCCAGCAATGCTTGGCAATCCTTGGATTATGGCGGCATCACTCAATCTCTGCCTCTGGGTTCCCACGCCAGCTTCTCTTTCTGTGTCTGCCTCTTCACATGGCATTCTTCACCCCTGGGTTGATCTGTCTGAGTCCAAACTTCCCCTTTTTGCACAAGGACACAGTCATATTGGATTAATGGCCCATTCTTCTCCAGTATGCCCTCACCTTAAATTATGTAATTCAATCCGTTATGACCTGATTTCCAAATAAAGTTAAAGTCATACGCACGGGTTATTAGGACTTGAACATATCTTTTGGGGGGTACACAATGCAACCTATGATAACAGATGAAGTGCCAACCAAGAGGCAAAGAAGGAAGCAATCGAGGGCATCCAAGAAAGCTGAAAATTTCTATGTCAACATTCACTTTAGGGACCAGAAAAAAAGAGTAGGAGAAACAGTGACCAAAGGTTGAATGTTTATCCTATTTTTAATGTTTATCCTATCTGAAAAATTTTGATGAAATTTTAAGTGCCCGGGGGTAGCAAAAAGAGCTTTGAGATAGATGAGTCAGGGCTAAAACACAAGTCTTGCCACTTAGGATCTGTGTCCCCAAACCTCTTCCATTTCTTTGTCTGAATCCAGGAGAGCATGTCTTACCTCCTGGCCATAATGAGAATTAAATAAAATAAGGTCCATAGATTGGTATACAGTAACTGAATAAGAATAAAATGTCTTCTTTTCCCTTCTAATTTTATCCAACATTCCTGATCTACCATAAAGGTGAGAGATCCTAAAGAGGAGTTTAAAACCTAAAAACTGTACCTGATCTTTTAAAATCTCATGAATATGTAAATTTCACTTAAAAAAATTGTAGAATGGCTGTAAAGGTGTTCCTTGCTACCACATATGAGTTTTAAATGAAGTTTAATTTTAGAGCAATTTTCCAAACATATTCTTAACTTTTGTCATTCAACAGATAACAGTGAGGCACCTATATGTTGGGCACATATAGATTCTCAGGCTGTGCTTTTCGTGGGTTTGTGTCAATGGAAGTAGACCTTTTCAAAATCAATTAATATTGCAAGTAGACCATCATTTTCATAATAATAAAATATTAGAGCACATTTATTGGTCTCTTTACAGCTTAGAAAATAGAGTTGAGGCTATTTCTGTGGTCTCTCTGAGGGTAACAGATAAACCTATAACCAAGCTGATGGGTCTAGCTACATGGATACACTTGTTTTGGTCATTCCATGCCTTTCCATCCCACTCACTGGATTTCCTTTCTCTCCTATGCGTCCCTTAAAGAAATCTCCCATACAGGCTTCCATGACCATCCTCAATTTCTCCCTAGTCTAGTTCAGATACTGGCCCTCCTCCTCATCCATTGCAGCTCCTCTCACACTGTTATACAATTGCTGGTTGTCTGGTCTGTATTTCCACATTGGATGAAGGGTTCCTTGCAGACAGAGTCATGCTTAGACATCTAGCTCATTCTGGAGTGTAACACACCATCGGTGGAGGAAGGGAAGGCATGGAAGAGAGAAGAAAGGCAAAATGGGGGAAACTAATGCATTAATATATTAACATGTCATATGTATAAGTATATATATATCTTTTAGTATATAAATACATATGTAACTGGGCTCATAACAAAAGAATAGGTATTCTATAACATTATATGCAAGTATACAGAACTTTATAATAAAAAATTATAAAGTAATTTTTCAAAACTGTTCTAGTTTTCATTTTTCAGTTCAGCATCTCAAATAGTTGGCCAAGGAATCACAGTTTTCTGTTCTTACTGAAGAAACTGAAACAGAGCGTGAAAAGTTAACTCATCCCATTTTCTTATTAGTCATAACTCATAAATGGACAGAAACCCAACTCAAACTAATGTAGGAGAATTAATTGCCCCTGGTATTTGGAAGTCCAGGGAGTTCATTAGCTTCAGGAAAAGCTGGATCTTGGCGCTCTCTCCACTTCTCAGCTCTGCTTTCCTCTGGATTGACTTCATTTTCAAGTGTCATAGGCAGATTCGGATTTACCTCATGCATACTTCCAGAAGCTCCAATGAACAAAAGAGAACTCCACAAATGTCTCAGAACTGAGTCCCATTGGTCTGTCCTCGGTCATGCGCCCATCTCTGAACCAATCACTATAGACCAGAGGATGACTGGTGATCACAGGAGCTTGGGGGGGGGTGGGGGTGGCAAAGCTCCTAAACACCACAGGTTAAGAATGGGAGAGATGTATCTTTCCTTGGGACATGACTGTGCCAGAAGAGAGAATGACCGCTTGGCAGAACAGCGTGGGTCCAATGAAACATGGTGACTGAGCCTAAATTGGAATTGATGGCTTTCTATGAGACAGAACTTTAAAAGTGCTTGAGGTTGGGAGGACGGGGCATAGGTGGAGAGACTGGGATTAGTTCCAGCCTGAGTCCTGGCAGTAGCAGTGGGAATGGAAGGCAGAGAGGAAGTCAAAAGATAACCAAGAGAAGCTTGGACTTCTTTTTTTGGACTATGGTGCATTGGGGTGGCTGGAGGGAAGTATCTGAAACTGCTGAGTTATGTTCCAGCAACCTTGATTCTTGAAGACGATTGCATAACCATATGGCTTTTATAGCATGACTGTGTGATTGTGAAAACCTTGTGTCTGATGCTGTTTTTATCTAGGGTATGGACAGATGAGTTAAAAATATGGATGGAAAATGAACAAGTAATAGGGGTGTTCTAGTTTGTTAGCTGCCAGAATGCAATATACCAGAAACAGAATGGATTTTAAAAAGCGGAATTTAATGAGTTGCTAGTTTACAGTTCTAAGGCGAAGAAAATATCCCAATTAAAACAAGTCTATAGAAATGTCCAATCTAAGGCATCCAGGGAAAGATACCTTGGTTTAAGAAGGCCAATGAAGTTCAGGGTTTCTCTCTCAAGTGAGAAGGCACATGGCGAACACAGTCAGAGTTTCTCTCTCATCTGGAAAGGCACATGGCAAACATGGTCAGGGTTCCTCTCTCATCTAGAAGGGCACATGGCGAACATGGTGTCATCTGCTAGCTTCTTCTCCTGGCTTCCTGTTTCATGAAGCTCCCTGGGAGACATTTTCCTTCTTCATCTTCAAGGGTCACCGGCTGGTGGACTCTGCTTCTCATGGCTATGTTGTTCTGCTCTGCTCTCTCTGAATCTCTTCTTCATTCTCCAAAATGTTTCCTCTTCTATAGGACTCCAGAAACTTATAAAGACCCACCCAAATGGGTGGAGACATGTCATCACCTAATCCAGCTTATCAATCACTCTTGATTAAATCACATCTCCAGGAAGATGATCTGATTACAGTTTCAAACATACAGAATTGAATAGGGATTATTCTGCCTTTATGAAATGGGATTTAGATTAAAACATGGCTTTTCTAGGGGACAAATATCCTGTCAAATCAGCACAAGGGGGAACAAAGATTAAAATAAATTGGGTAGATGGAAATATTAGTGGTCAATGGGGGGGCAGTAAGGGGTAGATTATGTATGAGTTTTTTTCTTTTTCTCTTTTTATTTCTTTTTCTGGAGTTTTGAAAACTGATCATGGTGATGAATGCACAACTATGTGATGATATTGTGAGCCATTGATTGCAAACCATGTATGGAATGTTTGTATGTTAAGATTTATCAATAAAAATATATTTTTAAAAAAGATAGGAAGGAGGGAGCCTGGAGAAATGGGGTAATGGTCAGACTGTGATGGGTAAAGAGGGAGGCAAACAAGATGATCAAGGGACATCTGAAGTGGATAAGACCCATGAAAAGCAGTGCTTGGAGAGTTCCTCTCACACATGGGGCACCTCCCCCAAAGCCAACCATTTCCAGTTAATTTCATTAAAATCCTGCAATAGATTTCGTAGTTTAAGGAACCTTCCTTATTCTCTTTTTGCATGCTAAAGGAACCTGGTCTTTGAAATCTGGCTGCTAACCATCAAATCAATTTATTAACATTGTTGTTGTGTTAATCTCCTCATTGAATAGTAAAAATAGCATGGGATATACAGTCCAATGGACCTGGCCAAACCCCTCCTCTGCCACTGGTCACAGGCATGTGAATGTGAGGAAGGCATTCCTTCTCTGAGCCTCCGTGTTCTCTGCGGTCAAATGGGGGTTCATCAGAATCACCTCCCAAGATGATTAAAATATAGGTCAGCTGCCAGCAGAGTGCATGGCACACAGCGAGGGCTCAATTCTTTTTAGTTGCCATGACTGTTATTTATGTTGTTGTAAAGTAGGATAGATTTAAAGCAACCCAGTAGTGAGTTTTTTCATAGCATGCTTTTAACTAAATCCAGTCGGACAGCCTCCCAGGTGTCTGCAGCATGTGAAATTTTTCATTATAGAGCAAACATTTCCCCTTGTGCTCCTTTTGAGGATCAACACTAAACCAGTGATTTTTTTTTTCCACTCTCACATCATTAGACTCTGCTCTGGATTCCCAGAAGGGAGTAGTACTTAGAGAATTCATTTTCAATCATCTGAGCCACAGAAGGAAAGGTTGTCATCAAAATATGGTGTTACAGAAAAGAGGACAGGAGCAGAAGGGAAAGAGAGCTTTGCTGGCTTTGAACTTGAGCTGTGGTCTGCATATTCAGTGACTGGTCTATGGACCCAGTGTCCATCACAGGAGATACTATTGCATCACTTATTTATTCATTTGGTTGTTCATCTCCCAGCGTTTACTTGATGATGCTTCACCAGTGCCCTAAATTGCTCATAATCTGCAGCAGGGGTCCACAAATTGTTTCAACAAAGGACCAGTTAGTAAAGAGGTTAGGCTTTGCAGACTATAAGTTCTATGTTGTGACTACAAACTCCTGCCATTGTAGAGGAAAGCAGACAGAGGCAATAGAAGAAAGAATGGGTGGCTGTGTCCAAGAAAACTTCATAAGGGAGGCGTAGTTCGCTCACCCCTGATCTAGTGGGTGGAGGGCCACAAGCACACATATATGCGTTCTTTCATTGTCTCAAGTCCAGAGCTTGGTGCAAGAGGCAGCAGCAAGGAGAAGGCTGTGCAGTTATCCCCAGGAGGGATGACGGCTTGGTCAAGAGGCTGGTCAGTGAAATCATGAGAAGCGATTCAATCTGGGATACACCTCAGAGCCGTGGATCCTTGCTGAAGGACTGGATGTAGGTATGAGGAGATGAGGGATGGAGGACCCCTGGATTTCTGAGCAATTTAGGTGGCATCACTTTCAGAGGCTGCTCCAAGAGAAACAGTCAATCCATGTTTCTCAACCTTTTATTTTTTGAAGTCTCACCTCCTCCCTCAGGAGCCCTTGTAGATATTTTGTTCTTAATTGCCCCTCCATAAGCTTTTAATTCCATAGATGTTGTTTTAGATTCCACGCTGCTCAAACAAATATCATGCAATGGGCAGGCTTAAACATGGGGATTTATTTGCTCGTGGTTTTGAGGCTAAGAGAAAGTTCAAATCAAGGCATCATCAAGGCAATGCTTTCTTCCTGAAGACTGGCATTCTGGGGCTGGCTGCCAGGGCCCCTTGGTCCTGGGCTCCTCTGTCATGTGACAATGCACGTGGCAGCATTCCCTTGCTTCTCCCTTCTCTTCCAGGTTCCTTTGATGTTCAGCTTCATGCTTCCCATGGCTTTCTCCGTGTGTGTATATGTGTGTGTGTGTGTGTGTGTGTGTGTAAATTTCATCCCACTTATAAAAGACTCCAGTAATAGGATTGAGAACCATTCTGATTGAGTTGGACCACATCTTAAGTAACCTCATCAAAAGGTCCTACTTACAATGGGTTCATACCACAGGAAGTTTTAAGAACATGTTTTTCTGGGTAAAAGGTTGTATTTCATATCCTTGTCCAAAGCAACTCAAGGCAAGAAAATGGACTTAGCCTGCTGGGTAGTCCAGTGATTCTCAAAGTGTGGTCCCTGAAATAGCCACAGCAATATCATCTGGGAACTCTTGGATCTGTACTCCAGGTCTACTGAATCAGAAACCCTGAGGGCAGCGCCTGGAAACCTGTGTTTTAATCATCTCTCCCAGTGACTCTGATGCCCAATGAAGTTTGAGAACCACTGGTTTAGACTAATAAGCATACATCTCTGGGCTGGGCAGAGTGGCAGCAGAAAAGGGCCCAATGCCTTGCCTGTCCCACAAGTGGCTGCCTAGAGCACAAGAGGTGAATTGGAGAGAGCTGACTGTGTGCAGAAGGGACCCTGTGAAACGCTCTGCACTCATGGTACCTGGCAGGGCAGAGATGACTGTGACTCCTGGATCAAGTGGGCCCAGGAATGTAACTAGGCTCAAGCCATCTTGCCAGAGGCAAGACAACAGGAGATTCCGAGGAGAACCCAAACTCAAAAGGAAGACCTTGGCCCCACATCAAAAAATTAATAACTGAATGCATATTGAATATGCTCTGAAGCAAAATTTAAATCTTTACAATAAATTTAAGTTTCCATTTCTTCAAAACAAGACCATTCCCTAATACTTTCAACAAGGAAACAAACTTGAACCCCACTGTCAGTAACACATACAAAAAATGATCAAGTCCTACCACATCTAAACAACATGAATGAGCAATGTGACCCCATTGGCACGTATGAAACACTGCACCAACCATGGAAAAAATACATTCTCTTTAAGTATGCATGAATCATTTACTGAAATTGACCATTGACCAAAAAGCAAATGTCCACAAATATCAAAAGATTGACATTACACCAAGTATGTCCTCTGACCCCAGTAGAATTAAGCTAGCAATCAATAACAAAACGATTTTTAACTATAAAACATTTGGAATTTAAGCAGTGTGCTTCCAAAATAACCCGTTGGTCAAAGAAGAAATCAAAAATGGAAATTAGGAATCATATTGAACTGAATGATAATTGAATATTGTTCTAGTGTGCTAGCTGCTGGAATGCAACACACCAGAGATAGATTGGCTTTCCGTAACAGGGGGTTTGTTTAGTTAACGTATACTTCTTCAGAGGAAAGGCAGCTCACCTTCAACTGAGGTTCTTTCTTATGTGGGAAGGCACAGGGTGATCTCTGCTGGCCTTCTCTCCAGGCCTAAGGCTTCCCAAAACTTTCCCTGGGGTGATTTCTTCCTGCATCTCCAAAGGCCTGGGCTGAGTTGCGAGTACTGAGATGAGGTATGCTGAGTTGCTTGGGCTGTGCTACGTTGAGCTCTCTCATTTAATAAGCACCAGCCAATTAATTCAAATGTCATTCACTGCAGCAGGTACGCCTCCTAGCCGACTGCAGACGTGATCAGCCACAGATGAGGTTCACATACCATTGGCTCATGTCCACAGCAATAGAACTAGGCACGGTCACCTGGCCAAGCTAACACCTGAATCTAACTACCACAAATATTATGGTGGTGAGCCACAACTAGAACTGTCCTTAAAAGGAGCTATGTTTATTTATACGCATATTTTTTAACTTCTTTTTTTCTTAAAGATTTATTTATACGTGAGTGCATATTTAAACAATCAATAGAAACTAAAGAATTTTATCCTTTTACATAGACTAAGAATTTGACATATGATTAATTAATATTCTATCTGTGACTTAACACAAGGATCTGTAAGTGGCTGTTGAAAAGATGATTCTCTTCTGTTTAGACTTCTTGAAAAAATATTTTTATTGAGATATCTTCACACACCATACGATCCATCCAAAGTACACAATCAATGGCTCATAATATCATCACATAGTTGTGTATTCATCAGCATGATCATTTTTAGAGTATTTCATTACTCCAGAAAAAGAAGTTTAAAAAAAAAAAGAAAAAACTCATACATCCCTGTCATGGTTAGGGACAGGTGTCAACTTGGCCAAGTTGTGGTACCTGTTCATCTGATTGGGCAAGCGCTGGCCTGTCTGTTGCAATGAGGACATTTCATAGGATTAGGTCATGATCACGTCAGCTACATCCACAACTGATTCCATTTGTAATCAGCCAAAGGGGAGTGTCTTCTGCAATTAGTGATGCTAAATGCAATCATGGGAAGCCTTTTAAGGAGGACTCAGAGGAGACAGGTTCCATTCCTGCTTTGGCTGGTGAGCCTCTCCTGTGGAGTTCATCCAGGCCACCCATCGGAGTCATCAGCTTCGCAGCCTGCCCTGTGGATTTTGGACTCTGCGTTTCTACGGTCACGTGAGACACTTTCATAAATTTTATATTTGCAAGTGTTCCCTGTTGATTCTGTTTCTCTAGAGAACCCTAACTAATACATCTTGGTACCAGGAGTGGCTCTTAAGGAACAGAATCTTAAAAATGGGTTTTTATGAATGGTTTTCTACTCTGTCTGGACTCAGAGACACTAAGGACTCTGATTCCCATATTCAGAATGACACTCCCAATCCATGGACTGAGTTGGCAAAGGAGATAGTCAAAATATCATCATTCGATTCTCCTAATGCTTCACTTGTATGAAGCCAGACCCTGGGGGATAATGTTTTTGACACCTTTACAGAGTTTTATACAAATAAGAGTTATGGAGATGTTGGTTGGTTGTTTTTAGATACACTGTCTACATTAAAGGGTGAAAGGGATGGGCTTAAAGCTTCAAATGAGAAGCTTAAGCACCGTCTGAAAGATGTAGAGGTTTCTATGAGTATCCTGAAGGAAAATCTTATTTCCTGTAGCCGTAGACTTGAGATCTCTGAAAATCAGACTCAGAATCTTATTGTTAGAGTAGCAACTTTACAACATAAACTGAAATCTCAGTCTTGCATGGTGTCTGCTGTTAAAGTGAGGGCATTGATTGGAAAGGAGTGGGACCCTGAAAAATGGGATGGTGACATATGGATTGATAATGATGTTGGGGGTGAGGTTGAAACCCTAGACCATGCTGAGCCTTCTTTAAATAACCCTGTAATAGTCTGCCCTGAGGACATAGCTGCCCCACCTCCAGCCTGCCTTGAGGAATTGGCCACCCAGCCTCCTCCTGAAGGGATTAGCCCTAGAGTTATTAATCCTGTTTCACCAGATGAAACTGCAAATGAAAGCCCTGAAGCAAATGGCTTGGAAGATATTTCTAATTCTTTTCATGACCCACCCCCACCACCCCTCATTTCTTCTAGACCTATAACTATACTAAAGTCCCAACAGGCCCCTAAAGGTGAGGTACAAAGTATCACACATGAGGAGGTACGTTATACTCCAAAAGAACTGTGTGAGTTTTCCAATTTATGTAGACAGAAATCAGGGGAATATGTGTGGCAATGGATTTTAAGAGTGTGGGATAATGGTGGGAGGAATATAAGGCTGGATCAGGCTGAATTTATTGATATTGGTCCACTAAGCAGAGATTCTGCATTCAATGTTATAGCTCAAGCAGTTAGAAAAGGTGTTAACAGCTTGTTTGGGTGGTTGGTTGAAACATGGATCAAAAAGTGGCCAACATTACCTGAGGTTGAAATGCCAGAACTGCCCTGGTATAATGTAGATGAGGGGATCCAGAGGCTTAGAGAGATTGGAATGTTAGAGTGGATTTATCATGCAAAGCCTGCTCTTACACCCCAGGAATGTCCAGAGGATGCACCTTTTACCAGAAGAGTGAGAAATAAGTTTGTGAGACTAGCACCATCATCCCTCAAGAGCTCTGTGGTTGCACTTCTCTGTAGGTCAGATATTACTGTAGGAACTGCTGTCACTGAGCTGGAATCCTTAAACACAATGGGGATGACAGGATCCCGAGTTGGCAGAAGCCAGGTGGCAGCACTTAATCACCAAAGACAGGGTAGACGCAGCTATTATAATAGACAACAAACTCAAAGGAGGCATCAAAATTATATGGCACACAGAGGTTTGTGGCATTGGCTAGTAAATCATGGGGTGCCTAGAAATACAATAGAAGGGCAGTCTACTAAATTCTTGTTGGAGCTGTATAAACAAAAGAGTTCTAGGTCAAGGGAACAGAAGTCTAACCTGAATTACAAAAACACAGAGTCACGGCCCCTTAATCAATTTCCAGACTTGAAACAGTTTACAGACTCTGAGCCCCTTGAATGAAGGGGAGGCCAGGTCCCTATGGGGGAGAAACATGTTACACTGCCACAAATTTATACTGTTAACCTTCCTCTAAGTCTTCCCCAAGGAGACCGACGGCCTTTTACCAGGGTAACTGAGCATTGGGGAAAAGGAAATGATCAGATATTTCGGGGATTATTAGACACTGGTTCAGAAGTGACATTAATTCCAGGGGACCCAAAACGTCACACTGGACCACCAGTCAGAGTGGGGGCTTATGGAGGCCAGGTGATCAATGGAGTTTTAGCTCAGGTCCGTCTCACAGTGGGTCCAGTGGGTCCCCGGACCCATCCTGTAGTTATTTCCCCAGTTCCGGAATGTATAATTGGCACAGACATACTGAGCAACTGGCAGAATCCCCACGTTGGTTCTCTAACTCGTGCAGTGAGGGCTATTATGGTGGGAAAGGCCAAGTGGAAGCCACTAGAACTGCCCCTACCAAGCAAAATAGTAAATCAAAAGCAATACCGTATTCCTGGAGGGATTGCAGAGATTACTGCCACTCTTAAGGACTTGGAAGATGCAGGGGTGGTGATTCCCACCACATCCCTGTTCAACTCTCCTATTTGGCCTGTGCAGAAAACAGATGGGTCTTGGAGAATGACAGTGGATTATCGTAAACTAAACCAGGTGGTAACTCCAATTGCAGCTGCTGTTCCAGATGTAGTATCATTGCTTGAGCAAATCAATACATCCCCTGGTACCTGGTATGCAGCTATTGATCTGGCAAATGCTTTTTTCTCAATAGCTATTAGTAAGGACCACCAGAAACAGTTTGCTTTCAGCTGGCAAGTTCAGCAATATACTTTCACTGTCCTACCTCAGGGGTATATTAACTCTCCAGCCCTATGTCATAATCTTGTTCGCAGAGACCTTGATCATTTCTGCCTCCCACAAGACATCACACTGGTCCATTATATTGATGATATCGTGTTGATTGGACCTAGTGAGCAAGAAGTAGCAACTACTCTAGATTTACTGGTAAGGCATTTGCGTGTCAGAGGATGGGAGATAAATCCAACAAAAATACAGGGGCCTTCCACCTCAGTAAAATTTCTAGGTGTCCAGTAGTGTGGGGCATGTTGAGATATCCCTTCTAAGGTGAAGGATAAATTGCTGCATCTGGCCCCTCCCACAACCAAAAAAGAGGCACAACGCCTAGTTGGTCTTTTTGGATTTTGGCGACAACTATTCCTCATTTGGGTGTTCTACTCCGGCCCATTTATCGAGTGACCAGAAAAGCTGCTAATTTTGAGTGGGGACCTGAACAAAAAGAGGCTCTGCGACAAGTCCAGGCTGCTGTGCAAGCTGCTCTGCCACTTGGGCTGTATGATCCAGCAGATCCAATGGTGCTGGAAGTGTCAGTGGCAAATAGAGATGCTGTCTGGAGCCTTTGGCAGGCCCCTATAGGAGAATCACAATGCAGACCCTTAGGATTTTGGAGCAAAGCTTTACCATCTGCTGCAGATAACTACTCTCCTTTTGAGAAACAGCTTTTGCCCTGCTACTGGGCCTTAGTAGAGACTGAACGCTTAACCATGGGCCACCAAGTTACCATGAGACCTGAGTTGCCTATCATGAGTTGGGTGTTGTCTGACCCACCAAGCCATAAAGTTGGGCATGCACAGCAGCACTCTATTGTAAAGTGGAAATGGTACATACGAGATAGAGCCAGAGCAGGTCCTGAAGGCACAAGTAAGTTACATGAAGAAGTGTCACAAATGCCCATGGTTTCCACTCCTGCTGCCTCATTACCTTCTCTTTCCCAGACCAGAGCTATGGCCTCTTGGGGAGTTCCTTACAGTGAATTGACTGAGGAAGAGAAAACTCGGGCCTGGTTTACAGATGGTTCAGCACGATATACAGGTACCACCCGAAAGTGGACAGCTGCAGCATTACAACCCATTTCTGGGGTGTCCTTGAAGGACAGTGGTGAGGGGAAATCCTCCCAGTGGGCAGAACTTCGAGCAGTGCACCTGGTTGTTCATTTTGCTTGGAAGGAAAACTGGCCAGAGGTGCGTTTGTATACTGACTCATGGGCTGTTGCTAATGGTTTGGCTGGATGGTCAGGGACTTGGAAAGACCATAATTGGAAAATTGGTGACAAAGAGGTCTGGGGAAGAAGTATGTGGATAGACCTTTCTGAGTGGGCTAAAAACATGAAGATATTTGTGTCCCATGTGAATGCACACCAGAGGGTGACTTCAGCAGAGGAAGATTTTAATAATCAAGTGGATAAGATGACCCGTTCTATGGATACCAGTCAGCCTCTTTCCCTAGCAACTCCTGTTATTGCCCAATGGGCTCATGAACAAAGTGGTCATGGTGGTAGGGATGGAGGTTATGCATGGGCTCAGCAACATGGACTTCCACTCACCAAGGCTGACCTGGCTATAGCCACTGCTGAGTGCCCAATCTGCCAGCAGTAGAGACCCACACTCAGCCCCCGATATGGCACCATTCCCCGAGGTGACCAGCCAGCTACATGGTGGCAGGTTGATTACATTGGACCACTCCCTTCATGGAAGGGGCAGCGATTTGTTCTAACTGGAATAGACACATGCTCTGGATATGGGTTTGCTTTCCCTGCACGCAATGCTTCTGCCAAAACTACTATCCGTGGGCTTACAGAATGCCTTATCCATCGTCATGGTATTCCACATAGCATTGCTTCGACTCAAGGAACACACTTCACAGCAAATGAAGTGCAGGAATGGACACATGCTCATGGAATTCTCTGGTCTTACCATGTTCCCCATCATCCAGAAGCAGCTGGATTGATAGAACGGTGGAATGGCCTTTTGAAAACTCAATTACGGTGCCAACTAGGTGGCAAAAACTTGAAAGGGTGGGGTAATGTTCTCCAGGAAGCTGTGTATGCTCTGAATCAGCGTCCGCTGTATGGTACTGTTTCTCCCATAGCCAGGATCCATGGGTCCAGGAACCAAGGGGTGGAAATGGGTGTGGTGCCACTCACTATTACTCCTGGTGATCCACTAGGAAAATTTTTGCTTCCTGTCCCTGCTACCCTGAGTTCTGCTGGTCTACAGGTTTTAGTTCCAAAATGGGGTGTGCTTTCTCCAGGAGAAACAACAGTGATACCACTGAACTGGAAGTTAAGATTGCCACCTGGTCACTTTGGGCTACTTATGCCTCTGGATCAACACACCAAGAAAGGGATTACATTATTGTCTGGGGTAATTTCCCTGACTATCAGAAGGAAGTAGGACTGAAACTACATAATGGAGGTAAAGAAGAGTTTTCTTGGAATATAGGAGATCCCCTGGGGCATCTATTAGTACTACCATGCCCTGTGATTAAAATCAATGGAAAACTGCAACAACACAATCCAGGCAGGACCACTAATGGAATGGCTCTGAGACTTCAGGAATGAAGGTTTGGGTCACCCCACCAGGCAAAGAACCACGGCCAGCTGAAGTGCTTGCTGAGGGGAAAGGGAACATGGAATGGGTAGTGGAAGAAAGTAGTGATAAATATGAACTTCGACCATGTGATCAGTTACAGAAACGAGGACTGTAATGCTGTTTTGTTCGTGTTATACTATTTAAGTTGTAAGATATCAAGTTTAAGAATGAATGTTGCCCAAGGATTTGCACCCTATTCTGGAGAGATTTAATGTGTTTCCAGTTATATGCAGGACAGTTGAGTATTGTCAGGTAAAAGAAAAAATGTGTGCTTATTTGTTTTCATTTGGAAATTAAGTATAGTCTAACGTGATATATATATATATAGGTGCCAAGTTGACAAGAGGTGGACTGTCATGGTTAGGGACAGGTGTCAACTTGGCCAAGTTGTGGTACCTGTTCATCTGATTGGGTAAGCGCTGGCCTGTCTGTTGCAATGAGGACATTTCATAGGATTAGGTCATGATCACATCAGCTACATCCACAGCTGAGTCCATTTGTAATCAGCCAAAGGGGAGTGTCTTCTGCAATTAGTGATGCTAAATGCAATCATGGAAAGCCTTTTAAGGAGGACTCAGAGGAGACAGGTCCCATTCCTGCTTTGGCTGGTGAGCCTCTCCTGTGGAGTTCGTCCAGGCCACCCATCGGAGTCATCGGCTTCGCAGCCTGCCCTGTGGATTTTGGACTCTGCGTTCCTACGGTCACGTGAGACACTTTCATAAATTTTATATTTGCAAGTGTTCCCTGTTGATTCTGTCTCTCTAGAGAACCCTAACTAATACAATCCCATACCCCTATCCCTCCCTCTTATTGACCACTAGTATTGCAATCTACCCAAATATGTTTTACCCCTTATCCCCCTTATTATTTTTTGGGGTTTTGTCCTTATTTTTTTACTCATCTATCCATACCCTGGGGTAAAGGGAACATCAGCCACAATGCTTTCACAATCACACAGTCACACTGTAAACACTATATAGTTATTCAGTCGTCTTCAAGAATCAAAGCTACTGGAACACAGCTCAGTAGTTTCAGGTAATTTCCTCTAGCTACTCCAGGATAACATAAACTAAAAAAAGATATCTAGGGTGGTTCAGTGGTAGAATGCTCACCTTTCATGCGGGAGACCCAGGTTCAATTCTCAGACAATGTACCACCCCCCCCCAAAAAAAGGGATATCTATATAATGCATTAGAATAATCTCCAGGTTAACCTCTCGACTCTGCTTGAGATCTGTCAGCCACTGTAACCATCTTTTTTCTCATCATGTGATTCTCTATCACATGATGCCAGGTCCTGATTTATCCCTAGGAGTCATGTCCCACTTTACTAGGGAGATTTACACCCCTGGGAGTTATGTCCCGTGTAGGGGGAGGGCAATGAGCTTACCTGCCAGGTTGGCTTTGAGCGAGAGGCCATATCTGAGCCACAAAACAGGTTCTCTGGGTTGACTCATAGGCATAATTATAAGTAGGCTTAGCTTCTCCTTTGCAGGAGTAAGTTTCATAGGGGCAAACCCCAAGATCGAGGGCTCAGACTATTACATTGGTTGTCCCTAATGCTTATGAGAATATCAGGAATTCCCCAGGTGAGGAAGTTTAATACTTCCTCCTTTTCCCCCGGTTCCCAAAGGCACCTTTGCAAATACTTTTTTATTCTCTGCTCAAATTACTCTGGGGAAGTACTGAGGCATCACACTAACCTGTACAAACCAACAAGATCTCACTCCCTATTCAAGATTCTATATAATTATGGTGTTTGAATAAACTAACCATACAAGTTAAATTAGATAACGTGCTAATTTAATCTTTGGTGCAAAGATTAAAATTTTGCACCAAATAAACATCTCTTCCCTTGGTCTTACACAGAAGTCGAAGTTTTAAAATATAGACCATATCATCCTTTACCCAGTATTCTGATTTACCTTAGTCCTATCCAGGTCAGCTTCATTCATTTCTTTAGCTGAAGTCTGATCACTGTTTCAACTTTTTTTTAACAGTTGCTGTATGGGGTAATGCTGACTCTCACAGCTTCAGAGCTCCAACTCTGCGTCTCAGGTCACACAAATACCCGAAGTTCCAGGAAACAACCAGGTTATACACAAATAGTTCAGTATATCAGAATTTAGGAATCGCAGTTACAACTCTAGAATAGATGTGACTGCCATAAGAGCTCACAATCTAGGACCCCTTATAATACAGCCTGATCACCCATGCTCTTAACTTCAATTCCTCGCGTCTATATATTATAGTTAGTCCATATGAGTGATGCACGATAATACTTATCTTTTTGTTTCTGACATTTCATTCAACGTACTGTACTCAAGATTCACTCACCTAGTTGTGTGCCTCACATACATGCATATATATTGGGGTGGGGTGGGGTGGGGGAGGTACATAGTCCGGGAATCGAACCCGGATCTCCTGCATGGCATGTAAGAATTCTACCACTGAACTACTCTTGCACAGCCCTGAATACACGCATATATTTTAATGTATATATTTCTTTAAATTTTTAAAAGAAATTAAATTTTTTTAGTTAGAGAAGTTATAGGTTCACAGAAAAAGCATGTAAAAAATAGTGTTCCCATATACCCGCCCCCACTGTTATCACTTTGCATTAGTGTGTACCTTTGTTACAATTGATTAAAGAAATTAAAATTATATTAATTTGTATTAGGGTGAATTTTTTCCTAAATACTATCCTATTATTAACACCTTGCATTAGTATAGTACATTTGTTATAGTTTATGAAAGGAATTTTTGTATTTATACTATTTTCATAATTGTACTATTCACTATAGCTCATCATTTACACTAGAGTTCATTCTGATGTACAGTCCTAAGTTTTATCCTTTAATTTTTATTCTAGCAACATATATACAACCTAAAACTTCCACATTTTAACCATATTCACATATATAATTCAGTGCTGTTAATGACACAATTTTGTGCTACCATCACCACCATCCATTTCCAAAACTTTACAATCAACCTCAGTAGAAATTCAGTACTGACTAAGCCCCTGGTAATATTCAGAAACTAGAATGCATATATTTTAATGCATTTAAATGCACATATTCTAATCTGCAAATATTTAAACAGAAGAAAGGTTGAAAAATCAGTAGTTTAAGAATCCATCCCAAGAAGTTAGAAAAAGAAGAGCAAATTAAACTCAAGTGGAGTAGAAAAAAGGAAATGATAAAGAGAAGAAATCAAATAAAATGGAAGTTTGAGTCATATTGGAAAGCACCTGGCACATCATAAACCCTTAGTGAATGGAAACCTTCTCTTTCTTTTTAGTGGAAATGATGTTAGCATTTCCTCATTCAGCATAATGTTGACTTTAGGGCTGACGTAAATATATTTTATCAGATTAAGGAAGATTCAATCTATTCTTAGTTTATTAGTATGTGTTGAATTGTGTCAAGTGCCTTGTCAGCTATCGTAGAGGTAATTAGGATTTTTCTGTTTAGATCATTACTGTGATAATTTATACTAATCGATTTCCTAATATTGAATCATCCTTCAATTCCTAAAATAAAACCCACTTGTTCCTATCATATTATTTATATTACATTTTCTTCCATTTGTGGGATTTTGTTTTTTAAATCTCCTTTTTAGTATGGTGCTGGGCTCAGGTTTCTAATACTTTATTTATAATTTGATATTGATATTCATAAATGACGACAGTCTATAGTTTTATATCAATCTTTTTCAAATTATTAACATTCTCACTGTGTAAAAAAAATGGGAAATATGTTGCTTTACCTTCGCTCTAGATTAGTTCAAATAAAATTGGAATTACTTGTTTTTTTAACACTCTGTTTTGAAGGATTGCAGACTCACAGAAAAGTTGTACAAAATAGTACAAAAGTTACCATATACTCAGTTCCCTATATATACATATAATTTTCCGACCTCTTTGAGAGTAAGCTGTAGACATAATGTCCTTTAACCATAAATTCTTTTATATATATTTGCTAAGCACAATGACATGCTATTATGTAACCGCAGTCTATGATTAAAATCAGAGAATTAACATTGATACTATCATCTAATACAGATCCAATTAAAATTTACCAAATGTCCCAATAATGTCTTTCATAGAAAAGCACTTTTTTTCTGACTTAAAACTCTATCCAACTTGAGAAAGGCTTCTTGACCAAAAGAGGGAAAAGAGAAATGAAACAAAATGAAGTTTCAGTGGCTGAGAGATTTCAAACAGTGGAGAGGTTATCCTAGGGGTTATTCTGATGCATTATATAGATAGCTCTTTTTAGCTTAAAGGGAAGTACCTGGAACCTCTGAGCTGTGCTCCAGAAGCCTTGATTCTTGAAGACGATTGTGTGATGATATAACTTTTACAGTGTGAGTGTGTGATTGTAAAAGTCTTGTGTCTGATGCTCCTTTTATCCCGGGTATGGACAGATGAGTGAAAAAATATGAATAAAAATAAATAAATGATAGTGGGGATAAAGAGTAAAATAAACTGGGTAGATTGGAATACTGGTAGTCAATGAGAGGGAGGGGTAAGGGGTATGGAGTGTATGAGCTTTTTCTTTTTTCTTTTTATTTCTTTTTCTGGAGTGATGCAAATGTTCTGAAAATGATTGTGATGATGAATACACAGCTATGTGATGACATTGTGAGCCACTGATTGTACACCCTGTATGGACTGTATGGTATGTGAAGATATCTCAAATAAAAATATTTTTTAAAAAATCCTATCCAGCATCGCAGAGACATTTAGTTATCCTGTCCTTTTGATCTCTTAATTGGGAACAATTCCCCATTTTTAGTTTGTCTTCCATAACCTTGATATTTTTGAAGAGTGTAGGCTATTCTATAAAAGTTTCCTCAGTTAAATTTTTCAGATATTTCCTCATGAACAGATTTAGTTTACACATTTTTTGTGAGAAATGCTACTGAAATGATCTGATTTTTTTTTTAGTAAATCATATGAGAACACATATGAAACTTGTTTGCCCCATTACTCATTATTACTTAATTAAGGCGGTGTCTGCCAGATTCTCCACTAGATGAAGTTTCTGGTCCTTAACGGTTTGTTAAAATTCCCCTGTGGAACCTTATAGCATTTCTTAATGGAGTTCACAGTAACTCTTTGAAAACTTTATTTATAATTGGTTTATTTAGCCTTTAATCTCTTTTAAGATCAAATTAATAAATTATGTTTTCATCTATATATTTTATTTCATTTGCCTGGAGTTGTAGGAAGTAGTGTCATTTATTTTTTTCATTCCTATTTTACAGGAATTCCCCTGGTCATTTCTTATATTGCACACTTGTAGTTTCATTTTCTTGTCTAGTTGGTTAGTGGTTTCTCTTTTATATTTTCTTTCCAAGAACCAGCTTTTGGTTCTATTGGTTTATTCTTTGTCAAGTTCGTGTTGCCTCATTTATTAATTTCTGCTTTCATTTATTTAATTTTAAGCTAACATACCATAAGATGGACTTTCTACTGTGCGGTTCATGAGTTTTAAAACATGTTTAGATTCACGTAACAACCACGAATTTCAGTAAACAAAAGTTTCATCACCCCAAAAATATCTTCATGCTCACCCTTCATATTCACTCCATTTTCCACCCCCTAATCCCTGGAAACATTCATTTGTTCTGTGTGTCTATAGTCCTACCTCCTTCAGAAAATCGTACAAACAGAATCATCAAGTACATGACTTTTGACTAGTTTCTTTCACTCATGTTAACTTCAAGATTCATCTACATTGTTGCATGTATCGATACTTTGTTTCCTTTTATTGCTGAGTAATATTCCATCCTATGGCTGCACCACAGTTCATTTAACCACTCATTTGTTGTTGGACACTTTGGGTTGTTTCCACTTTGGGGTGAATAGAGCTGCTATAAACATCCTGGTATAGGTTTTTGTGTGAAGGTAAGTATTCGTTTCTCTAGGATGATACCTTGGGATGAGATTGCCTAGTCACATGGATAGTGTATGTTTCACTTTATAAGAAAATGCCAAACCTGTTTCCCAGTGGCTGTATCACTTTGTGTTTCCACCAGGGATGTATGAGTCCTTTACAACACTTTGTATTTTCAGGATTTTTGTTTGTTTATTTTAGTATTAGCCACTCTGAGAGGTATGTATGGGTATTTCATCATGGTTTTAATTTGCATTCTTAATGCTAATGATATGAAGCATCTTTTAGTATATTTATTACCATGTGTATCCTTTGTTTGTTTTGTTTTTTAAAGTGCCTGTTCAAGTATGAAGTCTAATTTATCAATCGTTTTCTTTTATGGATGATGCTTTTGGTGTCATATCTAAGAATTTTTCATTTAACCTAAGGTCATAAAGATTTCCCCTATGTTTTCATCTAAAATATTTATTGTTTAGATTTTACACATAGCTCTATGATTCATTTTGAATTAATTTTTATATAAGATGTGAGGTTTAGGTCAAGGTTCTTTTTTTGGACAGTATATGTCTTATTGTCCTAACAATATTGTTATTTGTTATAAAGGCTATCATCCATTGAATAGCTTTTGCAACGTTGTTAAAATAGGGTGGGCCACGGTAGCTCAGCAGGCAGAGTTCTAGCCTGCCATGCCAGAGACCCGGGTTTGATTCCCGGTGCCTGCTCAAGGGCAAAAAAAAAAAAAAAAAGTAT
Source organism: Tamandua tetradactyla (assembly GCF_023851605.1). NCBI lineage: Eukaryota > Metazoa > Chordata > Mammalia > Pilosa > Myrmecophagidae > Tamandua > Tamandua tetradactyla. The sequence goes on from NC_135346.1 coordinate 56,914,231, forward strand.
ATATTAATTTTGAACTCTCTGTTTCTGAAATTTCTATTCTATTCCACTGATCTATGTATTAATTCCTTCAGCGATACCAATCTTGATTACTATGGTTTTGTAGGCTGTTTTAAACTACAATTTTATTCTTTGTTTTCAAAGTTGTTTTTGGCTTTTCTAGATCCTTTGTACTTCCAAATAAATTTAAGAATCGGCTTTTTCTATATCCACAAAAATTCCTTCTGGAATGTTTATTGGAGTAACACTAAATCTGTAGATCAATATGAGAGAACTCCCATAATTAACTATATTCAGGCTTCTAATCTTTGAAGAAGGCATGTCTCTCCATTTGTTAGAGTCTTTTTGGGGGGGCCTTCATTAGAACTTTGTAACTTTCCATACACAGCTCCTACATACATTTTCATAGATTTATACCTAAGTATTTGTGGGTTGACTATTTTAAATGGTATTATTTTTTATTTTGCTTTATAATTATTGCTAGTTTAAAAATTATATAAAAATATTTTTAGTTTTGAAGTGATTTGTGTAGGTTGAGTTTGTATGCCACAGCTAAACTTACTTATTACTTCTAGGGGTTTTTTGTAGACTCTTAAGAGTTTTCTATGTCAAAAAACACGTATTCTGTGGATAGGGAAAGTTATATTTTCCCTTTCCAATCTGTAACCCTTTTATTTCTTTTTCTTGTTTTATTTCACTGTTGAATGGAACACTGAGAATGGGCACCTTTGCCTTTTCTCCATTCTTAGAGGGAAAGCATTTGGCTTCGGCCATTAATTATGATGTTGGCTGGAGGGATTTCTTAGCTGTCCTTTATCTGATAAAGGAAGTGCCTTTTTATTTCTAGTTTGCTGAGAAGTTTTCATGAATGCATGTAGAATTTTTTCAAGTGTTTTTTTCTTCATCAACTGAAGTGATCGTGTGGTTTTTCCTCTTTTCTCTGTTAACATGCTGGATTACACTGTTTGTTTGTTTGTTTGTTTTATTCAACCAGCTTTTCATTCCAGCAATAAACTATATTTAGGATGTATTATTCACTTCATATATTTCTACGTTCGATTTGTGAATATTTTCTTGAGAACTTTTGCATTACATTACAATTTTTGTAATTGTATTTTCCTGTACTGTCATCTAGTTTTGAAATCAGATCAATGCTCGTCTCATAAGATGAGCTGGGCAGTGTTCCCTTGCTTACATTTTCTAGAAGAGAAGTAGAATTGGTGTAGTTCTTCTTTAAATGTTTTATGGGATTCACCAGTGAGACCATAACAGCCTGGAGGTATCTTTCCTGGATTTAACTACAAATTCAATTTTCAAAACAGACATAGGACAATTCCGTTTATCTATTTTTCTTGGGTGACTTTCGATAGCTTATGACTTTCAAGAAAATGTTTACTTCATCTAAATTGCTGAGTTTATGTGCACAGAGTTGTTTGTAGTATTCCCTTATTACGATTTTAATGTCTGTGGAGTCTGTAATAATATCCCCTCTTTTCTGCTTTTATTTTTGCTACTTATGCTTTCTTTTGGTATTTTGTTATTCCTTTTATAACTTTTTTAAGGTGGTTGCTTAATTTATTTTATCCTTTCTTTTTTATTAATATATGTTGTATAAGTTAATAAATTTCCCTCTGAGGACTGTTTTTAAGTTCTGATTTGCAGTATTTTCTTTATTACTATTTCCTTCATATTGCCTAATTTTGATCAATTTTTTTTTCTGTGCCCTAACTTAAGAGGGTTTGGGGTTATTTTTTACTTCCAAAATAGAAGAGCTTTTCAATTTCTGACTTTGTTTTTAATTCTAATTTTTCTGCATTAAAATTTGGGGGTGCTTCACTTTTGGAAATTTATTAGGGATCCTCTCAATGTGTGGCAAAATTTTGCACTTCTTCCCTGGGTATATGTAAAGAATTAGTCATTGTTTTTAAGGTATGAAGTTTCCTATATGTTATTACATCTACTTTATTAATTACTTGTACAATTTAGAATTGCTTGATCTGTCATTGACTAGGAAAGTTGAATTAAATAATTCATTTATTTAATACTATTGTTTCTGATATGTTATCTGTTTTTTCTCCTTCTAATTCTTATATTTTTCATTTTAATCAGTAGCGATGCTTTTACCTGGTATATCATTAAAAATTGTATTCTTTGCTCATCTTCTGTTTCATAGCTTATCTCTCAGTTTTAAATGCTTGTCTTTCTAAGCATCATAATCTGGTTGTCCTTTGTGACCCAATTTGAATTTATCTTTCTGTTAATGGGTGAGTATATTAGTTTCCACAAGTTTAGGGGCTTAAAACAACACAGATTTATTATCTTACATCTCTGGAGGTCAGAAGTTCAAAATGCATCCTACTGGGCTAGAGTCAATGACAAGGTGTCAGGAGAACTAAGTTGCTTCTGAAGAATCTAGGGGAAAATCTGTTTCCTTGCCTATTCCGATGTCTATAGGCTTCCTGCATTCCTTGGCTCATATCTGTCTTCCTCCATCTTCAAAGCCAGCAGTAGCAGCTTGAGTCCTCCCATCCTATCACTCTGACCTCCCCTTCTACAGTCAACTCGCTCTGCCTTTTTAAAGAACACTTGTTCTTTACTCTGGGCTCATCAGATAACCTAGGACATCTCCTTATCTTTAGGTCCCATGATGAGCAACCTCAACTATACCTGCAATTTTACTTCTCCCTTGACATGTCATATAACATATTCATAGGTGCAAGGTGAACCTATGAATGTGAACATCTTTAGGGGCCATTATTCTGTTTATCACAGTGAGTTTAGTTCTTTTACATTTAATAGTGTAGTCAGCATGTTAGTCTGAGTTCTGGCATATTAATTGTTGTTTTCTTTGCTTTTCTAGACAAACAGATCAGATAGGATATATTTTTTTCCTAGAGAAACATAACAGAGAGAGAGATTATATTAAGAGACTATAGCAATTAGCTCACACAATCATGGGGATTGACAAATTCAAATTCTATAGGGCAGGCCACAAGCTGGAAACTTCAATGAAGGTGAAGTTATATTCCCTAGGAGAAACTGGTTGACTGAAGAGAAGCCAGAAATTCTTCTTTCTGACTTCCAAAATCCTCAGTTCTGGCTATAAGGTCTCCAACTGACTGGATGAAGAGACTTCCCCTGATTGCTAAAGGCAATCTCTCTTGTTGATTGTCAATGCAGTCAGCCATAGATGCAATCAACTGACCAATGAGAGAAATCCTCCTACAAAACATTTTCCCAATAGCAATGAGGCCAGTGCTTGCTTGACCACACAAATGGACACAATAACCTAATAAAGTTGACAAATGAAATTAACTATCATGAGTAGTTCTTTTGATATTTAGAAAGTTTGTATTTTATTCCAGTGATTAGTTTTAAAATCATGATTTTATGTGATACTCTCAATCCTCTATTTTTATGACTTATCTATTAGTCCCCTGTCATCAAATTTTAATTAATATTATCTTTGTTAATTTTTTTTATTTATACTCTCAATACATTATGATGTGGTGATAAATTGGATTATTGTTCTGAATTCTTCACTCGAGGCAATATATTATCCCCACCCCATTGATGATGGGCTTGACCATGTGACTTGCTTTAACCAATAGAATGTTAGCAAAGAGGACGTGAGCAGAGGCCTGCCATGTGTTTTACTGGTTGAGTCGGCTCTTACATTATTCTCCTGTGCCCTGAGCTCTTACCCGGCCTAGCTTGTGCCCCTTCACCCTGGGCCCAGAACCCAACGATATGGATATCTGAACCCAACCCAAAGCTTAGAATCAACCCATACCACCGCAGCAGGACCACTTTGAATTAGCCCAAACTTCAGGCAAACTGATGAGTGTGAAAATAAGTGTTTTGTTATTATTGTAAAACACCGAGTTGTTTTAGATTGTTATGTAGCAAAAGCTGGTTGTTAAGTAGGCTTGTATTTCTACCACCTTGCAACTTTAAATAATATTCGTTTACTTTCAGTCATTAGATGAAGCAATCATCATAGTTTCACTTCCTTCTATTTTCTTTTCCTCTTCTTCTCTCAAAGTTTGTAAGTCTTATCATTTCTATGATGTTTTCTAATATACAACATTTATATTCTATTCTTCCACTTTAATATCTATACAAATATCAGACTTAATTCTACTGTCAAATATGTGCAATGCTCACTGTTAGTCCATGTATATATTTCTCTAAAAATTTCTTGGTTGGCTGGTTTGTTCTATTTCGTTTCTTCAAGGAAGGCTCATGGGAACAAGTACTCTGAGCTCCTGTGTTTTTAAAATTGTATTTCTGTAGTCTTTATACTTAAATTTTTAATCCATCAAAATCAATGATTCAGGCTTTCTTTCCTTAAATATTGTGTAAGTGTGTTTCTACTATCTTCTGTAGTTGAATGTTGCTCTGGAGAAATCTGTAGCCAGGTTGGGGAGGAGGGAAATTAAGTCCCATATAAATGGAGATATCAGAAATCTTTATATTTGAAATCCACTCACCTTACTAGAACAGGTCTCAGTGTTTACCATTCAGGGTCAACTTTCTCAAGCCTACAATGTGACCTTGCAATATGTAGATTCAAGTGTTATTTTATTTGAGGAAAGTTTCCTTGATTTATGCCTTTAACATTTGTTCTGTTTAATTATCTCTGGAAACTCCAAGCATGAATATGTGATCTCTTTTACCATTTCTTCTAGCTATCACTATCTTTCTAATCTTCTTTAACCTTTTCTTCACCACCATTTCATTTTGTTCACTCTCTTCATTTTTTTCTACTATGTTCTTTCTTGTATTTTCTGCAGTGTTTGTTACCCCTTGGGCTCTTTCAAATTTTCTCTGCATTTTTTTCTGATGGTTTTATTTTTTCTTCTACTTCTTTTCTGAGTTTTGTCAGATCATATTTCATCTCCTGCTGCCTTGCAATCTCTTCCTTGAGTTATTATATGACGGTTATTCTTGGACGCTATTACTTCATTAAGATGTTTCATTCATGGCAGAATGCTTGTTCACAATTTTAAGCTATTCCAGGGCCATTTTATTAGTGAGTGTTCTTTGTTCATAAACTTTGCTGCTCCTGTCTTCCAATTTTTTCTCATAATATCTTTGTAAAGATACAGTGCTAGTTTGTTTTTATTGCTTATTATTGAATGCATTAGGAATTTATGATCCAAATATGTGACAAAGGTTTTTGTAGATGGGGAGAGGCCAGGGTAGAATTATAATCAAGCTGGTTTTCTTTTCACAACTCGGAGGTATTCTGCTCCTCAGCTGCCACAAAAGTCAGACCCTTTTCATAATAATGGATTGTCTACATGCTTCCAAGTGTAACCTAGTGTGGAAGTCTGAATTATTTTTCTCCCTTCTTCATTCTCTGCAGTAATATCATAATTTACACCCTTGCCATGGTCTTATGGTGGGTAGGTTGCATTTCCCTACCCCTTGACTTTAGATTTGACATTAACCAATGGAAACGGTTTAACCAATGGAATATTAGTGGGAAGGTATGATATATGCTTATGTAGTCAGTTTTGCCTTCTGGCCTCTTGTTTTTTTATCATAAGAAGAGCATGCCTAAGGTAGCCACTGGTCCATGAAGGTTGAGGATGTAATCTCCAATTACTCTTAGATAAGTATTCCTGGATCCACTTTATAGAAGAAGAAACTGAAGGTCATAAAGGTTGGTGTATGATTTTCAAGGTCACACAGAAAATTAGTGTAGAGATAGGATCTGACAAAATGTACAAGGAGCAGACCATCACCCAGTCCTCAGACTGCAGTCAAACCAATGAAATGAGCCTAAATCATTAACCTCCAGCCAACACATGAGCAAAAACGAAATGTTAATTGAGTTTGGGGAAAATTGTTATGTAGCAATATCTGACTGACTGATACTCCTAGCCTCCTGACTTCTCTGAACCTAACTAAGTGTCAGGGGTGACTCCTGCCCTCTCCTAACTTACCCTGCTTCCTCATTCTCTTTTTCAATGAAAGGATATAGGTTGTTTTTTTTTCCCACCTCAGTGTGGTTCCCCCAGCTTCAGGAAGTTTGTTTTTGTTGCTTCAACACTTTATTGAGCTCTCTCCTCTTTTTATCACTACTTCCTCCTGCACAGCTCCTGTGTGTTTTGGCAGCCCTTATAAAATACTTTTCACTCTGTCTCATGAACAAGGAGTTTGAATTTTCGTTTTCTGTTTCCTTTACTGCTCTGAATGGTTTCGAGGAGATGAAGGGGAGAATGTCACGTGTGCGCACCCATTTTCAAATGGAAGTCATTACCTTGCTTCTAGAAAAGGAAGGCAGCATGGAGACTTCGAACATGTCATTAGGATGCATTCTATAGGGGCTATGGAATCAGGCAAATCCGGATCAAATCCTGCCCCTGCCACTAATTTTCTGGATCAAATCCTGTCCCTACCACCAATTTTCGGTATGACCTTGAAAAACTGACACCAACCTTTCTGAGCTTCAGTTCCCTTATCTCTCAAGTGGATCCAATAATACTTATATAAGAGTATTTGGAAGAAAAAAAGAGTAATTGGAGATAGCATCCTTAGAGGACTGGAGCTAGCATATGGGCAGCATCTAGCAAATACATGTGGTAGGCACACAAAAACCAAAAACCGTCGTTACTTTACTTTTATGGTGGTGATGATAAGACATGGAAAGAAAGACAAAGGAAAGCAGTTCTAAAAGTACTTAGTTGGGGAGGCAATAAAAGAATGGAAATATGTATCCTATTCTCTGAAACCAGCACGCAGCAGTGAGAGGATTCTTTCAGAAGCTCAGAAAATAATTTCATTCCAAGCACTCACTCCGCTCAATGCTTGGGTTTATTTTTTACCTAATCCCTGAAAACCATATGCCTTGATTCAAGTCAAGCCAATCAGCATATCCTCGTCCCCTGACTACTATCCATTGGTTCTTTGATAAATGTGTGATTCATTGCAAGGAAATTGTAGAGGATGCTTGCTGGTGGGTTCAGGGAAAGAAAAGGCTCATTTTCTGAGACAAGTTCTAAAAGCAACCCTGTATCTCTCTCCCTGGGTATGGACAAGAGATTTTGGCAACCCTCTTACAGCTACAGCAAGAAACAGAGACAGCTTGAGAATGAGCACAGAGAGAGAAAGACCCTGGCCGATGTCATCGAGTGACTGACTCAAACCAACTCTGAACCCACTTGCCCTCTTTAATGTCCAGTTACACAAGCCAATTAACTGTATTTTTCGTTGGTTAGGCCCATTCGAGTTGGGTTTTCTGGCACTTGCAACTGAATGCACCCTAACCACTTTATTAGCCAAAGCTTGCCAACAGCTTCCATCAACATCATTAGAACACATTGTCAGATCTTCCACCTTGTGTCATTTTATGATTCTGGTTTTTATCATAGATCACACTACTGCATTTATTTAACACATATTATTAATCATAAAACCTAGCATCTGGTAAGTTCTTACTCTATGCCAGGCACTGTGCTAAGCTCTTTGCTGCATTCTCTCACCTAATCCTTATAGTATCCCTATGAGGTAAGCACAATTGCCTCCATTGTACAAGTTCCATTGTAAACCAAGACTTAACCAGATTAACTGCTTGCCCTACATTACAGATCTATAAAACAGTACATCTAAGAATCAAATTCAGACCTGACTGGCTCCAAAACCTGAGCTCTTGACCACTAAGTTGAACTGCCTGTTACCAGTGATGCAGAGAAGTCAGGTACCATTTTTGCTCATGAGATGTACATGGACTCATGGCAGCAGGAGAATGACATAATAAGACAAGGGTCTGTAGACTCTGGATATGACTGTAATGTAGAAGATAAATGAACAAAGAGTGAATGGAATCCAGCAACTCATGAGGAAAATGGGGCAATACCCCAGATGAAATGTAAGGAAGAGGAATATTGGGGGACTTTCTGGATGCAAGAAAGAAATAGAGCATAAAGTGCTTTCCCACACTCACCTGCAAGCCCACATTCTGTGCAGGGTACGCCACCCAGCAGGAACTGTAGGCATTGACAGCATACCCTACACTAGAAAAGGGTTCTATTACACAGGAGCCATGTCCCTCTGACTAAGAAGACACCACTTTTCCTGTGGGTCACCTGGCTGAACTGTCCAGCGAGTCCTTACAATAATTGGACAGCAGAGCATCAGACCAGAGGCAGCCAAAGTGAGGCATGGTATCCACGGAGGGAAAGTGTTTCGTGGAGTTTTCAGCTATTGTAAAGGCTACATTGATTCTTTGACTCCTCCTGTTCTCACTGTGGAAACTTTTCATTAACCATGGAAAATTGCACACATACACACAGAGATATACATCCCGTATGAACACACACACATAAGCAAAAGAAAAGAAAAAGAACACTCAATGAACAGATCAATTAAAATGTTATGAGTCATTTCTTTCCATTTCCTAATGTCCTATCTTTAGTGACATCAGTACTGAACATAATCTAATTACAATTGCTAACAATTATTGAATACTTTCTATGTATGAGGCGCTATGCCAAACATTTTATTTATGTGTATTAATCTTATTCAATTTTTACAAAAAAAGAATCTTGTCATGTTGGTATTATTATGTCAGTTTTGCAGATGAAGAAATCAAGGTTCAAACAAGTAAAGTCACTTGCCCAAAACAGGACACCAATGAATGCCTAAGCTGAGACTCAAACCATGTCTGCTTGACTCTGGACCTTTCATGCCTCCCCAAAATGAGTACCATCCTGACATTTTCCAGCACTTCAGGTTTACAAGACCACACCTTATTTGTTTGCTTATCCCAGCAACTCTGTATAAAGCCATTGTCATTCTTCAGGCAAAGATGCTGAGACTTGGAAAGACACAATGACTGACTCAGGGTCACACACAGGGAATGGAAGCAAAGTTTGAATTGAGCATCCCAAAATTATGTTTCTAGCCATTGGAGCATGCTGCCTGCTTCATTTGTTAGAACTTTGCTTTTGTGTGGATTACTATAACATCTCCTATCGCTGACTCTATACAACAGAACAATCTTCTCATCATAATACATCAACTGTAATTATTGTAGAAAAGCATTTCATTCTTTTTCCATGTGAGTACCCTGTTATTGCAGCACCATTTGTTGAATGTTTGTTTGGTTGGTTTTTTGTTTGTATTTTGGGGAAGAGCATGGGCCGTGAGTTGACACTGGGTCTCCCACATGGCAGGCAAGAATTCTACTACTGAACTACCCTAGCACTCTCAAAAGGCAATTTTCTTATTACTTTATTCTAAAGTGTTTGTGCACCAAACTTGTTCACAGAACTTTCTTAAGACATATTTGGAAGCAGATGTGTGTATTGTTCTTTAACAAGGCCTGGGTTGAGGTAAGGAATGCTGATTTTGTTCTTATGACACTTACTATCCATGTTTTTCTCTTTTTAAGAATCAGGCTTAAAGCATAAAAAGAAAAGTGGTATTTGGGGGGTTTGGCATAACTAGACAAGACTGAATTCATATCCTGTAAGTTATGGCCACAGGGGACAGGCCACCTTTGTCATCTCAGAGCAACCAAGAAGAAAGGAACTTCCCCCTTCTTGAAGACTCACCACACACCAAGGGCTGTGCTAAGCCCTTTATCCACTGGAGAAGATATGTAGCATTTGGGTTAGGTGTACATACTCAGAAACTAGCCCATCTGAGTTGGAAGCCAAATTTGTCTTATTAGCTTGAAGCCTTGGTCAAACTTCTTAACTGTCCTGTGCCTCAGTTTTCTCCTTCATAAAACTGTTCTGTCATGTACCTCTTTGTATTGTTGCAAATTGATATATGTAGAGCATTTCAAAGAGTTTTGGTCTCATAGTGAGAGTTCTCTCTGTAAGTATTAGCCATAATTATTACTGTTGTCTTATTTAATTCTCACATCCACCCTCTGAGATAGGGAAACTGAGGCTCAGAGAGGTAAACCAACTATAGCTTGGGAAGTGATTAGAAGAGTAGAAGTTAACCAAGACCTGTCTGACAACAGGCTGTGTTCTCTGCACTGCTCTTCTACATCCAATAGATGGTTCCTTGTCTACAGTTGCCTTCAAGATCCACGATCCCATTGAAGAATGCCCCACAAGTAGAAACTGAGAAGCCCCATTACCAGAGGATAATATTAGCAGGATTCTAACAATAAGTCACACACAGTGTCATGTTCAATTCTGCTACAAACACTGAGTTTCAGACACCAGCATGATACTGCCTTCCATCCATCAATCCATCCACCCACCTATCCAACCATCCACCATCAAATGTTTACAGAGATTACATGCTTTGTTTTGCCCAGTGAAACTGCCAAAATCTTTCAAATAATTTCAAGTTGAATTGCTGACTACATTCTGTAATGGTGCTAGAAGCACAGAAAAGAATTATCTGACAGGTCTTAACACAAATGTGCATCCTTATTCACTGGCATCCTTTTAGCCAGAATTCCTTTGCCATTCACCCTCTATTCCCAGCCACCCATCAATGCCAAAGGGTTCCTCAATCATCATCTAAGATGAATTGACTAAGTATCTGTGTGACTGACACATCCAGCTTTACTATCTTGAGATATGTATTTCTCAATATTCAGGTAAAACAACTCTAGCTTCCTATCGTACCTATCAGGAGAATGTCTTTCTACCCTCTCTCCCCAGTTGACCCCAAACACTTCCAGGGTGTTTGTTCAGTCTAAGGAGAAAGGTCTAGTAACCATCCTCAGAAGGTCAGAAAACCAAAATCCCTGTTTGGCTCAACTGTCAACCCAGGTAACTTCTGCCATCTAGGTTCTGTGGCTGATGGGGCCAAATGCCTGCATCTCTGGGTGATCATAGCATTGAGGCCATCTCTGCCTGTGACTTGCATCCCCATTGCTGATCCAGGCCGAGGAGGAATGGGGACAAACAGCTCCCTCTGCCCAAGAGTTTCACTCAGCTATGGTTGCTGCACCAAATCTCCGCCTTCCACAGTGCTGCTCTTTGGAAACTCAATTCTCTCAACACACACCATTCAAATTCACACTTCCAGGAGCCATCCATGATCTAGAGTCTAAATTAGAAAGAACTCAGGTATTGTTCCTTGTGCCGTGGGGAGATTTTACAAAGAGGTGGGCAGGTCAGATTGTTGGCCCAATGGTGCCCTCCAAGGTCAAGGAGATCTTCCCACCACCAGAATCTCTGCCTAGCCTCCACCCCTGTATCTTGACCCACTATGATTGACTGTTGGCATGTCCAGTCTCTTGCCCCACGTCTCCCTACAGACCGACAGTGGCATACTACCCTCAATCTGGATTAACAATCACCATACTAATTCCTTCTTAAATTTCCCACCATTTTACTGTCTGGGGTTCTCTTCCCTGGGAATCAGCACTATATAGTGAGGGAGGGAGTATCCGCGGATGGTGGGGGCATCTTCTAGGCTCGTTCCAGACACTAAATGAGGAAATGGATGTGACAGTGCCCAGCACAATGCCTGACCCATACAAGCATCAGTAAACTTCATTCCTTTTCCTTCCTTCTTCAAACTGTTTAATCTTCTTTGAAACTAAAACTTCTTTTGCTAATTGCCCTTGACTTAAAATGTCACATTCTTTAGCCCATACCCCATAACTAATCCTTTCCTGACTAGTTCCTCCTACATTACTTTTGTTCATGTTAAAGAGGATGGCTTTTCTTTTTACCTGTATAAGTTTGCTGCCTCCCACGCTGATGAATTCAACTAGATTGAAAAAAAAGAGGGCTTGCTCTTCCTCCATAAAACCCCAATTAATCAATCATCTTAGAACCTGAGAAACTTGGTCTGAACAAATTTGGTGGAAAGAGCAGCAGTGCTGCTGTCAGTCCTGGGATGTGGCAAGTGATTTTACTTTCGGAAGCCTCACTGTGCTCACCTGTATTAGTGCCTAACTTACACGGTTGATGAGAAGGTTGCAAGATAACCTAGGAGGAATCTCTAGTGCAAATCCAGATACACAGGTGTACAGAAACATGAGATTCCTATGTATAGGCTGAAAGACCTGGTTCTGAGTGGGTTTCTTTCACTTAGTCTTTTTTTTTTTTTTTTTAAGTGCATGGTCCAGGAATCAAACCCAGGTCTCTGGTATGGAAGGCGAGCATTCTACCACTGAAGCACCCTTGCACCCTCACTTAGTCCATTTTTGTATATAGAAAGTATATACTACTCCATTGAACAAGAGCAGAATATGTATTCTTCTCAAGTTTGCCTGGAACATTCACTGAGAAAGACCACATTCCTGGCCATAAAGCACACCTCAACAATTCGTTCCAAAGACAGAAGCCATCAAAAAATGTTCTCAGACCACAGTGGAAATAAGCTAGAAATCAATAACCAAAAGATAGCCAGAAAATCCCCATAAGTTTGGAAATTAAATAACACACTTCCAAGTAACACTTGGATCAAATAAGATGTCTCAAGAGAAAATTTAAAAATATTTTGCATTAAATGAAAATGAAAGTAAAGCTTATCAAAAATTTTCAATTACCAAAAAGGAAAAGATATAGCATTAAATGCACACACTTAAAAAGGAAGAAAGACCTAATTCCAAATCCCTAAACTCCTACCCTATGAAATGAGAGAAAGAAGAGCAATTTAAGGAAACAGAAGAAAATTAATAATAAAACCTCAAGCAGACATCAAAGAAATTGCACAGAAAAATAAAGAAAATCAATGAAGCCAAAATCTGGTTCTTTGAAAAGTTCCATAAAATTGATACGACTCTAGCCAACCTAACTGAAAAAGAGAGAGAGAACGAAGACACAAATTACCAATATCAGAAATGAAAGAGGGGCCATGACAACTGATCCCGTAGACATTTAAAAGATAATAAAGGAATACTACAAATAACTCTAGGCCCATAACTTAGATGAAATGGGCCAATTCCTTGAAGGACTCAAACTACCAAAATACACACAAATTCAGATAACTTGAATAATCCTATATTTGAATCAATAAATAATAACCTCCTCCTCAAAAAAGCACCAAGTTCAGATGGTTTCACTAGCAAATTCTATCAAATATTTAAGGAAGAAATTATGTCAATTCTCTATAATCTCTTAAAGGCAATGGAGAGGGAATTCTTCCTAATTCATTCAATGAGGCTAGTATTACCCTAAACCAAACAAAGTCATTACAAGAAAAGAAAACTACAAGCCAATATTTCTCATGTACACAGATGCAAAAATCCTTAACAAAATATTAGTAAATCAAGTCCAATAGTGTATAAAAAGAATTATACACCATGACCAAGGGGAATTTATTACAGGAATGCAAGGCTATTTCAACATTTGATAATCAATCAATGTGATCTATTGTATCAACAAGCTAAAGAATAAAAATCATACGATCAGGGCGGGCCGCGGTGGCTCAGCGGGCAAAGTGCTTGCCTGCTATGCCGGAGGACCTCGGTTCGATTCCCGGCCCCAGCCCATGTACCAAAAACGGAGAAACAGAATACAATAAAAACAAGAAAATGTTTAAAAGATGTTTCCCTTTCTTCCTTCCTTCCTTCCTTCTATCCTTCCTTCCTTCTCTCTGTCTTTCCTTTAAAAAAAAAAAAAAAAAAATCATACGATCACAGAAGTTGATGCAGAAAAGCATTTGGCAAAATCCAATACTCATTTATGGGAAAAAGCTCTCAAAAAAAACTAGGAATAGAAGGAAACTTTGCTAAACTTGATTAAAAATAAAACTATAGCTAAGGTCACGCTAAATGGTGAGAAACTGGAAACTTCCTCCTAAGATCAGGAACAAAGCAAGGACGTCCTTCCTCATCACTCTTGCTCAACATTGAACTGGAAGTCCTTGTTCATATATGAAGACAAGAAAAAGAAATATAAGTTATACAGATTGGAAAGGAAGACCTGAAACTGTTTTAATTCACAGATGACATGATTGTCTATGTAAAAAAACCCAAATATATTTCCAAAAAAAACTCTTGCTAGAACAAAGAAGTGGGCATAGCAAAGTTGCAGGCTACGAGGTCATTATACAAAAGTCAATTACTTTCCTACATATCAACATGGAAACACTGGGATTTGAAATTTCTTTAAATACAATTTACAATAACAACAGCAACAAAAATGGAATATCTTTGCATAAATCTAACAAAATATTTACAAGATCTCTATGTGAAAAACTATAAAATATTGATGGAAGAAAATTAAAAAAGGATCTTGTATGGAAAAGTTAATGGAGAGATATTCCACGTTTGTGGATTGAAAGACTCAACATTGTTAATATGTTAATTATTCTCAAGTTGATCTATAGCTTCAACTCAATACCTATGAAAATTCCAGAAAGCTATTCTTTTAGATATGAATAAATTGATTCTAAAGTTTATATGGAAAATCAAAAAACCTAGAAGTACCAACACAATACTGAAAAAAGAAGTATTACTAGAAGTTTACAGTATACAAGACAGCATGGTTTAAATATGAGAATAGACACATAAATCAATGTAATAGAATAGAGAACTCAGAAATAAGTGCCTATTGATTGATTTTTTTACAAAGGTACAAATGTAATTTAATGGAGAAAGGATCGTTTTTTTCAAAAAATGATGCTGGAGCAAATGGATGCCCACTTGCAAAAATGAAAAAAAAATGAATTTAGACACAGATCTTACAACTTTCATTAAATTTAACTCAAATGAAACCTAGACCTAAAATCCAAAACTATAAAAAAAATCTAGAAAAAAACACATAAGAGAAAATCTACATGCCCTTGTGGGGGGGGGGGGAAGTTTTTAAATACAATACTGAAAGCACAATCCATTTAAAAAAAATTGAAAGGTTGAATTTTATTAAAATAAAAATGTCCTCTCTGCAAAACAAACATTAAGGCAATGTGCCTTGCCATTAGATAAGCTAAGGACCAAGGATTGCCAGAAGCCAGCCCAGAAGGCAAGTCTTGGGAAGAAAATATCACCTTGGCGACGCCTTCATTTGGACTTTTTTTTAGCCTCAAAACCATGCACACGTTTGAAACTGATGAACAAATTACACCCTTGGTATCAACACTGATGATTTGGGGCTTCAATAGAAAAGGAACATGACAAACTTTGTGAAAAAAATAAGAATTTAATTAAAATTCAGGCTATACTCATTTGTACAGAAAATGGCAATTTCAAGGAAGCAGAGTCTTTGAAAAGATATTTGGTGACCCAAATTATTATGCACCCTTAAAAAGGAAATTGCTTACAACAACCTCTCAGAAAGGTTCATTCCATTCTGCTTTTCAACATTTCAGCTATAACCACATGATGGAGAAAATTAAGAGTGATGTGAATTTTGTACTAAGTAAAAAACCTAACGAAAGCAACAGCAAAAGTAGTGGAAAGTAAAAGACCAAGAATAGTAACTTCTCAAGATAAGTCTAATGGTAATATTAATGGAATGGAAACCAAAGCTAATTCAATAGGAATAGGTCTCACAAGAGTCTCTTCTTATCTAAACTTAACTGTGGAAGCCAAAAATAAGATCTTGATAAGAAAGAGGAAAGAGCAGGCACTCTTCAAAATGAAAGAAAGAAAAAAAAAAAACATGGAAGAGCCGCTGAAAGCAAGAGACTGCATGTTTTACACAATCAGCCAGCATCTGAAAAACAATGATCCAGGAAAAATCAAGCATGGCTTTGGGAAGAAAACAAGAATCTGTGATCTGCTATGAGGGAATATGGAGAGGGAAGCAGGTATAAAGCACTATTACATTATAAATTCAACAACTGAACAAGCATCATGCTAAAAGATAGATGGAAGATTATGAAGAAACCAAAATTGATTTGCTCAGAAGGTAACGACTGACTGTATTTGTAAAATCTTGATAAAAGGAGGCTTGTTAAATATTTTGATCGCTGCATTTGTTTTAAACTTGCTGGTCATTGATGTATCTTAATATTTTTGTTTAAAGCATTATAGTAGCTTTCTGTAAAACAAAGTTTTTGATTCATTTAAGTATTTGTGCTGTTTAAGAGTAACATTATATGCCTTCATTGCATTCTTAAGAATCTTTTTACTTTGATAAAATTGTGGAGTCCTGCTGCCTTTAATACTCCCATCCCCATATCCTGGTCCAAAGAAAACATGAAGAAAAAAATTTCTGTTGATCTGTTCCGTTACTGTAGGCTGATCTCACCCCTGTATCACACACATAAAAATGTTTCTCCTTCAGTGAATAGTAATAGACCTTTAGCATAAAAGGAAATGACTCAATT
Organism: Tamandua tetradactyla; assembly: GCF_023851605.1. Lineage (NCBI taxonomy): Eukaryota > Metazoa > Chordata > Mammalia > Pilosa > Myrmecophagidae > Tamandua > Tamandua tetradactyla. The sequence continues at coordinate 56,930,440 of NC_135346.1, forward strand.
ATGGCTTTAATATGCTACTTAATTACCAAGACATTTGTTCATAAAATACATGAGTACAAGGGAATCTATTAGTTATAATATACTTATATTTTCATACTAAAGAGAAAAACTTGAAAGTAGTAATAACTATAGGACAGAACTATAAGGATGAATAGCTTCCTGTCTCATTTAAGTATATTTTGACTTCTCTTCCAGTGTTAAAATTTTGACAAATGTGGGGAGGGGGTTGTATTTTTTATTTACTTTTTTGAAAAATACGGTTTTGAGTAAGGTTTCCTTTTAACCTGGAGCCATAAACATCAGATTTTCTCTATTTTCATTTAATAAACTAATTTTGGCCTAAATGATAGTCTATGAATACTTAAATCGGTATTAACCATGAAGATTTTAACATCCATGATAAAATATTATATAGACAAAACCATACACAATCTTACTAGGCTATTTTGAGTTTTCACCAATATTTTATTCGTTAGAGGATTTAATCAAAGGAGTAACAGAATTTAGCCTTTCTAGTTACATGTACTTTATTTAGAAATGAATAAATACATTATCTATAATTCAGAGGATTAAAGTATTTGTGTAAAAAAAGAATGCTAGTATTTTATATTCTATATTTCAATTCTTATTAAAAGTTTTGTATATTTAAAAAAGACACTGCTACAAGAATGAAAAGACAAGCCACAAAGTGAGCGAAAATATCTGCAAATCACAGTTCTGATAAAGGACTTGTACCCAATTAAAAACTAAAAAAATAAGAAAATAAGCAATCCAATTTTTAAAAGAGCAAAATATCTGAACAGATACTTCACCAAAGTCGTATAGATGGCAAGAAAGTATATGAAAAATTGCTCACTATCATTTGTCAATGGGGAAAATCAAATTAAAACAACAATGACATAGCACTACACATCTATTAGTATGGCTAAAAAAAAATTTTTAATCTGACAATACCAATTTCTGGTGAAGATAAAGAGCAACGAGGCTCTCTCTCATTTCTGGTGAGAATGCAAAATGATACAGCCATGCTGGAAGAAAGTTTGGCAGTTTTTACAGAGCTAAACATAGTTTTGACATAAAATGGTTGGGACCTTGGAATAACAGCAAAAAAGACGTTAAGTAAAAACTAAGGAAATATGAACAAAACACAAAATAATAATGCAGCATTATTTGCTCATTTATTCTGACAAATGAATCTTACTGATAAGATGTTCATATAAGGGGGAACTGGGTGTAGGGTATATGGAAATACTCTAGTCCTACCATCACAATTTTCCTATAAATCTAAAGCTATTTTAAAACAAAACATGTCATTTACACACATACAAAAAAAGAGTAAGATGCCAGCACTGATTTCTTGAAAAACCGCAAGCTCTGTTCTCTTCCAGCTCTCCCTTATTCTTTCATCCCCTCCCTGCATTCCCACACTCCCTTCTGTGTTGAATTGAAATCTTTGTCAACTGCATGCTATAATATATTCACCGTCAGGGTGAAAACAAGAAAAATAAAGCTGACCATTCAGTCCTTCCTGGTTGTTACTGAAACTACGGGGGGTCCAAGCAGAGAGCATGTGCCATGGAAACTTGGTCTTTCCAAAGCAGTGATCAGCCATTCATTTGATCTGATGTTTCAGAAGAGATGTTCCAACAGACCCTCTCTCACACAAACCTTGCCTGAGATAATTCAGTACCTTCATTTTAACAACCTCTATATTTGCCTTTAGTTGACCCTGAGTATTGACATCGAGTGTTGACATTTGACTGTTAGCCATTCACCCTCATCAATATCTGACTTTGGTGACTGTTCTGCATTTGACTCTGTTACATCTAGTCTCGATGTTTCACTCTTAAATTCTTTCCTCTTGTTAGAATAAGAGATCAGATAAGGAAGCCTGTCCTTTCCTTGAATTCTGACCTGGATGGTTTTATCCTCAAGTCTTGAATATACCACTTAAAACCTTCATATCTATCTTCTGGAAAGATCTAAAATGAGCGGGCGAAGGCATCTAATATAAAATTTTCACTAAAACACTTAATATGTATGTCAATGACTGGAAAATAGGATTTAAAACCATCCCAAAGAGTGAAGCCAAAGAAAAAATGCTGGAGTGTTCTTCAGTTTTGAAATAATCAAAAGTGGTTTGAATCACTCTTGTAAACTGCATTTTAGAAAAGGTCCTTATCCATTCAAAGCAATAACAACCTAGCTAGAGAATAAGAAAATTCAACAGGAAAAACCGCAGTGGCCTCTTGCTACATCTAATGGCACATGGCATCTTTGCTGTCCATACTTGGAGAAGATTCTTGCTGTGGTTTGTTCAGGGCCAAAGTATTACAGGTCCCTAGGGCTCTGAGCTTTACAAAATTGCCTGGAAATGTTTGGGACCCGAGGCAGGAGAAATGCACTGGTTCCAAAATCTGACCAAGTAACTGCCAAATGGAAATTAAGAATAATTTCAAAAACAATGTTTAAACCTTTTTTTTGCAGCAATAAAATTATATTTAAAAGGGACGTGGGGGCATTTAATATATTTGATGTGATGTGTGTGGAAGCAAAAAGGTAAGAGTGTATGGGGTCTACAAAGTTTTAAAACTGTCTGGGCCCTTGAGGAGTCAGGTGTGAGTTCCAAACTTCAGGCTCACTTTACCTGTGCTTCCCAGCTCAGTCTCTCAGAATGCTGTCCATCTCCAAAAACCACACTTTAAAAGCTTCTCATTATTTCCCAAAAGCTGAACAGAGAAAATGCTTTTAGCTATAAAAAGGCCACATGGATTATTATTTTCTAGATCAGATGCATTTGATCCACAAAATTATTCCACATATGGGGATCTGTAGAAGCTCTTGTGTAAGAAAACCAAGATGACCATATGGTTGATGGAGGTGGCGTCCTGGAGGGGAAAGAAAGAAGGGCTTTGGAGATGGGCAGCCGGATGTCCGGTTCTGTACTCACCAGTGCCCTGACCTCGCCAGTGCCCTAACCTCACCCGTGCCCTAACCTCACCTGTGCCCTAACCTCACCCGTGCCCTAACTTCACTGAGCTTCCTCCACTAAATCAGGCTCTAACCACCAAGTGTGATAAGTTCACAGATGAGCGCAAGAGCACGTAAGGGACTCAATTACTATTAATTCCTTCAAGAACATGCCCAAGGTCCCTGAGCAACCACATCCAGAGTCCTTCTTGCCTAAGACCTAGTTCAGTATGTTTTCTTTTAAAAGAAATTTTCATCACCAAAGTGATATACATAAGTGGAAACTTCTTGCAAAAACAACAAGGAATGCACCAAGTCAAAAGTGAAAGACCAATTTTTTTTTTTTTTTTTTTTTGCATGGGCGGGCACCGGGAATCGAACCCGGGTCTCCGGCATGGCAGGCAAGAACTCTGCCACTGAGCCACTGTGGCCCACCCAGCCCAGCTTTTCTGTTTAGATTGTATAGAGTTTCTTTTTGGGGTGATGGAATTTTGGAGACAATGGATAGTGGTGAGGGTAGCACAACATTGTGAATGCAATTAGCACCACTGTTATATATATGAATGTGGTTAAAAGACGAAATTTTAGATTATATATATGTTACTAGAATAAATTTTTTTTAAAAAAACCACAGCACCATACAACACAAACAGGAACCCTAATGCAAACCATGGATAATAGTTAATAGTAGATTTCTCTATTTCATAGAGAAATTCTTTCTCCAATTCTTTCATCAATTTTAACAGCTAACACACTAATGCAAAGTGTTCAAAATAAGGGGAGGTATAAGGGAATGCTAGATTTCCTGGATGATTTTTCTGTAAACCTACAACTTCCTTATTTAAAAAAAATGCTTCCAAAGAAAAATAATAAAAATAAAGATTAGGAAACTTGGCCAAGATCACACAGCTAGTAGGAGCAAAAAAAGAGTTGGAGTTTAATCCAAGCAATACCAACAACAAAAGTGAAAGCCTGCTCCTTTCCGCTCTCCACAAAGTTCAGATTTCTACCCAGAGATAGCACCATTTTCATTTCAACGGGCATTTCCCCACATCTACGTTTTTACTTAAGAGATAGAGATTTCTTGTACTTTTTTAAATAAAAGAGGTCATACTATAAACATTATTTTGCAACTTCTGTTTTATTTCATAATATGTCATGAAGATCTTTCCATAATGGTACATATGAACCTACCTCGTTCTTTTTAGCTTTCACATGCTACAGACATACTACACTTGGTTATTCATTCCCCTGATATTGGGCACTTAGGTTGCTTCTGGTCAGCACTTGCAAACAAGGTCAGTTACAGCCTGAATCCTATACATATGCATCCCTGAGCACATGTGGGAGGATATATGTAAAGCATTTCATAGAAGTGGAATGGCTGTGTCTAAAGTGTGCACACTTTAAAGTTCGATTGTTACTGCTGCATTCCATTTCCAATTAGCCATATCAGTTGTCAATCCTCTGGATAAGATGGAAAAGCATCTGTTTCCTCAGAGGCTCTGCTGCTTAGTAGAGCCTCATCCAAGTACAACATTCTAAATTGCATGGTCCCATGAGCAAGCAGATAAGCTTTAATTGCAATATTGGTGCCAATGGTTGCTTTCTAAAAATGCCATTAAAATTTGCTTTTGCCTATTATGACCAGGCTTTTTAAAAGAAGCTGGAATTGTCAACTTGTTGCCCCCTTTACCCTCTCGGAGTAGTGGATCTTCTTTTATCCTCTCCTGTGCCAGCCAGCAGCATGCTATTTTACAGAGACCCCACGAACAAGCTAGTAAAAGCCCACAGTGGTTTTGGCAGAATTAACGTGGAATACCATCCACCCTCCCAGTAAGCCACCCTCCCTGTTTTAATAGCAAACAGCAGTGTGCATTAAAGAAGCATCTTTCAAACGGGGCTGGGCATTATCTTAATTACAGTCAACATGTTCATAATGCTAAATACATCTGACCTAAAAACTCAGTCTCAGAACAGCACACATGTGGCTATATAATCTCGGAACACATTTTGTGACATTTGGTTGACATTTCTTCTCTTTCCCATGCAAAAGGATTGATTGCTCTCCGTGCACTCAGATAGGAGAGAGAGCCCTAGTTTGCCGTTTAAATCCTTTCAATCATTTTCCTGTGACTGTGTCAGAGATGGAGAAATCTAACTTAGCAGAGAAGACAAGCCCTTGTAACTCTGGCAGAGTCAACCCTTCGGAGAAAATGAATGTACGTGTAGAAGCAGCTTCCTAAACCATTTCACAAAGGTGTAAATTCACCTATTCATTCAAAATAAGAATAACTTGGGTATCTACTGTGTGCTGAGCTATGCTGGGTATTGGGAATATAGCGCTGAAAAGCACACACTCTGTGCCCTCAAGGAGCTCCTGGGAGAAGCAGGACACACAGACAGTTCATGGCACAGTGCAGTCCCTGGCAGAGGGTGCCAGCTGGAGGGAGGGACCGGCCAAGGAAGGGCTCAAACTGAAGCTGACACTGAGGATGAGTCTTAAACAGCTGTAAACGACAAAGAGGGAAAGAGCAAAGAGTTGGCTCCAAGCAGTAAACAGGTGAGCATGGCTGGAGACGAGGGTGTGAAGAACGGAAGGACTCGTGGTCATGCCCTACGATTGCCATGTGGCCATTAGGTTAATTATCCAGATGCACCTAAAAGGGGTTCCTGCAAGGAGTGGAGACCACCCCAGAGCAATCAATTTGGCAGTCTGTGGAGCCTCTTTTGGACCAGAATTTCTGTTAAGTTTAAATTCTTCTGTACATCAGTCATGTATTGTACCCAGAAAAATTGCTCCAGTGCCCATTCTCCAGCCCACTTTCACTCCTTATCTGTTTCTGCCGGTCAAAATCCTGCCATCCGTCAAACCCACCTCCAATGCCTCTTCCTTCCCCAACCCTGTACCCAGTTGCCACCCCCCACCCCCACCCCCAGCAACACTCACCCCTCACTAAACCTCTTACCCGCATCCCTCACTGGCCCATCATCCCCCTTGCCCGCTGCTCCCTCCAGAAGCAGCCCTGAGCACCAGCAGGTGTGGTCCAACGTTTGCTGGAATAGGTTGCGTCAATGTGACCCGATCAAATTTCCAGAGAACAAAGGAATATTTCAACCCTTGAATAAGCCATCAAGCACCCCAGAAATAAACAGGACTAAAATTCTCACTACAACTTTCCCAGTTTTGACTTATTCGTTCTTTCATTCGTTCAACGGCATTCATCCCGTAAGCCAGGCAATGTGCTGGCTATTTAAGAGTAGAGAGGGAAATAGTGAAAATAAAAATAAAACAGACTTTGCTGTTTGAAATATGTTGATAATTGAGGAAGAAAGATAAGGAAGGACACTTCCGTTAGGGCGTGGTAAGCTCTTGGGAAGAAATAAAAGGAGCAAAGGTGAGAATAAGATGCCAAGCAAAGTTTTAGCACAATTATACCTGGACTGACTCTCAAAGGATGAGTAGGAGTGGCCAAACAAAGCCAACACAGAAGGATGTTCCAAGCAGAGGGAAAAGCATGTGCAAAGGCAGAGATGACAAAAGTCTTGACACCTTCCACAAGCTGTACAAAATTTAGAGTATCTGTAAGGATGGGCATGAGTGGGGTAGTAGCAATAGATGATGTTGCAGAAGCCAAAGAACCTTGACTGGCCTTGATTTTTTTTTCATGCAAGTAATTGGGAACCACAGCAAGGGTCTGACACAATCATATTTGCATTTTATGTATCACTCTGTTAGCATTCTAATCACAGAGTGAACAGGGACTCAGAAACTTACCCAGGCTAAGCTGACAGTCATATTTTTGCCAGGACTGGAGCTCATATCTTAGTATTTTCAATCCAGGAAATATCTCAGAAATCATTTCATCCAACCCTCTTACTGAAGATATGGAAAAAAAAACTTTTGTTAAAGGGTTATGAAAAAGCTTATGCCAACTAATTATTTAAATGAAATAAAATAAAACACACCAGCTTACATTTCAGCTCTCCTAGGTCCATCTACCAGGACCACCCACTCTATTTTGCTGGCATTTCTGCTGGTAGAAGCAGGGGAGGTCAACCTGCTGCTACAGATGTAACCTAACACCTACCTTTTTCCATGGCCAAAAACTTTTATCCATTTTGAGATCTGGCAGAGTCTCTATTCTATGAACATGAGAAAAATTCAACTGGTTTTGTGCATTTTCTCAGAGTGATTTAAAAAGTCAAATCCTTTTAAATCAGAGATTATTCTTGAGCTTCTAATGCCATTTAAATTACAACTCCTAAATCTTGAGTAATATAAGAGGTATAAATCCAAAAGCTGCTTTTTAAAAATTCTGTACATTACCTGGAAGTTGCTTTAAAATGACAAGAAGGGAATGTAATTAACAGCACTGAATTACATACCTGAATGTGGTTAAAAGGGGAAATTACAAGTTGTATATCTGTTACTAGAGCAAATTTCTTTGAAAAAACCCACGGAAAGGCATAACACAAACATCCCTAAGTTAAACCATCAACTAAATTAATAGTACAATTATAAAAATGTGCTTTCACCAATTATAACAAATGCACCACCCCAATGCAAGGTGTTAATAATATATGTATGTATTTTATGTATGATTGTCCTGTAAACCCACAATTTTTCTAATAATGAAAAATACAATAAAATGAAGATTGGTAATAAAAAATGGCAGATGCAACTAGATTGGCCTGGTATCAAAATCTTAGAGGTATTCACTATGCCATGATGTTCACCATCCACGCCATCCTCTATTTTAAAGAAAAGTTGGTTATCCCATATTTTCTATCCAGTAAATCTCAAAGAAATCCATAGAGATGCATCTAATCTATATAATACTACAATCTCATGATCCACTGGGTTAGTGCCTTCAAATCACTGGAGTAACCAGATTATGCTTAGCAGCAGGTCCCAGATTTAAAAGTCCAGAGCCAGCTGGCCATCAACTCATTAATATTCCTGAGCCAAATTCTACAAGGTAAGTAGATTTTATAAACTAAACTAAAACATTGTGGGCAGATCTGTTCAGCCTCTATCCAGTGGCAAATTAAGGCAATTTCCTTAACCTCACAGATATAAAAAGTCCCTTGCTTTGGAATATCAGATAACCACAGCAAAATGGAATAGTGTCTAAGAGAAGCCCAAGGCACCAATACTCTAAAAGTCACTCCTATTTGCAAGAAAGTCAAATGCACAGCAGATTCATTATTATTAATCATTAAGTGATCAACAGCTTCAAAAGGAAGATCCTGCAAAGAATCAATGAGCCCAACATTTCAGGGCTCAATACTCTAATAGAATTAGCTTCATTTTACACTCACAAGAACCTTCCTGTTTCTTTCCATTTCTCAAATGGGCAAACAGGCTCAGAGAGGTAAAGACATTCATTTATTGTCACACAGCTTGAAAGTGGTAGCAGAAATGTGAGCCTGGTCTGTCTGACCCAAAGCCTGCATTTGAGGCCCCAAATATAGAGTGTTTCCTGGGGATTGGGATGATCAAGATAAAATGCCACCAGTGTAGACCTGGGTGGACTGGAACAGGTCTTGATGGAGCTCCTAGAAACTGAAGAATCTTCAGAAAGCCCCTGAACTTGGGCTACACATCACTTAGCTTTTTGGGAGACCCTTGCATTGAAGATGTCAACACAGAAGTTTTGCTCTTCTCATTTTTTGGACCAAGACAACTGAGACTCAGAAACTGTGACTTGCTCAGAACCCAGAAAAAAACAGTGATTTTTCTGAATAAATCCCAATGAATAAAACCCATGTTCAGCCTCTCTTCCCAAGACTTGTTGGGTCAGTCACCAACAAGAGAACTCTTATCTAAAATCATCTTCCTAGGTGGAGAGTGAAAAAGAACACCTCTTTTAAATAGTCTCTATCTTGGGAAAGTGTTTCATATATAGGTAGCATTATTAAGTATATCACTATAATTAAAAATGAAATTAAAGTCATATTGTAATTTGGTTTTCAGAGTCATAAATTGAATTCTTTCAAAGATCCTTTCAATAAAATGACATTTCATTAGATACCCTTTATCAACCCAGCATGCCAGGGAACCAAAGTACAGTCTTGTTCACAGTATATTGAATTTTACAATTATTTAATGCAATTTCTGGAGATATTTATTTTTTACACTCTTGCCAATGAAATAAATGGTAAAGGCTTTTGCAACATGTTTCATTGGTTGGACAATGACAACCCTGAGAATCATTGCTGGCATAGCCAGACTTCCAATCTAAAAACAAAAAATTAAACTACAAAGAATAATGATATCCAGAAAATTTCAAAGCAGAAAGAAGAGACATCCTTCACTATGGGCACTCAGTCTAGGCATGCTCATTATATGCCAAAGACCAAAGAAGGCAAATATGGGATTTAAAAAGACACCATCTGTTGTGTGATGCTCCAAATTACAAACTTAACCCTTAACTTCTATATAATTCCTGCTGTTCAGGCATTCTCCTTCCTTGGGATTTAAAAAAAAAAAATAAAAAAACAGCCTTAGCATATTAACTGAGTTTAGCAGGACCTAAGAATGTGTCCTGTAAGACATGTGATAAACCCCATATCACAGTCTATATATTTTCTGCAGAGAAAACTCCTGTCTTATTTTCCTTTTAAAAACGATACTACATATAAAGTGGTTGGCAAAATCTAAGCGTCCACAGCAACCCTATAGCAAATCACAGTCTTTTCTGTAATTTTTACATTATTTAAAATCCCTGGGTTCTTTGAAAGAAAAGTACAAATTTTAGAAAGCTTTCAAATCTGTGAAATGAAAAGTAATTCCTCAAGTGAAGAAGGCTTCTTTTCAGCAAGAATTTTTTTTAAGACAGAAGGAAAGTGAGAGTACATAGCTCAACTTAGAAAACATTTTCTGTTTAAATATGCAAAGGCAGCCTGTCACATACATAACAGGAGAAATTTCCCCAATAGAAAAAAATGTATACTTTGAAAATGCCCACGTTATCTTACTGGTAGATCTGAAATATTCTAGTTTAAAAAATCGCATTTAACAAATGCAACACAGCTCATTCAGGGTTAATTTCAGCTCACAAAATAGTTTTATTATATGTATGAAAGCATACAAGCAATAAAATTAAGAAAACATTCACAATACATAAAATAACACAGACCTGATGCAGGATATATTTTCAGTGGATTATTTTCCTGTTACCATTTCCATCTAAATGTAAAGCCAATTGCTTATCAACAAGAATTTTTTGTAAACATTTTCCAAAACCTCTCTTGAAATGCCCCATATGAGTTAGTATCTAGCTATGAAGGCTTGGGAAACTTTTCACAGCCCGGGGGATGACACAAGAACTTGATTCCAAAGCACAGAGAAAGGGCTAGCATTTATCAAAAGAAATACTGATGGCTTTCCCAAAAAGAAAGATCTCCTGTTTCTTCCAACGACAAAAAATCTTACTCAAGGCAGATAATTAGGCACTATTCATTAGTCAATACACCATTAATATGTAAAGACTTAAAAAAAAAATCAGTTCTAAATTCAAATGAAAGCACTACAAAAAGTAGCTCCACTGAGTGGCTTGGTTCGGCCTGGGTACAAAGGAGACACAGGGATAGACCTTTGTCCTTTGGTGAGACTTGCCATGACACAAGAATTAATAAAACTCCCTGTTTTCCCTTTCCATCTCTAACCAGTCCAAGTCATTTGGTTCAAAAAAGCTATCTGACAGGTGAAATGAGAAAAGACGGAGGGGGGCTATTTATTTTACATAGATACAAAATGGCAGGTTGCTTATGACAACCTAAGATCTTAAATGTGAAGCTGGAGTCTAATTAAGCTGGTTTTTATTTAAGATATTTACACAACTGCAAATCATTCTCCTGGGAAATTCTTTGCCATTTCAAAAAGTATGAATGCAATAGTAGCCAGGGATTTTTATTATTACTATTATTATTATTATTATTATTATTATTATTATTATTATTATTTAGCTTTTTAGGAAAAAAAGAACATTCATAGCATTAGTCAAATCTCACCTCATTTTTATTCGTGTCAATGAATTTTAAGGGCTTGTCACACCTCAATTTCCTTTTGCTCTTTGCTGTATTTCTTGAAGTTATACATGAGCATTTAGAATCTCAGAGGGCCAGTGGGTTTGGGCTTGTTTCATTGACTTATAAAGTGCTCTTTAAATGGGGAAAAAATGTAGTTGAAAGGTCTCAGCTATCCCATAGTTAATCCTATTAAATAAGATAAATATAGATTTATCATAATAAATTTAAAATATTCATATAATACAATAAATAAATAAGACCAGTATCAACAAAACATCTCTCAATTCTGAAAAAAAAATTTCCATTCCTACTGTAAGGCTCAATTATTTTTTTAGAAAGGATTTATGAAGGCATGCACCTACCTTTACAATCTGACAACTTCACTTGGAACAGTGTTAGCACCTGTTTGTGTACACAGCAAACTCAACCCTTCTAATCTCCTTCCCAGAAAGGTTTAGTTTTTAAGTGAAACTGTTCATGGTTGCTTCCTTGCCCTATCTTTCAGTCCTAAGAGGCAGTTACTAAGAAACAATTTTGGAGCCAAAGACACATCCCTTGTGAATGTTAGCTTCACGTGTGTCTGTATCTGATTCCCTTAAGAACAACACAGAAAATACACTGGAATGTATTTTAAAATACAGTTGGTTGTATGTCGGGGGAGGGCAGCAGAGGAGAATGGCGTGCCTGACACCCCAGAGTCTCACCATACCTTAGTTTCTTAATAGCAAGTCCCAGGGAAATCTTCTCTAGCTTTTGGGAAGGGCATCTCTGTCAGGATGCGTCTCACAGTTCAAGTTGGGTGCTGCCCATTTTGTGTGATCGGATGGATTTTCTCGAGAGAGACGTCAGTATCATAGTCCAATATGACAGACAGGGCCGGGGACAGCTTCTCCAAAGGCTTAGCTGTTCCCCCGACCTCCTCCTTCTTCAGGTCCTCAGAGGAACCCACGGCATGTGGGATCAGGTAAACCAGATTGCACTCCTTGGAGATAGAGCCTCGTGGCTCATGATGGCTGGAAAACACCACGGCCCCGTTGTTGTTGACGCTGACCGTCTCTATGGCATTATTCGTCGCGGGGCAAAGTCTGTAGCATCCTAAGAGGGTTGAAAATGCCTTCCGGAAATCAGCATTGAAGGCATAAATGATGGGGTTCAAGGAAGAATTGGCCCACCCAAACCACACGAAGACGTCAAAGGTGATGGAATCGATGCAGAAGGGCTTGGTCTCCTCGGGCCCACAAAAGGGCGCCACGCAGTTCAAGATGAAAAAAGGTAGCCAGCAGCACACAAACACGCCCATGATCACGGACAGGGTCTTCAGAACTTTAGTCTCTCTTTTGAAGGACGTCTTAAAGGAGCTTTCCGATTGAGAACTGTCGGCCGGGTTTCCGTTACCTGCAGGGGTCTGGCAGTTCTTGGCATGGACTGCTGCCCTCTCTAAGGCCGAGATGCGCCGTATTTGTTTCTGGGCGATCCTGTAGATCCTGGTATATGTGACAATCATGATGACCACGGGGATGTAGAAGCTTATTAGGGAGGATGAGATGGCATAGGTCCTGCTCAAGCTGGAGTCACAGTTGTCGGGGGTCTCAACCAGGGAAGTGGCATTCCCATCGGAGGGGCTTGTGGGTTTCGCCTTGTGCCAGCTGAGCTGCACCGGGATGAAGGAAATGAGCACAGACAAGGTCCATGCCACACTGATCAGAATGAAGGCCGCCTTGGGGGTCATCTTCCTCTCATACCGGAAAGGGCTGGAGATAGCCCAATACCTGTCCACACTGATCACACAAAGGTTGAGGATGGACGCGGTGGAGCACATGATGTCAAAGGCCACCCAGATGTTGCAGAAGGACCCGAAGGGCCAGAAGCCAGCGATCTCAGCCACTGCTTTCCAAGGCATGACCAAGACGGCCACCAGGAGATCCGACACGGCCAAGGAGATGACAAAGAAGTTGGTCACCTTGGACCGCAAGTGCCGGAACCTGATGACGGCGGCACAGACCAGTGTGTTCCCCAAGAGCGTGGACAGGATAAGCAGGGACAGGAAACAGGCTGTGAGAATGCGGAAAGAGAAGTCCCTCTCCACCACCAGCCCGGCCCCATCCATGGTGGAGGTGTTCAGAGACCTCATCTTCCTGAGGGAAAGCGCATCAGGGCCCCGACACCCCTGCAGGTCCTAAGCCGGGATTCGGGGTCAGTCAGACCTCCAGGAGTCCTCAGCTCCTACCACAGTCCCAGTGGCTCCCCTGGGTAGAGGACCTCACCAGCATTGCATCAGAGGACTGCACAATTGTATGGCAGCAGCCTCCCCTGGCAAGAGTCCCTCTTGCTTTCTATAACTGTCTTCTGGTCCCCTGCTCCAGGTCACTGTCGCGGGGACCAGTTGGCACCTCAATTCCCCACCGAAGGCATTGGTCTTTTAGCATATTCCAAGCTATCAATCCAGACTCCCGGGCCTCTGCCGAGCTAGCCTACTGTAGTCACATTTCGGGGCTGCTGCCTCTCAGGTGGTGGTGACAGAATTCTCCCCTCCTGAGGTGTGGCTGAAAATACATGCCTTGCTCCTCCAAGCCCCTGGTTCCTCAGTAGTTCTCCAAACGCCCTGTAAAGCAAACAAAAGACACACGGTCTTTCGCCAAGACTCAGACGCAGATTGTATCTTTACTCACGTCAACCCCAACCCATCCATTCGCTGGGCACTCCTTCAGAGCCACCTACCTTGCCTCGGGGTTCTCTCTTGTCAAAGCCCCTGGAGCGCAGAAAGCAGATTTCGAGAGTCGCCGCAGCTCCACAACTCCCGAGGGGAGCGCCCGAATTCAGGCCGCCGCGTGTAGCCTAAGTGCGGCTCCGGCTGCGCAAAAATCGCTGGGTCGGATCTGCGAAAAGGATCCCTGACCAGGCCCGCGGAAAGCCCCAGCTGCCTAGAATAGCGACAGACCGCTCAAAGCAGGCGTGACCCGAGCAAAGGGCTCCCGGGAGCTTGGCGTTTCCTTGGGAGAGGGCAATCCCAGGACTAATCACTTGGACAGCTTCTTGGCCTCGTTTACTTCCTCCCGGTGCCCAAAGCCTAGGCGCCCCACAGGCGGCCTCCGTCCCCCACGGGACAGGGTCCGGCGCCTCCCCGCAGCAGCGCCCCCGACCTCAGGAGCCTGGAGGACGCGAGGTGGAGGGAGCCGAGCTGGCACCGGCGGGCGCACGGGCGGGCCAGGTTCCCGCGGGGCACAGCTCACCTCGCTCCGGAGCCAGCTCCTCTGCCCTGGGGGCGGGCTTCGCTTGACAGGCAGAGTTGCGGGCGACAGCCGCACGTGGTACCCCTGGATGGTGCTGCGGAAGGAGGAGGTGGGGGCGCCCAGGTCAGCGCTTGCCCTCCCAGAGCACCCCGCCAACTCCCTTCCAGGACGGCGTGCGCAGGACCCGCGACACAAATCCCGACGTTAGAACTTCAAGTAAACCCGAGTCCCCTGCGCGCACCGCCGGGTCCCGACATCCAAAACCTTTTGGAGACGATCGCAAGCCTCCAGCCATACGCGAGATGGGACCCTCCCCTACCTCCCACGCACACAATCACTAAAACAGCCGGCCCCTGTCCAACCCGCGCTGCCTCCAAGTACCCCCCACCCCCCACCCCTAAGGTGAAACGTGGGCGCCTGTACTCACCGCTGGAGAACGAGGCTCTGCGCAGCGGCATGCCCGGCCCCGGGGAGGGGCGCACTTCCCACTTGGCCGGGTCGCGGGCGATTTCCGAGTTGCGGTCAACGCCGGATTGCAGCTTTAGCCCTGCGACCCGCGAGCATCCCAAGCCGAGCGCCCTGCGCTCCCCTGGTCCGGGGCGCCCTCTGCCGGTGGCCTCGGCTTCCCAGGTTCCACCAACCGGGCGGGACAGGCACCCAGATTCCTCTCTCCCCGTCTTGGGCTTCCAGAATCTGAGAAAGGGGAAGCGGAATCTTCCTCTCACTCGGGACTCCTTTGCCTGAAATACCCCTAAAAATTGACAAGCGTGAAGTATTCCTTTGGCTGGCATTGAATTCACTGAACCAATTATTTCCTCTTGAGTGCCCACTGCATGCCAAGCGCCGGGGCGACAAGGTAAAAAGCAAAGCGCAAACCTTGCTCTCAAAGAGACCCAAGCCTCTGTGTCCCAAGCACGCACACTGCTTATGTCACTCATCCCTTACAACCATCTTTCCTCGTCTCCACATTTGGAAAGAAATGAGGCTCAGGAAGGTAGTAGCGCCTGCTCTAAATGACACGGCCACTGAGGGTGCCGGCTGCCTGACTCCCGCCCGAGCGTTCGTTTCGCTGGCGAGCCACGGCCTCCCAGCAACTCCGAGTCTAGTGCAGGAGCTGACAAACTAAATGATTATCTATGGGGCTAAAAATAGAGAGAAGAACAAGATGGAGGCAAGAGGGCCTGATGGAGAGCCATTCCACTTGAGCTCTTTCCAGCTGACCAGGGCAATGTCTCACAGGTGGGACTTCGCACTAATTGTACCCAGATGGCAGCATCTCAGGAAGGTGTTCTTTGTTGCCCAAGGGAAGGGGGATAAGAATGAGGCTCTGGAGTCAAAGGGCTTGTTTTCCTGTCAGGGTGCCCTATCTTCTCTCTCAACCCAATTTCTTCCTCTGGAAAAATGGTGATGCGATACCAGGATTTTTGTAAGTACTCAGTGCAATCGTGTTTTCAGAGAACTTGGGGCAGGGCCTAGGGCCTCGTTAGCCCTGGGCTCGCCAGAAAATCAGTGAACTTAGCTCTATGAGAACCATGCACTACTGGATGCTAGAATTTTCTCTATAAAAACCCTGAAAGTTAATAAAAATTCTGCCCATTTAATCAGCATAAATGGCAGCTCACTTTTACAGGAAAGGAGGGTGTGATTGCACAGACCCTCCAATGCCTGTGCACGCAGCCTTGTCCTGTCACGGGCCGCCTGGCTGCTGCACACATTCTCCCACCCACTGATAGCCAGAGGCCCTTTTCACCACACACAGGCCTCCAGAACAGCATTCCCTAGAGCTCTAAGCCATGCTGAACATAAGGTTTCCACACCCTACTCCCCAGACTTCTTGACTTGATTTCATCTTTCTTTCAAATCGGAGGAGATACCTCTGGCTCAAGATGTTCATGTGAGCCTGAGTGGTTAACTCAGATTCCGCCAATGCCATTCTGAAATGTTTCCACTGAGGTCACCCAGACAGGCACAGTTAGAAGAACTTTGGCATTAGCTCTTGCAAAAAAGGAAACTGCGGAATCCTTTTCTACAGGGTCAAGTGTAGGTGGGATTGGACTAGAGAAGATGGACTCCCCTGTGATTCTCCATACGAGGAGGAAAAGCACTGCCTTCACACTGTGGGAAGTCTGTACTCCAAAAGAATCCCCAAACTCCCCAAGATCGGGGTAAGATGAACCCAATTCAAGGGGTAAAATTTCCATCCAATGACTGCCCTTGAGAAGTTTCCCAATTCCCGAGTCCTCCCAGAGTGATCAACCCTGGCAATAGCCACTGCTCTTTCAATTAAAAGCAAGCAAACAAACAAAAAACACACACAACCCCCAGATCTCAGGGGCTCCATCGGTATAAAGCTGAGTTACAGCCAGTCCGGCGGTCTCAGCTGGTGACATGTTCAAGGAAACACCAGTTCAAGAGCCCAAGTAATATTTGGTACAAAATATAAATATTAACCAAAACCATTTTGGAGGAAAACGCCATTCATAACACACTCTTTAATATCCTCGCTTCTCTCAAGCTCGGCAGCTGCTCCCAAAATGCCTTTCTTTGCTTGAAAAATCCCCTAACTTATCTGCAAATTAACCCATGTTGAACTTTGTCTTTCTCTTTCAACCTGTTGGGTGGAGGTGATCGTCTTAGCATTTATCAGTTTTGTAGTGGTTGAGAGGTATTTCTCTTCCATGAATAAATTTCTATTGGAATGTCAACACGTCAAATCTTCTCCTGGCCTAAAACATATGAAATCGGCCCAGAAACCCAGTTAAGCAAAGAGAAAATCCTCTTAATCAGGGAGAGGAGGAAAGAAGCTATAACACCTAAGGTGGTATAAGGGGACTCTATTTTCCACATGATTTTTCGGTAAACCTACAACTTCTCTAATTAAAAGAAAAAAAGAATCAGTAATACCTAAGGTGGTAATTTTGTTTCCTATCACCAGGAAAACAAGAGAGTCACACAATCTGTGCATGATTCAGCAATCTAAGACAGACCCCTGCATTCCCTGTCAAGCTGAGGAAGTCTGTGGTTTCTGAACATCGTGGCTGAGATCAGGAAAGAGGAAAATGTAGCTTTAAAGCTCAGAGCTTTTGCACTTTGCAGAGTATGAATTTCAGAGGAACTTGTAGCTTGGCTAGAGGCTTGGAGATTTTTCCAGGGTTTTTTTTTTCCATTCTTCAGGCCAAGGTGAAAGGCTTCCATTTTGTTCTATAAAAGTATCCCCCACAATTATCAAGAACACAGATATAAATGCAGGCAGGTCGTAAATGCATTAGCTCATGCTGGGAATGTAAACCCAAACACAAAAGCACCTTTGTTTCCCAAATTGGCATGTCTTTTAAGTTCTACTGTGATTTAGACGCTGCAAGGAGGAGGAAGAGGAGGTTAAAATGATGCTTTTCAACAAATTTTGATTTGCAGGTTGTAAAAGTAAATGAATACAGACGGCACACAAGCAAAGCAGGAGCTTAATCTCCTAAAAGAATCAATAAAACAACTGAACCATAGAGCAAAACAATTGATATATTTAGCAGGCTTTGGGATTATTAAAACAGGATTGTTAATAATGTCAGTAAAAAGAGATAAAGCTGGGCTCACCTTGACCAAGTAACTAGAATAACTAAAATAGTTGTTTCGGACAATAAATATAACTTCTCAGAAATTCCTAATCCTGTCGTAGTTCCCTCTCTTTTAGTTATTATAGAATTCAAAAATCAGCACCATTAAAATGCTTGAAAATTAACATACCACACATTTGATTGTGGTTCAGAGGTAGTTCAGTGTACAGAACTTGTTTCCTGTTTGTTGTTTCTGTTCTTTGTCCCTTTTTTCCTCTTTCTCCTTTTCTGCCTTCTATAGGCTTAACTGTGTAGTTTTAATGATTCTAGTTTATCTCCTTTTTTGGCTTATTATCTTTAATTCTTTGTGTGTTTTTTTCCTCCATTTCTTTAGGGTTTGTATTATGTATCTTAACATGTTATACTTCTGATATTATAAATCCTCTCATGGTCTACCTTCAAGTAATTTTTTTTTTTCATGGGCAGGCACCAGGAATCGAACCCGGGTCTCCAGCACAGCAGGCGAGAACTTTACCTGCTGAGCCACTGTGGCCCACCCCCTTCAAGTAATTGTATACCACTTAACCAAAAGCTAAGAACTTGACAATGGTATTCCTTCATTCACCCCTCCCGTCTTTAGACTGTGTGCCAGTTTGAATCTATTGTGGATGCCAGAAAAGCCAAGTGCTTTCCTTCCCTTATTTAAACCCCTCATTCTTGAAAGAAATTTGGAGTCATTTTGGCCCAGCTGGCCTTCTGGGGCTGTAGGTTGAGCCAATTCTTTGAGAAGGGAGAAGCGGTGAAGAATGCTAACATTCATTCCACAAAGACTGATTGAATATCTGCTATTGTTGACATACTGTTTTAGGTGATGGGAGTATAGCAGTGAACAAAACAAATATCCCTGTCTTCAACAAGTTAATATAGTCCAGCTGCTACGTGATAGATACCTCTTACACAACTCAATATAAGAGTTCCACGAGTTTCAATTTTGTTGGGGGAAAAAAAAAACACTAACAAAATCACAACCTTAGCTAAGAGGAAAGACAGGCTAATTTACCAAAAAAAAAAAAATGTTTATACTGTGTATGTATAGAATTCATTCAAGTCATCGTGGAGAGTGTTTGATAGGACACTCGTAGAAAACAAAAAGCCCAGGAGAAAATATTTGCAAAGAAAATGCTGAAGTAGGCTCTTGAGGCTGGAAGTCATTGCTGAGTCGAGAAACAAAACCTGCTAAGTTGCCTGTTGGGCCCATGAGGCAAAGTAAGATTAGAAGACCCCAAAGTATATCTTTCACTTTACCAAGGGATTCATGAGCCAAAAAGCCTTTTCTACCAGCCTGCCTCTGCCAATGGTTAAAGTCACTTTCCTTTTTAATCACTATTCCTTCTTAGCTGCCTCCCCCCAGCACCAGGTGTCCTGATTCATTGATAAGGTAGCACATTGTTTGATACACTGCAATGGATGAAACATTAGGTCACACAGACCTGGGTTTGAATTTTGGCTCCACTAGTATCTAGCTGTGGAAACTCTTCACCTTTTTAGCCCCCCCTTTCCCCCCTAGAAAGAGGATACAACTACTTACCTTGCATGGGCATTGAGAAGATTAAATGATATCCAGACTATAAAATATCAGGTAGGTAGGCAGATATCAGGAAATGTTACCTCCCTTTACTTTCTGTCTTAGCAAAAGCTGTTTGTCAAGTGTCTATTTGTTGCGTTTTTGTCAGCCCAGTGTCCATTTCACTTTCTTGAGTGAAAACATCCCAGGTTTTTGTGGGAGAATTACCTGTACTTTATTTAATACATTCTGGTGGTCTGATAAGGTAGCCTGTCCCTCACTACCTAAAGGGGTGGGCACATGGCCTAAGGTAGGCTGACCTTATGCTTCTTTCCTGGAATTTGAGCCTTTTTCAAAAAAGAAGTTGTAGGTTTACAGAAAAATCATGCAGAAAACACAGAGTCCCATATACCACCCTCCTATGAGTAACATCTTATACATAGTGTGGTACATTTATTACACTTGATGAAAGGATATTACTATAATTAATATATATAGTAATATAGTCCATGGTTTCCATTGGGGTTTAGTGTTTCTGTTGTACAGGCTCACATGGGTATTTTTTATTTTACATTGTTACTCTAATAACATATACAATCTAAACTTTCCCTTTTAACCACATTAAAATATATAATTCAGTGCTATTAATTGCATTCACAATATTATGCTACTATCACCACCATCCAGTGCCAAAATATTTCTATCATCCCAAATAGAAACTCTGTACAACTTAAGCATTAACTCCCTATCCTCTACCTTTACCCCTGCCCCTCGTAACCTCTATTCTACTTTCTGATTCTATCAATTTGCTTATTCTAATTATTTTATGCAATAATATAATATGTTCCTTTTACATTTGGATGCTGCACTCAATGTGATATCTTCAAGGAATTTGAATCTTAAGGAGAAAGACAGTGATACCTTCATGTAACTCTTGCTTCCAGTACCCACAGGTGCTTTGTTCTCTATTGATTCCCAAGCCTGGTTCTATAGCCTCCCTACTGTCCACTCACTGTCACCTTTTCAGTGAATTTCCTTTTGCTTAGGTTAGTTGTAGTAAATTTCTATTGCTTTTAACCAAAACACGCTATCTGATAAAAAAGAAAAATGTATTTCATGTTATATTTGGGTTTAAATCAGTTAGAACCACTATTTTTACTTGTGTGCCGGCTTGAAATTATTATGTACCCCAGAAAATCCTTGCCCTTCTAATCCTGATTCAAAATTGTAGGTTGAGACCCTTTGATTAGATTGTTTCCATGGAGATATAATTCACTCAATTGTGGTTTGACCTTTTGATTAGATGGAGATATGACTTTGCCCGTTCAAGGTGGGCCTTGATTAGTCTACTGGAATCCTTTAAAAAGGGAGACATATTGGAAAAACACAGCTGCTTCAGAACTGACCAAGATGCAGATATTCGGATATGTTTGGCTTGCCAACAGAGAGAGAGAAGACAACTAAACATAGAAGTCTGGAGAGGCAGAGCCCAGGAGACATCACCATGTACCTTCCCATGAGAAGCTGAGCAAACCAGTAGCCAGAGTTGTGTCCTGGAGGAGCCAAGTGAAGGCCCACAGATGCTTAGAGAGGAAACCACTGGCATCAGAAGCTGTAAATAATGGAACTGGAAACAAGGACCAGAACGCACCAGCCACATACCTTCCCATATGATATACAGCAGCCTTTCTTGAGTCAAGGTATCTTTCTCTGGATGCCTTAGTTTTGGACATTTTTATGGCCTTTCAACTGTAAACTTGTGACTTAATAAATTCCCTTTTTAAAAGCCATTCCATTTCTGCTATATTGCATTCCAACCACATTTAACAAACTAAAATAACTTGTTTGACCAGCAAGTTAAACACACAGGTCTCAGGTTTTTCCTTAACTAATAGAAGAGTCTACATAATTTGCATAGAAGAAAAATTAAACACAGGAAGTCTCAAGTTTCTTTCTTAACTAATAGAAGACTCTACATATTTATATAGTAATGAATCCTCTCAATAACTTATTTCATTTACAACTTTCATACCCTATAACATATATACTGAAAAGATTAAATGAACATTGTAGTATATTATGTACTTCCAGTGGGCAACTGCCTAACCCCTGATCCTAGAGTTTCCCTAACCACGTCTGCCTGGAATCCTTGAAGTCAGGAAGCACCAAATCCCCACATATTAGATACTGGAATTTGCCTGATTGAATGTAGCTCCAAAGAGTAGAGGCCCCCATCCCATCTTTGAGTGGCTGGTGGAAGGATCAAGGGAGACTTCCTAGAGAAGACAACACTTTATCTGATTTTAAATAAAAGAAACAATATAGGCAAAGACTCAGAATCTCATATGAAGGAGGAAGGAAGGAGAGGTGTGCTTGGCAGAGGAAATAGTATAGGCAAAGACTCAAAGGATGCAAAGGGCAGGGTATGGTAGGAGATAAAGCTACAAAGTTGGACGAAAGATAAAGAAGTGGGTTGTTTTGGTTTGCAAAGCTGACAAAATGCAATATACCAGGAATAGGTTGGCTTTTAACAATGGAGATTTATGAATGTACAGTTAATAGTTCTTAGACTGTGAGAATGTCCAACTTAAGGCACCAACAGGATGATACCTGAACTCAAAAGGCAGGCTGCTGGCATCGGGACATCTCTGTCACACGGGAAGACACGTGGCCTGCATTTGTTAGTCCTTCCGTCCTGGTGTCATTGTTTTTGGCTTCTGGCTCCTGTGGCTTCCTCTCTGCGCTTCTGTGGATCCCCTCTTAGCTTCTCTGGGGCTTATCTCTGATCTCTCTGGGTCTCATCTCTCAGCTTGTGTATGTGTTGCATCTTCTTATAAAAGATTCCAGTGGGCAGATTAAGACCCACTTTGAATGAGATGGGTCACATTTCAGTTGAAATAACCTAATCAATATGTCCCACTCACAATAGGTCAACACCTCAGGAATGGGTACCCCTGCCTTGGAAATCCGTATATTTTAAAGATCAATGTGCTTTTATTCAGGGACTTATAGGGGTCTCAAGGATACCCAACAAACCTTGTGTCATGGGGCTGAGGAGCTAGAGGCAAAAGCCACCACGTTTCTCAGTGATTCCATGTTAAGGAGATGGGAAACTTCCAAGGGGTCCAAAAGAATGGTCAACAACCTGGGCTTCAACAAAGGTTCTTCTTCACAGTCCATTGTGGCCTCAATCACCAGTGCCCACACTTCTCTTGAACTCTTGTGTCTGCCCAATTTTGCCTGTTCCCTCAACTACAATTCTAATCTGGATCACAACAGCTCTCACCCAACCGTTATCTGAGCTTTCTCAAGGGCATTTGTCTAGCATATGAACTGTTATGCCATGGGTTCTGGGTCTTTAATATTGTAAAGTAGGGCTAACCAAGCCTAAACAGTCAGGCTTAATTGCTCCTTCTGGGTTCCTATCTGAAATTACTGGGTATGGTGGCAAATTTTATATGCTACTTGTTCCCTTCCTTAAAAGCACTTATTTCTTATATATTCTTTCAGTAGATCTAAGATTTCTTAAAACTTTGCCCTTTTGGATTCAATTCTAATAAAAAGAATTCTGTCTTCAGCTTTGGAAAAGAAATCCTCCTAATTGTAGGTGAAGGAAGATAAAAAGCTGGTGCAGGTGCATTTGGACAGGAAATCCTAAACAATACAGCCTTTTGGGGAAAACAATTAGATAAAATTGGAGACAGGAAACATGCTATTGAGAACAGTACTCAGTTCTCTATTTAGAAACTTCAAAGGGTCCTCAAGAGTTTGTCTATGAAATTCTCTTTCCCTGTAGGTGGGCTCAGGGTCTCCGCTATGGAATGTAATCTCTAAAGTCCTTTCCTACTGATTGGACATCATCCCAAAGAATGGATTTTGGCATCTATCATGCCTAGAAGGTTTGTAAACTGCCATTTTCTTTGTCAGAAAACAAAGGAGACCAAAATCCAATCTTGTCCCTTCTCCCATTGTGCATAAAGGTAAGTAAATTGATGGGCCTGGCAGATTGCATATAATGATCACACTTCCATTCCTGGCTGTAGAAGCCTTCTCGTGGTTGCTCACCCAGACGCCTCCTTCTACAGGCCATTGATCCCGATGGACTGCCCATCATGAGACTCAACTCTCCTGGCCCACTGAGATGCATGCTACCCTGCTCAAAGTCTCTCTCAGGCACCTGAACTTTGAGTGGAGACACAGAGGATCACAAGAAGGCAGAGGTGGGTCATCAAATGGCAGCATCCTAAGTAGTGGGCTCTAGGTACCTGCAGTTGAAGGTTCTGTTCCCCTGGCCCTTCCACATGGGGCTGATGGAGCATCTTTCCTCTATAGTCTGGGAGTTACCCATTGTCCCCACATTAAAGTCCTCTTTGGGTCTAAGCCATTCAGGGTAGGCTTCTTTTTGCCAAAGAACAGTCCCTAAAATGCAGGCATTCCACAAAAAGCAGCTTCAGCGGTTTGCCTACTAGGTAGCAATAGATGGAACAAAGAACTCTGCCATTTGTCTGGTGTCCCTTATGCACTCTGTTTCCATTTTCCACCTGTGCCTGACACCTAATTCTTGGTTCACACTATCCATCTTGGCCTTTCAGATTGAGGATTCCTTTGGCAATAGATTCACATTTTCGCTTCGGTTTCTGTCCAATATTTTTTCTCCCTTTCACTCCCATCGGTGACATGCACCACAGCCCTTGGTCCAGTAAAAGCCACCAACTGCACTAGTCCTGATTCTTGGACCTGACAAAGGGGTCTGCATCTATCCTATCTGGGTGAGGAATTAGTGCTGACATAGTCTCCATTTCACCCAAGAGAAGGAGACATGATTTGTCCAAAGTCACATAATGAATGCAGGCAAAAGTCTTTCCCACGTCTCCCTGGTTCCAAAGACCATAATCTCAATATACTGGCTAGAGGACAACTGATGATGTGCCAACAAACATGATGGAATCAAACACAAGAGAACCAAGCATAACTTTCCAAATCTCATTCATGTATCTGGGAGTAGGACTCATTCTGATTCCATTTTAAAAATTAACTTTTTTTACCTACTTAAAGATATGAAAAACAAATTCATAAATTGAAATAAAGCAGTCACTATATCAACAGATGTTATTTTTTATGCCAGATTCAGCACAGTAATTAGAGAATATGAGACAGTGGCAGAATCAGAGGTCACTTGTATTAAAATTACTGCCAAATGGAGCCAATCCCAAATGGATTGGGCTTCTGAATCAAAGCCAGTATTAAAAATGTTACTTTGTATTTTGATCTGTAATAAATGTCACATTTATACTCATATATGCTAAAATGAAACATACCAAAAAATACGGATATCTACTAAAGCAACAGTGTGGGAAGAAAATTAACGTTTTCTTAGTGCCATCTATGAGCCAATTCTGAGGAAAGTTTTTTCACCCTTGTTTTAAATATGAACAGACTGGGACTTAATTATATTTGCTAACTTGCCCAACATCACATACTCATAACAGGCAGGGTTAGCCTTTTATAACATTGTAATCTTGCGCAACCTAATCCTAAAATCTGGCCACTTAAAGCCAGATTTCCTTCAAGTTTGTTATTCATTTATTAACTCAATGTTGACTTATCAGACACCTACACCAAACCACGAGTAACAAAATAAAAAACAGATAAATTGGACTTCATCAAAATTAAAAACTTTTGTGCACCAAAGGACATCATCAAGAAAATGACAAGACAACCAGCAGAATGGGAGAAAATGTTTGGAAATCATCAGATAGGGGTTTAATACCCAGAATATCTAAAGGACTTCTATAACTCAACATCAAAAAGACAAACAATCCAATTTAAAAATGGGCAAAGGATTGAAATGGTCATTTCTCCAAAAAATATTTTTCTTTGCAACAGCCAATATGTACATGCAAAGATGCTCAACTTCATTAGCTATTACAGAAAAGTGAATCAAAGTCACAATGAGATACCAACTCATACCCACTAGAATGTCTATTGAGAAAAGAAAAACAGAAAATAACAAATGTTGGTGAAAATATAGAGAAATGGGTGCATTTTTGTGAGAACATAAAATGTGCAGCCACAGTGGAAACCAATTTGGAGTTTCCTCTGAAAGTTAAACACAGAATTACCATGTGACCTGGCAATCCCATTTCTCAGTATATACCCAAAAGAATTTAAAGCAGGATCTGGAACAGATGTTTATGAACCAATGTTCACAGCAGCATTATTTGCAATATCCAAAAGGCAGAAACAAACCAGTGTCTATCAAGAGGTAGGTAAATAAAATATGGCATATATATATATATATATATATACATGCAATGGAATATTATTCAGCCTTAAAGAAGAATGACATTCTGATACATGCTACTACATGAATGAACTTTGAAGGCATCATTTGAGTAAAAGAAGTCAGACACAAAGGGACAGATATTGTATGATTCCACTTATATGAAGAATCTAGATTATGAAAATTCATGGAGACTGAAAGTAGAGTACAAGTTACCAGGGATAGGGAGAGAGGAAATGGGAAGTTAATGCATAGTGGTGTATTAGTTAGGGTTCTCTAGAGAAACAGAATCAACAGGGAACACTCACAAATATAAAATTTATAAAAGTGTCTCACGTGACTGCGGGAACACAGAGTCCAAAATCCACAGGACAAGCTGTGAAGCCGACGATTTCAATAGAGAGTTTGGATGAACTCCACAGGAGAGGCTCACCAGCCGAAACAGGAGGAAACTGTCTCTTCTGAATCCTCCTTACAAAGCTTCCAGTGATCAGATTAAGCATCACTCATTACAGAAGACACACCCCTTGGCTGATCGCAAATGGAAACAGCTGTGGATGTAGCTGATGTGATCATGATTTAATTCTATGAAATGTCCTCATCACAAGAGACAGGCCAGCACTTGCCCAACCAGACAAACAGGTACCACCACTTGGCCAAGTTGACACATGAACCTGGCCGTGACAGTGGGTAAGGGGTTTCTGTTTAGGGTGCTGGAAGTGTTCTGGTAATGGTGGGTCGTGAGGGTACCGTTAAGTGTGTGAATGTGATTAATCCCATTGAATGGTATGGTGGCGAGTGGTTGGATTGGGAAAGTCTAAATTGTATATATGTTTCCACAATTAAAAAAAATGAATGATTAAAGAAACAATGGCAATTTAATGCAATACGTGATGCTGGACTGAATCTAATACTGGATGCAAAAAGCCCTGAAAGGACACTGCTGGGACATCTGAAAAAAAAATAGAGCATAGACTGTCAGGTTTATATCAATGTTAACTTTCTTTGAACTTGGTAGCTGTGCTTAAGGTGGCTACATAAATGAATATCCTTGTTCTTAGGAAATATATGTGGAAATATTCAGTGTTCAAGGAGCATGATGCATACAAACTACACTCAAATGTTTAGAAGATAGAGGGATGGATCAATACAGATAGATTCTGTAGATGACAGATCAATAGGTAGATAGATGATAGATAGATAGATAGATAGATAGATAGATAGATAGATAGATAGATAGATAAATAGATAAATAGATTGATTGATAAAGACAGATAATATAAAGAAAGTATGATATGACAAATGTAGCAAAATGTTAAAAGTTGGTGGGCATAAGTATCTGGGTTGGGGGGTATGTTGGAGTTCTCTGTATGGGTTTTGTATTATTATTTTGAAAATCATTTCAAAATAAGAAATTCTAAAAACAAAATCTTACCATGAGCCAGGGCTCCGTGATACACAGATTTGAAGTAAATGTGGATTTATTTACCATTTGCAAGTGTAGTAAGTACTATGAAATAAAGCAAACAAAAGGAAATGAGAGAAAATACAGAATGGGGATAACCTCTTTGATAGATTGTTAGTTCAAATATTTGCTGCCCCTCCCTGGGAGAATATCATACTTCTCCAGCTCATTGACTGCAGGTTTGGCCAGGGATTTTGTGATACCCCAACCTGTGGGAGCATTTTACATCCACCCCCCATACCCACCCACCCCCACACACACATACACATATCATTGAACTCAGGAGTTTCCATATGACTAGTTTTGACCAACAAAATGTGGTGGTAAGTAATATGTACCCAGGCAGAAAGTTTATATCCAGCACATGGTTATACCACCTCTCTTCTCTCTGCCATTATGTCCAGCAACGTCCCACATAGAGGCCGTGCATCAGCCTGTCCTGGAGTGAGGCCATCATAGAACAGAGCTGCAGCTGACCCCTGATGGACACATTTCTATTATAAGCCAATGAGGTGTGGGGGTCATTTGTTATTGCAGCATGATACAACCTATCCTGATTGATAGATCATCTTCATAGAGCGGTCAGTAAGAATTCTCAAGGAAGTGACATTTGAGCTGAGACCCAATGAAGAGAAGGATCTATCTGGGTAAACAGCAGGAAGGAGAGGTTTTCAGACAAGACCAAACAGCCAATGCACATGCCCTGAGGTAGGAAAAACTTGACACAGTTGAGGAAATGAGGCCTGAGTGGCTGGGGCTAACAATAGTAGTGAGAGATGAAACTGGACAGGTTTCTGGGCCAAAGCATAAGGACCTCAGTGCCATGGGAAGGAGTCTGATTTTATTCCATGTGTGACTGGAAGCCATTGAAGGGTTCCAAGAAGTGGGATAAAGTGATTACTTGCAAATATTTGAATTAATTCCCTGGCATCTGTGTGGTCAGGCAAGAAAGGAAGCAGAGACACCAGCTGAGAGGATGCTGCATTGTCCAAGCCAGAGGCAATGGAGCCTCGGACTGGCATGATAGCATCAGGAGTGGGCAAAAGCGGGTGAATACTAGATGCATTATGGAAAGTAGGAATGACAGAATTTGCTGTTGGATTAGACATAACTTAAAATGGAAAGGGAAGACTCAAAGATGAAATTATTGAAATAGTGTATTGAGTTCTCTGTCGAATGCTTTCATGGATTTTTGCCTCATTTCATCTTCAAAAAAGCCCTCTGTGTCAGTCAGTTCCCCTGGGAAGCAGATGCTGAGAGGGAGACAGGAATACAAGAGGTTTACTGGGAATGTAATGCCTGTGTAAGATAAAAAGGGAAAGAAGTAGGATCGGAGAGGGAAAGGGCTGTGATACAGATCCAACAAAAGTTTTGGCCAACCCAATCAAATCAGGAGCTCCAGAGGAAATCTTCACAGGAGTCCTGCACTGAGCAGAAACAGATAGGCTCTAGGATTCCACAGAGCTTGGTCATTGGCTGGGGGCTACCCAAAAAGAGTCTGGCAGATACTGGAGGCTCTTATGGCTAGAGGCTGTCAACTAACTCACTGCATTGCTTGCAGCCAAACAGCAAATTCTTCCTTGAGGCAAGATGAAAGCAGTGCACCATAACCCCTGGGGCAGGCAGTGTATGGAAACCTATTTTACAAATTAAGAAGCGGAGGCTCAAGAAAGCCTAGTTTGAAACTTTGCCTTGAATGGGACAACAGTTTTTTTGTTTTTGTTTGCTTATTTGTTTGTTTTAGTTTAAAATTTGTTCCCCCTATTATTTATTTATTTTTAATCCATATGTTTTACTTGTCTGCTGATAAGGTAGATAAAAGAAGCATCAGACACAAGGTTTTTGCAATCACATAGTTGCATTGGGAAAGCTATGTCATTATACAATCATATTCAAGAAACATGGCTACTGGGAACACAGCTCTACATTTTCAGGCAGCTCCCTCCAGCCTCTCCATTACACCTTAACTTAAAAGGTGATATCTATATATATTAGTTAGGGTTCTCTAGAGAAACAGAATCAACAGGGAACACTCGCAAATATAAAATTTATAAAAGTGTCTCATGTGCCCGCGGGAACACAGAGTCCAAAATTTGCAGGGCAGGCTGTGAAGCCGACGATTCTGAAGGAGGGTCTGGCCGAACTCCACAGGAGTGGCTCACCAGCCAAAGCAGAAAGAGAGCCTTTCTCTTCTGAATCCTCCTTAAAAGGCTTCCAGTGATTAGATTGAGCATCACTCATTGCAGAAGACACTCCCCTTGGCTGATTACAAATGGAATCAGCTGTGGATGCAGCTGATGTGATCATGATCGAATTCTATGAAATGTCCTCATTGTAACAGAGGACATTTGGCCAAGTTGACGCATGAACCCCTGACCATGACACTATATACTGTGTGAGAATAGCCTCCAGGATAACCTCTCGACTCTGTTTGAAATCTGTCAGCCATTGACACCTTATTTTGTCTCGTTTCTCTCTTCCCCTTTTTGGTCGAGAAAGTTTTTTCAATCCCTTGATGCTGAGTCCCATCTCATTCTAGGATTTCTGTCCCACATTGCCAGGAAGGTCCACACCCCTGGAAGTCATGTCCCATGTAGAGACGGGGAGGGTAGTGAGCTTGCTTGGGGCGTTGGCTGAGAGATAAGCCACATCTGAGCAACAAAAGAGGGTCTCAGGGAGTGACTCTTAGACCTAATTTTAAGTAGACTTAGCCTATTCTTTGTGGGGTTAAGTTTCATATAAACCAACCCCAAGATTGAGGGCTCAGCCTATTGATTTGGTTGTCCCCACTGCTTGTGAGAATATCAGGAATTTTCCACTTAGGGAAGTTGAATTTTCCCCCTTTCTCACCATTCCCCCAAGGGCACTTTGCAAATACTTTTTTATTCACTCTTCAAATCACTCTGGGATTTATTGGGGCATCACTCTGAACAAACCTACAAAATCTCATGCCCTACTCAAGGTTCCATGTACTTATGGTGTTCAATTAAGCTGTCCACATAAATTATATTAGAAAATGTACTAGTCAAAATATAAATTTTGTACCAAATAAATATTTTTTGCTTTAGTCACACACATAAAGTTTCAAAATATGAATTACCATCTATTTTCAACACCCTGCAATATTGACATTCCTTTGTTCTTCCTCATGCAAAAATATTTTTTAATTTGTACATTTAGTCACTATCATTATACACTCTAGGCATTCCCAGATTATACCATCTCAGTCTTTATTGTCTATCTTTCCTTCTGGTTTCATTTGTCCCCCCAGCCCTTCTCCCTCTATCATTATCACATTCAACTTCATTCAGCATACTAACATTATTTTTTACAATTAGGTAGCATTGTGCTTTCATTTCTGAATTTTTACAATCAGTCTTGTTGCACAATCTGTATCCCTGCAGCTCCAATTACCCAATATCTACCCTATTTCTATCTCCTGATGGTCTCTGTTCCCAACAGAAATTCTCCAAGTTCATTCACTAACGTCAGTTCATATCAGTGAGACCATGCAGTATTTGTCCTTTTGTGTTTGGCTAATCTCACTCAGCATACTGTCCTCAAGTTCCATCCAGGTTGTTTCATGCATCATTACTTTATTCTGTTTTACAGCTGCATAATATTCCATCATACGTATATACCACAACTCATTTAGCCACTTGTCTGTGGATGGACATTTGGCTGTTTCCATCTCTTCACAATTGTAAATATTGCTGCTACAAACATTGGTGTACAAATGTCCATTTGTGTCCTTGCCCTCATGTCCTCTCCATAAATGCCTAGCAATGTATTGCCAGGTCATATGGCAATTCTGTACCTAGCTTCCTGAGGAACAGACAAACTGCCTTCTACAGTGGTTGTACCATTTAACATTCCAACCAACAGTGGATAAGTGTGTCTTTTTCTCCACATCCTCTCCAGCACTTGTCGTTTTCTGTTGTATTGATAATGGCCATTCTGGTGGGTGTAAGATGATACCGCATTGGGGGTTTGATTTACGTTTCCCTAATAGCCAGGGAAGTTGAGCATCTTTCCATGTGCCTTTTGGCCATTTGTATTTCCTCTTCTGAGAAGTGTCTGTTCATGCCTTTTGCTCATTTTGTAATTGGATTGTTTGTCTTTTTGTTGTTGAATGGAACAATCTCTTTATATATTCTGGATACTAAACCTTTAAATCTGGATACTAAATGATATGATATATCATTTCCAAATGTCATCTCCCATTGTGTAAGCTGTCTTTTTACTTTCTGGACGAAGTTCTTTGATGCACAAAAGGGCTTAATTTTGAGGAGTTCCCATTTATTTCTTTCTTCAATGCTCGTGCTTTGGGTGTAAGGCCTAGGAAACCACCTCCTATTATAAGATTTATAAGATATTTCCCTACATTTTCTTCTAAAAGTTTTATGGCCTTAGATCTAATGTTTAGGTCTTTGATTCATCTTGAGTTAATTTTTGTATAGGGTGTGAGATATGGACCCTCTTTCATTCTTTTGCATGTGGATATCCAGTTCTCTAGGCACCATTTATTGAAGAGACTGTTCTGGGACAACAGTTTTTGGCTCTGATCTTTTAATATCATAGTCTGCCGAATTCAGGTTAGTACTTGAGGCAGAGACTGAAAACTGGGTCACTCAGCATCTATTCCCAGCCCCTCCTAGCTTGCCCACTCACTATGCACTAGGAGGTAAAAGTTAAAACCATATTTCCCAGGTTCCCTTGCAGCTAGGCTCCCTTCCCAGGTTTGTGGCCTGCTTTCAGCCTGTCTGTTGCATCACTAGACTGGGATGTGGCAATGAGTGAGGGAAGGCAGGTCTGCCGAGAAGTGAAGACCATCTGGCAAGCTCTGTGGCAGAGGCTTCAGTTCCCACACCATGGGTGCTGAGCACCAGGTGGCAATAGCAGCATTATTTTTGCGATCACACAGTCCTTGTGTAATTAACTATTTCTCCAACTTACTTTATTCTTGGCCATTCACTCCTGTACCGGTTTGAATCTGTGGTGGACCCCAGAAAAGTCATGTCCTTTAATTCTCATTCAATATTGCTGGCTGGGAGTTTTTCATTGTTCCCATGGAGATGTGACTCACCTGATGGTGGGTATTAACTTTTGAATAGAGGGAGATGTGACTACACGTGGGTCTTTATTAGTTTACTGGAATTCTTTAAAAGAGGAAGCATTTGGATAGAGTCCCTTTTAGAGACACAACAGAGTTCACCAGCCAGCAACCTTTGGAGATGAAGAAAGAATATGTCCCCAGGGGCACTTCATGAAGCAAGAGTCCTGGAAAGGAAGCCAGCAGATGTCACCATGTTTGCCACGTGCTTTTCCTGTTGAGAGAGAAACAATGAACTTCATCACCTTTCTTGAGTGAATGTAACTTCCTATTGGTGCCTTAATTTGGGCATTTCTAAAGACTTGCTTTAACTGGGACATTTTCATGGTCTTAGAACTGTAAACTAGCAACTTAATAAATTCCTCTTTTTGAAATATATTGTATTCCAGCAGCTGGCAAATTTGAACAACTCCCAAGCCTGGTTCTCCAAGCACCCTGGAGGTCTGCAAGCAATAGCACCCTTCTAGAAATTCCTGTCCATTTAAGCTAGGAGGATGGGTCTCTGTAGTCAGCAACAGAGACCCTGAATGATGTGATGCTAAATAGCATATAGTGGCCTGAAAGGGCAATGTATGCACCATTCAGCAGGGAAACAGAATTTGAATACAAATGCATTTTCTAAACTCTGCCACACTTCAGCTCGGCATTTACCTCCAAATAAATCAAGCACATTTTGGCCTTTATAGCATGTAAACATGTCTAAATATCAAATACACCCCAGGAAGGCAGTGTGTTGATTAAGAGAGTCTAGATACTTTCAGATCCGCTACAAATTGCCTTGAAAAAATCAGAATTTTTCCCCCAGCTGTATGCAAATTAACTATCAGAATCTTTAATCAAAGTCAAATAATGGTGCTGAAAATTTTGAGTGCCTTATGAACAACACAGAAAATCTGCTCACGCGGTTTTTTGTATTCAAGACCCTTTGAAAAACACCCCTTTTAAGTCTGTAATGTAAAGCCAAAAACGTGTATTTCTTCCTCCCTTCATGCCCACCAACAGCAAAATCCAAAGCAGTTCTCCTCAAGCCATTTCCATACTGTGCAATGGCCAACAGTCACATCAGGGTCTTCTTCCTGTGAAGGGGATATTATGGGGAGAATGACAAAGTCACCAGAGGGAAAAAAAACCTGGACCCAGGTTTTGGTCCAGCCACATCAGGCTGATTAACTTTGAGTAAGCTCGTCCTTCCCAGGATTGTCCTGAAAAGCTGCATGGTGGCTGGCAGAGCAGGCAGCTGAGATGGGATGGTCTGGAGAGGCCACTGGATTGAGGCATGGAGGAGCCACCTGCACAAAAGAATGCCCAGCCAGCCAGTTGACACACCACCCTAAGTCATCCTCAGGACATCCCAGAAATACCTGTTCCCAAAGTCCTCTTCATCAAAAGTCCCACCCCAGTGGAGCAACACTGGTGGCATTTCCTGCCTACCAAGAACCTGGTCTCAAAAATCCTACCTGATGTGCGATTGTGAAAACCTTGTGTCTGACACTCCTTTTATCCAAGGTATGGGCAGATGAGTAAAAAAAAATAATAATAAGGAAAAATAAATAGACAAATAATAGTGGAGGATAAGGGGTTAAAAAATTAGGTAGGTTGAGATACAAGTGGTGAATGAGAGGGAGGGGTAACAGGTATGGTATGCATGGGTTTTTTTTCTTTTTGTTTCCTTTTCTGGAGTGATGCAAATGTTCTGAAAATGATCATGGTGATGAATACACAACTATGTGATGATAATGTGAGCCATGTGATTGTATATTATGGATGGACTGTATGTGTATGAAGATTTCTCAATAAAAATATTTATAAATAAATTAATTTCTAAAAAACCCTATCCGAGTTGCATTCCCCTATCCCGTAATGTCGACACCCCTTTTCAACATGAAGAAGTTAGAATGGCCATTGCCCAAATATCCTTTAAGAGTGGGAGAAAGGATCAAAGGAGAAGGAGGAGACGTATCAAAGAAGATAGGATTTAATAAATGTGATGATTATTGAGTCCTTATATTGATGTTTCTTTTTAGTCTCCAGTACGTTAGAGCAGTTAGAAGGAAACACCTGTAATAATGAAACTATAACCCATACCATACTTTGAAATTTGTTCTAAAACTACTTGTTAAAATGTATCACTTTTTTGTATATATGTTATATTCACAATTTAAAAAGTTAAAAAAAAAAAACTCCTTCCTGTTCAGTGGATAAACAAATTACAATGTAACTGTACAATGGAACATTACTCAACACTATAAAGGAATGAAGGGCCAAAACACACAATATCACAGATCTCATAGTTTTTGCACTGAATGAAAGAAGCCACGCACGGAAGACTGAACACTGTAGGATTCCATTTATTTGAAATTCTAGAAAAGGCTAAACTAATTTATAGTTACAGAAAGCAGATTAGTGGTTGTCCTGGGGGTGCATTGACCACAAAAGGGAACAAGGGGGGTTTTTTTAGGATGATAGAAATAGTGTCTATCTTGATGTTTGTAGTGTATAAATTTGTCAAAACTCAATGAACTGTACAACTCACCATGAAGTCTATATTTTATCTTATGTAAATCCTACCTCAATAAAGTTGACTTTAAAAATCTGATCAGGATAACTAGCACTTTCTATGCAAAAACCCCTTTTCTACTTGTTCCTTTTCAAATCCATGCCCCTTCACCTCTCTAAGGAGGTAGAGAGTTCTGCTGCTAGGTAAACCTGAATTATTGTTATTCTTATCACAAAAGTGAGGGGTTAATATTTTTCTGAGAAAAAGCAAAAAAGGATGTAGGTTCTGCCACTTAACTTTCTGTGTAACTTTTAGTATAATAGACCTCACTTCTGTCAGACTCAGTTCCACATTTGCAACCTGGAAACAGTGTTAATACAGGCAGGGTTATATTAAGTTTATATGAAAGTGCTGAGTCCAGAGCTGAGCATAATTGGGGGTCCAATAAGCATTTGTTCCCTTTCTCCATTCTTTCAGTTAGAATTTGTAATGGTTTGAATCTTTATGTACCCCAGCAAACATCATGTTCTTAAAGTGAACCCATTTCTGTGGGTGTAGACCTAGTGTGGGTGAGACCCTTTGGTTAGGTTATTTCAGTTGAGCCATGCTCCTGGTGGCTCTTAATCCTCTCATTAGAGTTCTTCATAAGAGGTGAAATTCACAGAAGCTAAAAGACAAAAACATGCAGAAATTCAGAGAGGAAGCCACTGAAGCCAGAAGCTGGAAGCAACGAAACCCAGGAGAGAATGAAGAGACCAGCAGATGTGCCATGTGACAGAGGAGCCAAGGATGCCAGCAGAATTTTCAGAGTCCAGGTATCGTCATGTTGATACCTTGATTTGCACATTTTCACAGCTAAAGAACTGTAAACTTGTAAGTTAATAAATCCCCATTGTAAAAGCCAACCCATTTCTGGTATCAATATAATTTCATCTGCTTTACCAAACTAAAACAGGATTCCCTTTATTTCAAGTGACAGACAATGTGAGCCAAACTGATTTAAGCAAAGGGGAGTTGAGTGGCTGAAGAGCTGAAGACCTCAGAGTTTGTGCTGGCTTCAGGGAAGGCTTGATCCAGACGCTCAGAATTGACACCAACCCCTGGATCTCTCTCCATCTTTTTGCTCTGCCATGTCAGCCTCATCCTCTACCTCCACATGGTATATGTTATAGGTTGAACTGTGTCCCAAAAAAAGATAAGTTCGAGTCCTAATTCCCATGAATGTGACCTCATGTGGAAATAGGGTCTTTGAAGAGATGCTTAGTTAAGATGAGGCCAAGCGAGATTAGGGTGGGTTTAATCCAATATGACTGGTGCCCGTCTTAAAAGGGGAAAGGAGACAGACACCGGGAAGGAGGCCATGTGAAGGTGAAGACAAGAAAGCAGGCCATGTGGACACAGAGGCAGAAGTCATCTACAGACCGGGAATGCCAAGGACTGTTGGCCACCATCGGAAACCAGGAGAGAGGCAAGGAACAGATTCTTCCCTGCAGACTTCAAGGGGGTGTGGCCCTTACACAGCCTTGATTTCAGACTTCTATCCTCCAGAACTGTAAGATGATGGATTTCTGTTGTCTTCAGCCTCCTGATTGGTAATACTTGTTATGGCGGACTTAGGAAACTAAGACATTCCCTGCTGCCCTCAGCCCCAGCAGCTCCAGCCTCTCCCTCTGGACTCCACATTTCTACATTGAATGTTTTCAGAGCACACAGCTCTGGGATGAGGCACTTTCACTGACCCAAATTAGTACACATCCTGATCCCTGAGCCAGTGACTTCAGTTCAGGGGCCGGGATGTGTTGAAGGATTAAATCATTCACCCCAGAGCTGAAATCTGGGCTCAATTCCACCTAAACCACATAACTGCTACAAAATGGAAGAGAGGCAACTGCTCCAAATCGGGATGCAGAAGGAGGGGGATAATGGATGCTTTAAGGTAATCGACAGAATTCCTCTGAACACATTCTATTGGTCAGGGTCTCAGTCAGGAAAATGGAAGCTTTGCATTATTTTAACAGGATTTAATCTAAAGGACAGTTTAAACAGGTATTGGAGCAATGTAGGAAGAGGATCGCTAAGATATCACCATGTAGCAACTGCAGGAAGCAACTACCATCCCTAATGCTGGGGAGCGAAGGGAAGAGGCTGGGATGATGAAATCTTAGAGACTGGGAGGAGAGGGCATGGCTTGGCTGGTGCTCGTGTCTCTGAGGTTGGAGGAGAGGCCCCAGGAGTCTGGGACCAGAACCCTGAGAAGGGCGTGCATGTTGCTCCTACTGCTTTCGCTTTTTCCATCACCCTCTACGTCCCCTATTGGCAGAGCCAAGCAGAGAGCTAGGTTGCAAAGTCTTGGAATCACAATGCAGAGTCAGAAGATTTGGTTTGGAGCTGAGAGCCAATTACTTAGTAACCAGCCCACAAACCAGTCACATCATCAGGATATCAACACAGGAACGTTTTGGCTGCAAGTAAACTCAGAACATAAGGCAACAAATTGATGATTTAATTACATTAACATTAAAGGTTTCTGCTCAACAAAAGACACTATGGACAAACGTAGATTGGGAGAAAAATTTGCAATACTTACACCTGACATGGAACATCTGCAAATAAACAAAGAGGGGGAAACCCAACAGAAAAGAGGAAAAGAATATGATCAAGTCTAACAGATAGATGAGAAGATTGTCAAATTCATTAATAACCCCATAATCTTAATAAATTAATTAATAACAATTAATTTATTGTTTTTATAAATTAAAACAATAATATATCATTTTACACCCATCAGGTTGACCGAAAGTCTTGATGGGATGTGGGGTAACAGGAACACTTGCACACAGCTGTGAGTGCTCGCCACCATTCTGGAATGCTCTATAGCAATGCATAAACAGTGCACATATGTGCAGAAATCTAAATCCTGGGTGTGTATCCCAGAGTCTTTATTAAACAGGACTATACGTGGGCATGTGTTGAGATGTTCAACACAGAGAGTTATTTACAGTACTGAGTGGTGGAAGGCATCTTGGATGTCCATCACACATGGTGGATAAGTAAAATGCAGTGACCCTATACCAAGGAATTTTATCAGGAGTTAGAAGAAGAAAACTAGATGTACACAAAGCAATGTGAATAGATCTCAAGAAACCTGGTGATTAATAAAAAAGTTAGAAACCAAATGAGATCCACAGAATTGGAGAATATCATTTTATAATTTTAAAAGCTTGCATCTAAGGGGGAAAAAAAGGCTTTCACCCAAACATTATGTTCTCTGTAAGGATATATAGTAAAATGTTCAAGCTGCCGCCTATGGAGAGGAGAAAAAAAGAAGAGTGGGGATAAAGGGAATGAATAAATACAAGAAGAAGAGGGATTAACAACATGGATGGACTTTGAGGACATTATGCTGAGTGAACTTAGCCAGAAACAAAAGGACAAATACTGTATGGTCTCACTGATACGAACTAATATTAATGAGTGAACTTGGAGAATTTAAGTTAAGAACAGAGGTTATCCGGAGATAGAAATAGGGTAGAGATTGGGCAATTGATGCTGAAGGGATACAGATTGTGCAACAAGACTGATTGTAAAAATTCAGATATGGATAGCACAATACTACCTGATTATAGTACAATAATGTAAGTACTGAATGAAGCTGAATGTGAGTATGGTTGAGGGAGAAGGACTGGGGACACGTATGAAATCAGAAGGTAGTATACAGGATAAAGAACAAGGCAGTATAATTTAGGAATGCCTATAGTGTACAATGATGGTAATTAAATGTACAAGTTAAAAAATGTTTTTGCAGGAAGAAGAACAAAGGAATTTCAGTATTGCAGGGTGTTGAAAATAGATGGTATATGGGAAAAAGAACAATCAATGTAAGCTAGGGTCTATAGTCAACAGTAACATTGTAATATGCCTCCACTGAATGAACAAAGGCATTATGCCAAAACTAAAGATCAACAAGTGGGGGGCATTAGGAAAGGGGTATGGATTCTTTGTGGAAGAAAAGGAAATGTTTTCAGTTAGAGGATGGTGGTGAAGGCATGTCTATACACTTAGGCAGGATTGTATGATGTATGAATAAAACTATTTAAAAATGGTCAGACAGACACAAGTGCTAGAGAAAATGCAGAGAAAGAGATGTACCTATTCACTGTCGGTAGGGAAATGAGAGGTGTAGCCCCTTGGAAAGCAGAATGGTGGTTTCATAGGAGGCTAGGGGTGGGGTTGTCATATGATCCTGAACCCGGTTGCTCAGTATATGCCTGGAGGAACTGAGTGTGGGGACAGGAATGGACATTCGCACACTGATGTTTCTGATGGCAGTGATCAGAATCCACAATGAATGGAGGTGGCCTAAGATTACAATGGCTGAGGAATGGAAGGGGGGACTATGGTGTATCCATACAATGGACCACTGAGCCTCCTGAGAAGGAATGAAGTTGTGAGGCACGCCACTATATGAATGAAACTTAAGAATTGTATGTTGAATGAAATGGTAGGAACGAAAAGACAAATATTATCGTGCCTCAATTATATGGACTAACTGTAATATAAAAACTCGGTGAACTAAAATTGAGAGCATGTTATCAGGTTGGGGCTTATTGTAAAGGGTCCTAGATTGTAGGCTCTTAAGGCAATCTACATATAGTCAGGAGGTGGAACTGTTCATTCTAAATTCTGAGATACTGAGCTGTTTGTATATAACATAGTCTTTCCCAGAAACTTTGGGTATTTATGTGACACCTGAGACTCAGAGTGAGAGCTCTGATGCTATGAAAGGCAGCACTGCCTGATTTGGAAGTGCTTGTCTCTGAACTCCTTTACTTCTCTGTTCCCAAAGACTCACGAGCTTGGAAACACCAGCAGGCCATGTAGGTATAAGGTCAACAAATTGTGATCTCTCCTCCTCTTAGCCCAATATTCCCCTCTTGCCAATGTTTTTTATTTCTTCTTCCCTCTGTTTACAGCAGCTCTTCCGTTCCCTAGACTTCTCCATGGAGATTTTTGAGGTATAGATGGGGGGGGTGGAGAGCATGTAGTTGCATAACTAAGTCCATGATCACTTAGCTGGTTAGAAAGCCAAGATACAAACCAGGATCTGTCTGACTGGGAAGAACCTTCATATGCATGCGTGACTATGGAGAATAGGAAAGGAAGCGATCACCAGTCTCTCCCCTTCCTCTTCCTTTCATAGGCAGTTAACTCCTCTAGGGTAACCAAAGTTCCTTCTGAAGCGGCCCACAGATGTCCTTCCTTAGGGGAAGATCCCATTGATTTGGGGAATTTACTTTCCTCTTCCCAGAATGCCCTAACTGCTCAAAACTGAGCTCTGACTTTTGCTTCTGCAGTGATCTCAACAACTGTCTTTGGCCAGATATACTTTTGACTAAGCAAGCAGAGAAGGAGGCACAAGATCAAGGAGCAAGTGAGGGGCCCCATCTAGGAGCCCCAATTCCTAATCTCAACTCCTTTACAATAGCATTCTGTTTGCCCAGCCATTCAGGGAATAATACCAGAAAGATCCCATTACTCTGTCTACTGGAGGGTCATAAGGAAATAATGACTCTCCACTGTAGCCCTTCAGAGACAAAGAAAGGGACACGCATTGTAGTCTCTTGGCCTTAATTTTCCATTCTGCTTCCTTCTCCCAACTACCCTTAGAAATAAGACTCACACCCTCAAGAGAACCTCTTTTATTATTCAGATGTGACCTCTCTCTCCAGCCAACACAAGCAAACTCACCACCCTCCCCCTCTCCATGTGGGACATGACTCCCAGGGGTGTGGATCTTCCTGGCAACATGGGACAGAAATCCTAGAATGAGCTGAGACTCAGCACCAAGGGATTGAGAAAAGAGGGAAGAGAGAAATGAGACAAAGTGTCCGTGGCTGAGAGATTCCAAACAGAGTCAAGAGGTTATCCTGGAGGTTGTTCTTATGCATTAAATAGATATCACCTTCTTAGTTAAGGTGTAATGGAGAGTCTGGTGGGAACTGCCTGAAAATGTAGAGCTGTGTTCCAATAGCCATGTTTCTTGAAGATGATTGTATAATGATATAGCTTTCACAGTGTGACGGTGTGATTGTGAAAAGCTTGTGTCTGATGCTTCTTTTATCTACCTTATGGACAGATGAGTAAAACATATGGATTAAAAATAAATAAATAATAGGGGGCACAAATGTTAAAATAAATTTAGTAGATTGAAATGCTAGTGATCAATGAAAGAGAGGGGTAAGGGTATGGTATATATGAATTTTTAGCTGTTTTCTTTTTAATTCTTTTTCTGAATTGGTGCAAATGTTCCAAGAAATGCTCATGATGATGAATATACAACTATGTGATGAAAAAAAGACTGTTCATATTGTATGTTGATTGGTTCTATTAATAAAAAGTAAAAAAAAAGAAAAAAAACAAAGGCAGCACTAACCCTATACAGGAACTGTTAAAAAGTGATCAGACATCGAGTAGAAATATGAATGAAGCTGATCTGGGTAGGACTAAGGTATATCAGAAGACTGGGTAAAAGATGATATTGTTCATATCTTAAAACTTCAACTTTTGTGTGAGACTAAAGGGAGAGATGTTTATTTGGTGCAAAATTTATATTTTGGATAGTGCATTTCCTAATATAAGTTCTATGGTCAGTTTAGTTCAACACTGTAAGTACATGAAATCTTGAATAGGACATGAGATTTTGTTGATTTGTCCAGGTTAGTGTGATGCCCTGATGAATCCCAGAGTGATTGGACAATGAATAAAGAAGTGTTTGCAGGATTCCCTTAGGGGAATGAGGAGAAAGAGGCAAAGATTCAACTTCCCCATTGAAGAATTTCTGACACTCTCACAAGCAGTGGAGGCACCCAAATCAATAGGCGGAGCCCCTGATCTTGGGGTTTGCCCCTATGTAGCTTATTCCTGCAAAGGATAAGCTAAGCCTACTTAAAATTGGGCTTAAGAGTCATCTCCAGAGAACCTCTTTTGTTGCTCAGATATGGCCTCTCTCTCTAAGCTGACACAGCAAGGGAACCCACTGCCCTCCCCTCCTACGTGGGACATGACTCCCAGGGGTATGAATCTCCTTGGCAATGTGGGGCAGAAATCCCAGGATGAGCTGGGACCTGATATCAAGGGACTGAGAAAACCTTGACCAAAAGGGGGGAGAGAATATGAGAAAAAAAATGAAATGTCAGTGGCTGAGAGATTTCAAACAGATTCAAGAGGGTATCCTGGAGGTTATTCTTATGCATTATATAGATATCCCCTTTTTAGTTCATGGTGTATTGGAGTGGCTAAAGGGAAGTACCTGAAACTGTAGAGCTGTGCTCAGTAGCCTTGTTTCTTGAAGATGCTTGTATGAAGATATAATATTTATAATGTAACTGTGTGATTGTGAGAACCTTATATCTGATGTATCCTTTATCTAGGGTATGGACAGATGAGTGAAAAATTTGGATAAAAAATAAACAAATAATAGGGGAAACAAAGATTAAATATATTGGGTAGGTGGAAATACTAGTGGTCAATGAGAGGGAGGGGTAAAAAAAAAAAAAAGAAGAAGAAAAGGGATAAGTATGCTCTCACATATAATGCTTCTTTGAAACATTTTGTCTCCATCCAATCCCTCTCCATTCCCCTAAGAGCTAGGCTGCAAAGCAGAAATGTGGTTTGCAAAGGACTAAGATTTATTTGAAGGCCAGAGCTTAGAGACTTCCGTTCTGTATTGTAACAACTTTCCGCTGAGGAAATCAGCCCAGAACAACCTACTTATTTAGCAGGAAAGGAAGAGAGAGCAAAAGGGTGTTGAGACAGAGACCAGTTAATCAGTTAACTAGTTAATATTTCAAAGTATTGTCCTAACACAAATGTTTCAGGTTTCCTGGTAAGAGTTTTCAAAACCATTAAAAAACAAACAAAAAAGACAGAAAAAGAAAATCTCTTCCGTCTTGCCATTTTCCTATAACTTAAGCCAGTCTGTTTTAAAATGAATCTCAGAAAGGGCTGCTACATTCGGTTGCACAGTCCGTGCACTGCACAAAGACACCCCCAGGCAAGAAAGCCAAGTGGGGACTAGAATCCAATAGGATTTCTGCTTACACCCTGGGACAACCTGGGACTGCTTCAGTCATAGGGAGAAGTGTCTTTTTGTAACTTGTCTGCCAAAGAGGGTGTCCTTTCATAATTCCCAAAAAGGCATTATATGAGCCAGCTGGAATCCTGACTTAGTTAAAACCTCAGCAACTCGGTCTTGGTCTGATTTTTCCTATCAGAAATTCATACAACTGCAAAGTTCCTTTGCAGCTTCTGCATTTAC
Organism: Tamandua tetradactyla; assembly: GCF_023851605.1. Classification (NCBI taxonomy): domain Eukaryota; kingdom Metazoa; phylum Chordata; class Mammalia; order Pilosa; family Myrmecophagidae; genus Tamandua; species Tamandua tetradactyla. The sequence continues at coordinate 56,973,467 of NC_135346.1, forward strand.
GACAGTCAGGAAGCAATTTTGCTTGCACTTCCCTCTGCCAGAAGCCTCCTTCCTGGATCTCTGCATAGTTTCTTCCCTCCTTTCATCCAGCTCAGCTGTCACTTCTTCAGGATGGCTTTCCCTGAATGTCCCTTCTAAATACTGCCCCCGCCCCATCTTGCTCTATTCTCTTATCCAGCTTTCTTCCATTAACTTGCAACTCTCTGCAGTCGTGGAGCTATCATTTATTGTCCATCACCCTTCTGGGAATGTAAGCTCCACGGAGAGAGGGACTCTTTCATTAATGCCACCATGTCTAATGTCATCATAGAGCTGGTGCTCAGTCAATAAATGAATGAATGGATTGGATCCAAACAGCAAGCATGGCATATTCTTTTCAAAAGAGTCAAGGAATCAGAACAGTGAGTGCTTAACCAGAGCAAAAAGAAATGTGAGATATTATTTCTCCCTTATTTCTGTGCTATTATATTGAGATTAATTTGACTAATGAATCAGTCCCTGAAAACCCATAATGGAGTGACTCAGCCTTCTCAGTATAATCAACATTTTCTATAGCCTCCAAGACTTCTAAGCGGTATTTAGCATGGCTTTATTTTTAAACAAAGAGCAGATTCCTGATGTGGTGGTTTCCTGATGCTCTGTGTGTGTGTGATATACCTGGCTTTCACTCCCAAACAGGAATGCTTTAGGGTGATTGTCTGCATATTTGAGGAACAAAGGATGAAGGCCAGTCTACCCATTAGTGCCCATTAGTGCAGCGAAAGGCAGGTCCACTCTGTGATGACCACCGAATCCTGAAGCAAAACCTGTAGCTCGAGAACAGAAAGCACCATCCTGGATCAATTGAAGAAAGGTTCTATTGGTTCATTGGCTTCTGATTCATCCCTTTATACCTGTGGTTTCCATCCCTGGCTATACACTGAAGTTTTAAAAATCCAGATTCTTGGGCCCACCCCTTAAGAAATTTATGTAATTGGTCTGGGGTGTGGCCTGGTCATTGGAGTTTGTTTTTCTTAAAGGTGCCCAGGAGATTCTAATGTGCAACCAGGATTGAGAAATACTGGATTAAAGGATCCTTGATAAAACTTGGGCAAGTCACCATGAAAACCTATTGACTCCCGCCCTATGCCTTGAGAAACACCCTTGATTGTTCATTTGTCCCCTTTGACCCTCCAGCTTCTCTGCTCTGCTATTCCCTTGATTTCCCTCCCCCCCCCCTACCCCGGCCTCTAGCCCAAATCCCACTCTCTGCCTAACCTCGCCAATGAAGGAACGCATCAGGAAGTTCCCTCCAGTTTTGACCTCTACTTGTCTCCCAGGCAGAATTCCAACTCAACCTCTAGCTATACACACCCCCATTTAGGTAAGGGGTGGTTACCCCTGTCTCCTGCCCCCACCCATCCCTTGGGACCAACTAACCAGGCCCACCCCATTCCCATCAGCCCCCCCCCCCCCCAAGGATCTCAGCTTCCCCCCAAAAAATGTGTCCTTAAGCTTAATCCACTCCTATAGGTGTGAATCCATTGTAAATAAGATCTTCTAATAATGTTACTTCAGTTACAGTGTGGCCCACCTCTATCAAGATGGGTCTTAATCCATTACTGGCATCCTTTATAAGTGCAATGAAATTTAAACAGAGAGAAAGCCACAGTGGGAGGAACCCAGTGTGTTAGTTTGCAAGCTGCTGGAATCCAATATACCAGAATGACTTATAAAAGGGGGAATTTAATAAGTTACAAGTTTGCAGTTCTAAGGAAGTGAAAGTGTCCAAATTCAGGCACCTACATGAGGTTACCTTCACTCAAGAACGGTCGATGTGTCAGGAACACCTCTGTCAGCTGGGAAGTCACCTGGCTGGCATCTACTGGTCCCTTGGTCTTGGGCTCTGCTGCTTTCAGCCTCTATTCCTGCGGGGGTTCCTCACTTTGTTTCTCTGGGACTGGTGTTCATCTCTTGGCTTCCCTTGGCTCTCTCCAGGTTCCAGCTTGCTTAACATCTCATGATGATTTCTACTGGGCTCCAGACATCTCCAAACATCCTTGTCTCTGTCACTGAAGAAACTGCTCTCCAAGCATCTACATTTGCTCTCTCTGTCAGCTCTGAGACTTCTGTCATTTCTGACTCTCTCCAAAATTATTTCCTCTTTTAAAGGATTCCAGTAAACTAATCAAGACCCACTTAGAATGGGTGGCACCACTTCTCCATCTAACGAAAGGTCTCACCCACAGTTGGGCACGCCACATCTCCACGGAGATAATCTAATCAAAGTTCCACCTACAGTATTGGATCAGGATTAAAAGAAATGGCTGCTCCCACAAGATTATATTAGGATTAAAACATGGCTTTTCTGGGGTAATAATACTTTCAAATCAGCACAAGAAGGGAGACACCAGGAGATGCCACCATGTGTCTCCCCACGTGACAAGCTAAAGACCAAGGACTGCCAGCCCAGAATACCACAGTCTTTGGGGAGATGGCATCTCCTTGATTTGAAATTTTTTTCCTAACCCCAAAACCCTGAGCCATTACATTTCCATTGTTTAAGCCGGTCCATTGCATGGTATTTACATGCACAATCAAGCAAACTAAAACACCCTCCTACACCCAACCTGGTGTACCTCTATGCCAATGTACATACTGCTGTCTTTGCAACAAATGACCTTTCCCCGACTCATCATCTTGCTTTCGTGTGTCTGTCACCTCTGCCAGGAAATCTTTTGTCTTAATTTCCTAAGGCTTCCATTAAAAAGTACCACAAACTGGTATCTTAGAATAACAAAAAATATATTATTACATTTCCAAAGGCTAGATGTTTGAAATCAAGGGGTTGGCAAGGCCATGCTCTCTCTGATGTCTTTAACGAAGAATTTGTTTCACGCTTCTCTCCTGGCTTCTGGAGGCAGCAGACAATTCTGGGCATTCCTTGGCTTGCAGCAGCATCACTCCAATCTCTGCCTCCATCTTCACTTTGTCTTCTCTCTGTGTCTGTCTGTGTCTCCTCTCCCCCTCTTATAAGGACACATTCACCTAGTTTGGTCTTATCTTAACTAATAGCATCTTCAAAGACCCTATTTCCAAATAAGGTTAAAAAAAAAGAAAAAAGAATCTGCCAGATACCCTGCATTGTGTAGACACTGAGGAGAGAGAGTCAAATAAGATGGTGTTTCTTAATGTAAAGAGTTCACGATGTAGAGAGAAGACAGGACTACATAATATGGTTACGTGCAATGAGGTAAAGACCAGCAGAGAGATATACGAATTGTGATGGGAATCAGGAAGCTGGGACACTAATAATAACAGCTTTTCTTTATGGTATCTCATTGTGGGTCAGGTACCATGCTAATCTCTACACATCCATAAACTCAAACAGTCTCTGCAATAGCTATGTGAAGCAGGTGTTATCCTTAGCTGGTGTTAGAGATAGAGAAATCAAGTCACAGAGAGGTTAAGAAACTAGTTTGTATAGGGTTGCATGGCCAGACAGGATAGAGGTGAAATCAGAAATCCAGATTAGCTCTATCCCATCGCTGTATCTTTAGGAATTGTGCCACTGAACAGAGAGCAGAAACTCAAGCACGGATGAATGGAAGTTTGATGGGTCAGGAAATAAAATACTGGAAGGAAATATACTCAAAATCTAACAGGAAGATCAGGAGGTAGGGGTGGGGGTTGAATGCATGCATGTACTTTTCAAATTCATATGATGATTATGTATTTCTTTTATCATCAAAATGACTTTGCTAATATTATCTGGAAATTCAAAGCTTTCATTAAAAATGTTTATTTAAAACAAAAAAAATTAATTCTCACCAGCTTTCCCGTTCCACCATGAGAAAACCTTCGTCTTGTGATATACTCAGCAAGATCTCTCCTTGGGTCACTGAACTTATACTATGCACAGAAATGACCCCCATCTTTGCTGACTTAGCATCGTTTTGTTTTTCTCTGTCCCAAAAGGTTCAAAGTCCATATTAATATGAAAGGGTTTTGCAATCTTTGTCTGTTCAAGCTTAGCAAGAATTCCCAAGCACTCTGTTTCCTTATCAACAGAGCTGAAATATACAATGTTAGCTTCACGGAAGCTGTTTCTGAAAAATCTTCATTTAAAACAATGATGGGAACACAAAATGTAGACATCTGCCTTTTATTTTTCATTCATTCTTTCTCATTTGTTCTTCCTTTGTCCAACCTCCTTTTCTCACTTTTTTCAATTCAGCTCAAATGTCACCTCCTCTGTGGATTCTTCAGTCAATCAGGGATAGAAAGCCAACTCAAAGAGCTTAAAATTTTAAAAGTATGAGGGTGGGTGTGATTTATTGGCTCATATAACTGCAAAGCCCTTGTGTGGTGGTGATGGATCTCACTTCAAGCTGGGCTGAGCCCCAGGCTTGAAATGATGTCATCCAACTCTGCTGTTTCATTTTTGCAAAAGGGACAGCCCAGACAACTGATCTACATTCTCCCAGCTTAACAACCCTAATGGGGAAAAAAAATTAAAGGCTTCTCTTTCCCAGTGTCTGTGTATAATTCAGAGCAAGATTCTGTTTGGCCCAGGTTGGGTTACGGTACCCAGGATTGTGACAAATATGGGAAGATAAGGTCTCGTGATTGACAACTGACCAGCATCAAATGAAGTGAGGGAGGGGCAGCTCCCCAAAGGAAATGGGAATGCTGGAAATACAAAAACCATTTGTGGCAGAATTGGGGATGGGGGAGCCCAAGAAATAGTGTCCCCAATTCTCCACCTCTCTAAATATCTCTATCTATTTACAAGATCATATCACCATTCCTTCCATCAGAGATGGAATCTATTTCCCCACCCCCAGATTCTGGGCTAGTCTTGTGATTTGCTTTGCTCAATAGGTTGCAGCAAAAATGAGAGCATACCAATTCCAAGGCTCAAAAGCTCTCAAGCATGTCTATGCTCACTCTCCCTTCTCTGCTTTTGCCATGTGCATATACCTGGTCAGCCGGCTAGACAAATGAGGAAAGCGAAACAGAGCCGAGTGTGCCCAGTTGTACTAGCTGAAGCCCCCTACCCAGCGAGAGAGCCCAGTGAAGATCAGCAAACCCATCCAGTGAACCCAATAAAAATAAAGTTCATTGCTGCATGCCTTTGTGGTTTGTTGCTTGTTTGCTATATTAGTCAGGGTTCTATAGAGAAATAGAGCCAACAGGAGATATCTGTAAATATGAGATTTATAAAGGTGTCTTATGCAACCATGGGAATGGAAGAGTACATTCCTCTCAGGGCAGGCTGAGAAGCTGGCAGCTCTGATGAAAGGTTTGGACGAACTCCACAGGAGAAGCTCATCGGCTGAAGAAGCAGTTAAAAAGTCTCTTTTCTACCTTAAATAAAAAAAAGGCCTTCAACTGATTGGATTATCTCATTGGTGGGAAACATGCTTGATTGATCGCAGATGTCATCAGCCACAGATGCAATCAACTGATTTAACACACCAGCTTTCCAGTTTATCAACAAGTCATGAAACATCCTTGTAGCAATGGTTAGGCCAGTGCTTGCCTGACCAGACATCTGGGCACCATCACTTGGCCAAGTTGACACCAGAACTGAACCATCACATTTGCCATGTATCTTTCTCTGGCCACTGATCCGTAATGTACTTTGTATTTAATTTACATCCCTGCCATCCCCATTCAGCAGGAAACCTAGTCAATCCCTCTCTGTGCTGTCATAACACTTAGGTAAACACCTCACATTTATACTGTTGCAATTGTATATTGCAACAGTATAATATACAAATATAATAAATGTAATTATTTATTGTAATTACTTTCTTGCATGTCTATCTCCTCTTGCCCATAAGCTCTTGGAAGGGAGGAACCTTTTTTCCTTTTTTATTATGTGAACTCAGCACTTGGCACAGGGCATAGCAAAAAGCAGAAGCTGGTAAACATTCATAAAAAAGTTAAGGATGAGGACACCCACTCCAAAGCATCTGTGAAACCTGTGCAAAGGTCCCAAATCACCAACCAGGTAGAATATCTTTCCTTATACTTCCAGAACATATGTTTTCCCTTTTTGTGCACCGCCTATATTCATGTATTTTCCAGGTTTTTCTGTTGGGTGGTTTCTCTGTCCTTTTATTAATTTGTAAATGCTTCTTATATTTTCTGGCTACATATTGTTTGCCAGATCCATATGTTAACAACGTTTCCTCCCCATCTGTGAACAGTCTTTTATTATGACATCATTGATGACTGTCAGGTGTTTTGTTTGTTCGTTTTTTGGCATAGGCAGGCTCTGGGAATTAAGTCAAGGTCTCCAGCACCGCAGGAGAGAATTCTGCCATTGAGCCACCATTGCACTGTCCGAGGTGGTGATTTTTTTATACATATATATATATATTTTTTTTTAATTGACAAATCTTCACGCACATAAAGTCCATTCATGGTGTACAATCAATGGCACACAATATCATCACAGACTTGTGTATTCATCACCATGATCATTTTTAGAACATTTGCATCACTTCAGAAAAAGAAATAAAAAGAAAAATCTCATATATACCATAACCTTTACCCCTCCCTCTCATTGATTACTAGTATTTCCAGCCACCCAATTTACTACACTCTGTATCCTCCTTATTATTTATTTATTTTTATCAAATTTTTTTTTTTACTCATCTGTCCATACCGTGGATAAAAGGAGCATCAGACACAAGGTTTTCACAATCGCATAGCCACATTGTAAAAGCTCTATCATTAAACAATTGTCTTCAAGAACCAAGGCTACTAGATTGAACACAATTCAATAGTTTCAGGCACTTCCCCCCAGCCAATACACCATAAACTAAAAAGGAATATCTATATAGTTCATAAGAATAACCTCCAGGATAACCTCTTGACCCTGAAATCTCTCAGCCACCCAAACTTTATTTTGTCTCATTTCAATCTTCCCTCTTTTGGTTAAGAAGGCTTTCTCAATCCCTTGATGCCAGGTCCCGGCTCATTGTGGGAGTTCTGTCCCAGAGAGATTTACACCCCTGGGAGTCATGTCCCACGTAGGAGTGTGAGTTTTTCCATCTTAATGATTTTTCACTTAGTGATCTTGCTTGTACATTATCAACCTAGAAATAACAAATTAGGCTGTAAGGCAACAAAGACATTTATTTGAGGTGTTAGAATTTCAATTTGGGGATCATAGATTCAGGTAGCAACACAGATTGTGTCCCATCTTGACGTTCCTAGGCAAGAGTTTTTAATGGAAAAGAACATTTGACAAGTTATTTGTGGTTAATGGTATTTGGGTACTCTAATTGTCCTTCAGATTACATAGTTAACTGAGTTCATTATCTTATGGTTTGTTTATGGTACCCAGATGTCCTTAGGGTTTTCAGAGACATTCTTGCTTGAGACTTTACATTGTGGCTTGAGACTGCATTGTTGCTTGCAGCAGTTTGTGATATCTAGCTGGGTCTTACCTAAGAATAACCTTTAGAATGACCTCTCTTGATCTACGAGGGGAGAGCACAGCAGGTTTCTATGTATGCAGAGGCCCACATCCAGAATCTCAACTTGGTTTCAGTAAGCTCTTTGCTTTTCCTGCACAATCACACCATCTCTCTTATTTACCATCAAATTATAACAACTTTTGTATTTGCAGGCTGAGTCACTCCACCTTGCTCTTTCTTCCAAACCATCTTGGCTATTTCTGGCCTTTTATTTTTCCATGTGCATCTTACAGTCAATTGTCCAGCTATCCACACACCCCGTCATCTACGCTAGTGTTGTTGGAATTGTGTCTGCTTGTTTTTTGCATGGGCAGGCACCGAGAACCAAACCCGGGTCTCCTGCATGGCAGACAAGAACTCTGCCTGCTGAGCCACCCTGACCCACCCTAGACTTGTGTTTGGAATTGCTTTACATTACGAGTAATTAGTAATTCTACTAATTTGGGGAGACAGCATCTTGTAAAAAAATATTTCTGTCGATAAAACAAAATACAAACATTCTTAACATACAAACATTCCATATGTGGTGTATAATCAGTGGCTCACAATATCATCACATAGTTGGGGAGACAACATCTTTAAACATGGTATCTTCCTATCATGAACATAATGTATTTTATCGTTCACTAGATTCCATCTGCCTTCAAAAATATGCCCAGAATCCAATACTTCTTACCATCTCCAGCGTTACCAGCCTGGTCTAACCCACCATCATCTCTCCCCTGGCTCACCCCAGCAACCTCCCGACTGGCCTCAGGCCTGTTGTCCCCACAGCAGCCAGAGCGATTCTTTTAAAGGCCTAAATCAGGACATTCCGCTTGTACCACCTAAAAATCACCTTGTAGCATCAGTGGTTCCACACTTTGGGAAACGCTGCTTTAAGGGAACTAACGGAGCGAGTGAATGAATGATTTGGAGGAGTACTCCAATGGAAGAAAGCACAACAGAAAACGATGGCCTTGGTCTGAGCAGGTCTCCGCGCCACTGTGAGTATGGACTCGGGAGTTCCTGGTGGAGACCAGAGGCCGACGAGGAACCTGACGCCTAGGCGAGGCCCAGACGCGGGGCTGGCGCGCAGGGCCGCGGACGGCGGGGCCCCCTGGCCTCCCGCGCGCGGCCGCAGACCTGGTCCAGCCAGGCCTCGTGGCATCTCGGCCGGGGCGCGCATCCGCCCGCTCGGGGACGCGCTCCGGGGACGCGCTCCGGGGCGGCGGGGGCGCGCAGGGCCGCCGTGGCGGGAGCAGCGCTTCCGGTGGCGGCGGAGGCGGCGCGGAGCGGGGGACCTGCGAGCGGCGCGGGCGGCGGCCCCCGGGAAGCGGTGAGTCGCGGGTGGGAGCCCCGGCCAGGGGGGGTGGGGAGCGCAGCAGGGAGCCTCGCCGAGGCGCGCGGGCGGGGCGGGGGGCGCCCGCCCACGGACCGGTTGTGTAGAAAGAGGCCCCCCACCCCCAGGCTCGGAGGTCGGACGTCCCCGCGTGGAGCCGGGGACCCCGCGGGCTTGGGGTCCCCGGCATCTTGGGGACTCCTGCACCCTGCAGGCCCCGGGATCCCGCTGCCTGACAGCTCACCCCACCTCCAGCACACCCTCCGCGCGCCCTGGCGGCCCCACTGGGTGGCGAGTCTCGCCCCTGAAGGAGGGGGTCACAGATGCTCCACGCGCCCGCGCGCCGTGCCATGCTGTCCCCGGCCGCGGCGTGACTGAACTCGCCGTGGGGAGGACACCCAAGATGGCTGCCGCGGGAAAGGGCGACAGCGCGGTGGGCGCAAGCGATTGCTAAGTGACCAGGTGGTCCCCGACCCCCAGGCTCCCTAGCTCTCGGCTGCATTGCCTGATGCCGAGCTGGGCGCGAGGACAGAGAGGAGACCACCGGCCCCTGCCCTAGAATTCGCTGTCTAGCAGGCAAGAGAGATGCAAGTAAGTGGATTCTTGGAGTAGTGGTAGTCGCTAGCGGCCCTTGCGTTAACGTGCTTTTCCCCGATCTTTCAAGTGTCTCAGATCTCGAACCTTCCCTGAGTGATGATAATCACAATATCTGCTGTGTGTGTGTGCTAGGTGATTTGGGTCCATTTATTTTTACATTCTTCCAGTCTCTTAATCCAGATGAGGAAACTGGAGCTCAGAGAGGTTGAGTAACCTGCCCAAGGTCACACAGCTGTCCGTTCATGTTTAGAGTCAGGTCAGCTGACTCTCAGCTTAAGTACTACCTCCCCGAGGATGCCTACCCTTGCCTGTGTTGTCTAAAATTGTCCCTCTCCTGCACACATCCTTTGTTACATTACCCCTGTGGTGTTTTTTTTTTTTTCTTTTGTAGCATTTGTCACCAGTTGAAATTAACTGTGCTTATTGGCTTCTTTTATTCTCACCCATGTGAACAAGGCATAATTTTTTTCACTTTGTTTTAATTGTATAATATAACATTTATACAACGCAAAGAAAGAAAAAAGCAATAGTTTTCAAAGCACTCTCAACAAGTAGTTACAGGACAGATCCCAGAATTTGTCAAGGGCTACTATACCATCATCTCAGATTTTTTCTTTTAGCTGCTCCAGAACATAGGAGGCTAGAAGGAATAAGTATTTTTTTATCATCGTGATAGATTTTTTCCTTTTCTTTTTTGTGAAAAATAGCATATATGCAAAAAAAGCAATAAATTTCAAAGCACAGCACAACAGTTAGTTGTAGGACAGATTTCAGAGTTTGGTATGGGTTACAATTCCACAGTTTTAAGTTTTTACTTGTAGCTGCTCTAAGACACTGGAGACTAAAGTAAATATCAATTTAGTGTCAACAGTCATATTCATTTGTTAAACCCTACCTTCTCTGTATAACTCCACCATCATCTTTGATCTTTCTCTCCCACTCTTTAGGGGCTTTTGGGCTATGACCATTTTAACTTTTTCATGTTGGGAGGGGTTGGAACAAGGCCTAATTTTATACTGTTCACCTGTCTGTTCCCCTAGCAATTGCGTGCATAAAGTAGGCCTGCAGTTGATTGCACAAAGTAGGCCCACAATGAATATTTGTTGAATGAAAAAGCCCAGCTCTCCTTGACTTTAGAGCCCAGGCACTAAACCACTCCATGGACGATGACCTGAAGCCACATGGCGTTTTGTTTGTGTACTTTTCTCACATTCTTAATCCCTCTTCTGCCATACCTTCTAGATTTTCACTTGGGTGCCTGTGGATTTTATCTTCCTTTGTCCATTCTCAGTTAACTGAGTGCCTTCTGTGTTCCAGGCTTTGTAATGACAGGGGCAAGGTGAGGAGTGCAGGTAAATTAGGAGGCTTCATATTTCGTATGATGCTGGATGCACACTTGGTATACATGGCATGTAGGATGAGAAAAACTGTAGGGGGGATAAGTGGAGGCTTTACCAGTGCCTTGAAAGGGCCTTTTCTCCCTAGGAATTGCAGCTGTCTCACTTGCAAAAATAATGGTGTTTGGAGAGCTGGGTCTATTCGTTCCTATCCAGCTATAATATAAAGTTGCTCTAGATATATATTCAGGGATTATACTGAATGTGCACACTCTTAGGGTTTATAGGCCTTCAGAAACTGGGTATCTGTGATTGCAATGGAGGAAACCTGATGGTAGCTATAATGCAGGGTGAGTAAAATGCTTAGAATGCTCTCAATATTCTATGAAAGTGTTATGAAATTCCATGAGGATGAATGAAAATTGCCATTGGAGAGGGTTTTTCCCTTGCCCATTCCTCACTCCCTACACAGAAAGCTGAGAGGACAGCCAAGGTAAGATTGGCAGCAGTAACCATTACAGCAGACCCAGCACCCAAGTGCTTTGCTGTCTGACGCCTTAGAATACAATATGGCATCTACACCCTACTATGCAGCAGTGAGCTACATTTATTTGGAGTATAAACATGGGTTAGTTTGATCTTTCATTTGGAGGGTAAAGGTAAGAAATCATCATCAGCAAACCATTAAAAAAAAAAGGCTGTTGTCTAAAAAATGAAAAATCACTAGAATATATCAAATTACTCATTGAAACAAAGTCCAAAGTTACTAACTTTACCAGTTTAACTACTGTTAATTAGAAAATGGTTTCATAGATTTTGGAATATATAATATTTTCGTTGAGTCTGTGAGTGGGTGGTAAAATGTTCTACTGAATACATCCAAACTGTTACAGGTTGGTAGTATTTTTTATTGTTTTTACAAGCCAATGCCACCATCTAAAATGAAAACTAATAGAGAATTTTTTTTTAATAGATATAACCTCCAACACCTTAAGCTATTGCTAAAGAAACTCAGCCCAGAGTTGATCCTAAGGAATGGAATGTGACCAGTAAATGTCACATGGAGTTTTTTTTTTTTTTGCATTAGTACAAGTTTAATTCTTGCCCTGTAGATTCAATTCAACTTTATTTAAATCTACTCTTAAATCTGCTCAGCTCAGCTTAACCCAACCCAACAATGACTGATCCCTTACTATATGTCAAAAATGGAGCATGTTCATTGGGTGCATGTGTGGGGGTAGTGAGCAGTTAAAAAAAAATGAGGGGAGACCTGCCTTAAGATCTTAACATAGTCTAACTTTAAACTATGTCAAGTATGAACTTTTTAAACTTAAAATTCTATTTTGCTTTACCAAATAATGAAAAACTTCCCACGCAAAATCAAACTGCTATATTCCTTTAGTTACTTCTTAACAAAATAATCTGTGAATTTAAGTGATTATATTTTAAGTGTAATATAAGTATATTGGATTAATATAGGATTATACTCTGATAAATTTACAAATTTAGATTTTTTTTATTAATTAAAAAAAAATTAACTAACAACATTTAGAAATCATTCCATTCTACAGTGCAATCAGTAATTCTTAATATCATCACATGGATGTATGATCATCATTTCTTAGTACATTTGCATTGATTTAGAAAAAGAAATAGTAAGACAACAGAAAAAGAAATAAAATGATAATATAGAGAAAAAAATTAAAAAAAATACAAAAAATATATAAAAAAAACAAAAAGCTATAGCTCAGATGCAGCTTCATTCAGTGTTTTAACATAATTACATTACAATTAGGTAGTATTGTGTTGTCCATTTTTGAGTTTTTGTATCCAATCCTGTTGCACAGTCTGTATCCCTTCAGCTCCAATTACCCATTATCTTACCCTATTTCTAACTCCTGATGGTCTCTGTTACCAATGACATATTCCAAGTTTATTCTCTAATGTCGGTTCACATCACTGGGACCATACAGTATTTGTCCTTTAGTTTTTGGCTAGTCTCACTCAGTATAATGTTCTCTAGGTCCATCCATGTTATTACATGCTTCATAAGTTTATTCTGTCTTAAAGCTGCATAATATTCCATCGTATGTATATACCACAGTTTGTTTAGCCACTCGTCTGTTGATGGACATTTTGGCTGTTTCCATCTCTTCGCAGTTGTAAATAATGCTGCTATAAACATTGGTGTGCAAGTGTCCGTTTGTGTCTTTGCCCTTAAGTTCTTTGAGTAGATACCTAGCAATGGTATTGCTGGGTCGTATGGCAATTCTATATTCAGCTTTTTGAGGAACCGCCAAACTGCCTTCCACAGTGGTTGCACCATTTGACATTCCCACCAACAGTGGATAAGTGTGTCTCTTTCTCCACATTCTCTCCATTTGACATTCCCACCAACAGTGGATAAGTGTGCCTCTTTCTCCACATTCTCTCCAGCACTTGTCATTTTTTGTTTTGTTGATAATGGCCATTCTGGTGGGTGTGAGATGATATCTCATTGTGGTTTTGATTTGCATTTCTCTAATGGCCAGGGACATTGAGCATCTCTTCATGTGCCTTTTGGCCATTTGTATTTCCTCTTCTGAGAGGTGTCTGTTCAAGTCTTTTTCCCATTTTGTAATTGGGTTGGCTGTCTTTTTGTTGTTGAGTTGAACCATCTCTTTATAAATTCTGGATACTAGACCTTTATCTGATATGTCATTTCCAAATATTGTCTCCCATTGTGTAGGCTGTCTTTCTACTTTCTTGATGAAGTTCTTTGATGTACAAAAGTGTTTAATTTTGAGGAGCTCCCATTTATTTATTTATTTCTTCAGTGCTCTTGCTTTAGGTTTAAGGTCCATAAAACCGCCTCCAATTGTAAGATTCATAAGATATCTCCCTACATTTTCCTCTAACTGTTTTATGGTCTTAGACCTAATGTTTAGATCTTTGATCCATTCTGAGTTAACTTTTGTATAGGGTGTGAGATACGGGTCATCTTTCATTCTTTTGCATATGGATATCCAGTTCTCTAGGCACCATTTATTGAAGAGACTGTTCTGTCCCAGGTGAGTTGGCTTGACTGTCTTATCAAAGATCAAATGTCCATAGATGAGAGGGTCTATATCTGAGCACTCTATTCGATTCCATTGGTCGATATATCTATCTTTATGCCAATACCATGCTGTTTTGACCACTGTGACTTCATATTATGCCTTAAAGTCCAGCAGCGTGAGACCTCCAGCTTCGTTTTTTTTCCTCAAGATACTTTTAGCAATTCAGGGCGCCCTGCCCTTTCAGATAAATTTGCTTATTGGTTTTTCTATTTCTGAAAAATAAGTTGTTGGGATTTTGATTGGTATTGCATTAAATCTGTAAATCAATTTAGGTAGGATTGACATCTTAACTATATTTAGTCTTCCAATCCATGAACACGGTATGCCCTTCCATCTATTTAGGTCTTCTGTGATTTCTTTTAACAGTTTTTTGTAGTTTTCTTTGTATAGGTCTTTTGTCTCTTTAGTTAAATTTATTCCTAAGTATTTTATTCTTTTAGTTGCAATTGTAAATGGAATTCGTTTCTTGATTTCCCCCTCAGCTTATTCATTGCTAGTGTATAGAAACACTACAGATTTTTGAATGTTGATCTTGTAACCTGCTACTTTGCTGTACTCATTTATTAGCTCTAGTAGTTTTGTTGTGGATTTTTCTGGGTTTTCGATGTATAGTATCATATTGTCTGCAAACAGTGATAGTTTTACTTCTTCCTTTCCAATTTTGATGCCTTGTATTTCTTTTTCTTGTCTAATTGCTCTGGCTAGAACCTCCAACACAATGTTGAATAATAGTGGTGATAATGGACATCCTTGTCTTGTTCCTGATCTTAGGGGGAAAGTTTTCAATTTTTCCCCATTGAGGATGATATTAGCTGTGGGTTTTTCATATATTCCCTCTATCATTTTAAGGAAGTTCCCTTGTATTCCTATCCTTTGAAGTGTTTTCAACAGGAAAGGATGTTGAATCTTGTCAAATGCCTTCTCTGCATCAATTGAAATGATCATGTGATTTTTCTGCTTTGATTTGTTGATATGGTGTATTACATTAATTGGTTTTCTTATGTTGAACCATCCTTGCATACCTGGGATGAATCCTACTTGGTCATGATGTATAATTCTTTTAATGTGTTGTTGGATTCGATTTGCTAGAATTTTGTTGAGGATTTTTGCATCTATATTCATTAGAGAGATTGGTCTATAGTTTTCTTTTTTTGTAATATCTTTGTCTGGTTTTGGTATGAGGGTGATGTTGGCTTCATAGAATGAATTAGGTAGCTTTCCCTCCACTTCAATTTTTTTGAAGAGTTTGAGCAGAGTTGGTACTAATTCTTTCTGGAATATTTGGTAGAATTCACATGTGAAGCCATCTGGTCCTGGACTTTTCTTTTTGGGAAGCTTTTGAATGACTGATTCAGTTTCTTTACTTGTGATTGGTTTGTTGAGGTCATCTATTTCTTCTTGAGTCAAAGTTGGTTGTTCATGCCTTTCTAGGAACTTGTCCATTTCATCTACATTGTTTTATTTATTAGCGTAAAGTTGTTCATAGTATCCTGTTATTACCTCCTTTATTTCTGTGAGGTCAGTGGTTATGTCTCCTCTTCCATTTCTGATCTTATTTATTTGCATCCTCTCTCTTCTTTTTGTCAGTCTTGCTAAGGGCCCATCAATCTTGTTGATTTTCTCATAGAACCAACTTCTGGTCTTATTGATTTTCTCTATTGTTTTCATGTTCTCAATTTCATTTATTTCTGCTCTAATCTTTGTTATTTCTTTCCTTTTGCTTGCTTTGGGGTTAGTTTGCTGTTCTTTCTCCAGTTCTTCCAAGTGGACAGTTAATTCCCAAATTTTTGCCCTTTCTTCTTTTCTGATGTAGGCATTTAGGGCAATAAATTTCCCTCTTAGCACTGCCTTTGCTGCGTCCCATAGGTTTTGATATGTTGTGTTTTCATTTTCATTCGCCTCGAGATATTTACTAATTTCTCTTGTACATGGAGCTTTTAAAGCTAGTAGAACGACGGGCCCTTCATTAAGGGGGTTAGAGGAGAAAGGCAAAAAGCAATAATTTTCCATAGCTTCCTGTTTTCTAGACAGGCCCAGCTTTTTCACACAAAACTGTCAAGGGAACATCCAACATAAGCCATGCTGAATGGAAAGAACCTTTGAAAAGGTCTAATTGTCTGCACAGGAGTCTGCTTTTCTGAACTGTAATTTCATCTCCTTTGTGGCCAAACCCACAAGAAAGGGATGTTGCGAGAAATTAAGCAGGTGGCCAGCCGGAAGCCAAGCAGAAATTAATAAATTCACTTTTTAGGCAACTGTGGCTGTCATTTGGAGACAGATCCTCTCTGACATCCAAAGGGTTAGAAGTGCCATGGAAAGTCAGACATTAACACTACTTCCAGGTTATGCCACTTTGGTCGTGAAACTAAATTTGTCTGGGTAATTTGCAAAACCGGGGAGAATATCTTGGAGGGCTATTTAAAAGCAATACTGCATTTTAGCCCAGTGTCTAGAATGTAACTCCGCTGGATAAGGACACCAGAGACTGTGACAGGTTATTTCACACCCACCCTGCCCTAACTAAACAAACCCGGCAATGAAGCCTTCTCTTAACCTCTTTCAAAGGCAACAGTTGTAACCAGAACTAAACTTGCATTTTAATAACTTAGTTGCCACTGTTACTCTTTCAACCCCAGGGCTGGAGATTGTTAATAGTTCCCTGATAAAGCACATTCCATGCTGTTTTGGTTTGCTAAAGCTGCTGGAATGCAACATGCCAGAAATTGACTGGCTTTTACCAATGGGGATTATTAACTTATAATTTACAGTTCTTAGGCTGTGGAAATGTCCAACTCGAGGTATCAACAGGATGGTACCTGGACTCTGAAGACAGGCTGCCAGCATCTGGGACACCTCTGTCACACGGGAAGGCACATGGCTGGTATCTACTAGTCCTTTTTCCCCAGTTTCATTGTTTTCAACTTCTGGCTTCAGCGTCTTCCTCTCTGTGCTTCTGTGGGTCCTCTCAGTTTCTCCAGGGCTTTTCTCCATGAGCTTCACTTAATTTAATCTCTTTGCTTCTGTATGTGCTTTATCCTCTTGCAAAGGACTCCAGCAAAAGAATCATGACCCACCCTAAATGAGGAGCATCACATCTCAGCTGAAATAACCTAATCAAAAGATTCTAACCTGCAATAGATCTGCATCCACAGAATGGATTAAAAGAACATGACCCTTTTTTTGGAGTACATAATCACTTCAAATTATTATACCTGCTAACCTCTTTTCTGTGAAACATGGAATTTCCCCCTCCCCCATTTTCTTGGCATGGAGCTGAAAACTAGAGATAAAGCTTATCTTGGAGAAAATGTCTTTTTCTTAGACATTTCCAATTGTCTTCAGGAAGCTGAGCAGCCAAACTCCATCACCCCCTCCTTCTTCCCAAACTGCCTAGAAAACCAGCTTGTTAAAGATGATACTACCCTAGTGTAACACTTCACCATTCATAAAAGTTAATAAAGCCCTGGTATATACCTCAGCATGCTGATCCTACTAACTCAATGAGCCAACTCTTATCTCTATTTTATAGATGAGAAAATTGAGGCTCAGGAATGCAAAGTGCCTTGCCCAGAGTTTCATGCCTAGAAAGGAAGTGAAAGAATCAGAACTCAAACCCAGACTATTTTTGTTCTAGTCCTGTTCTCTATTCTTAGGTTGTCAGAATAGGGACTCAAGAGAATGGACTACTACAGGCAGGGAGTACCTCTGGAAAGGAACCAGCCAGAAACAACAGGTCAAATCCAAATGAATTGCCCCTGTATGAGGAAAAGAATCTTCCCTTAATTGGTAGGCCATTTGGTTTTCATTTTTTTATTTGGGGGTAGGGTGTGAGAGTAATATACATACAACATAAAGTTTCCACTATAAACCATTTTTAAGCATTCAATTCAAAGGTGTCCGTTACATTCAAGATGTTGTGTTACCATCTACACCATCCATTACCAAAATGTATCCATCACCCTAAACAGAAACTTTCTATCTATTAAGTAATAACTTCCCATCCCCCCTCCAGTCCCTGGTAACCTATACTCTACTTCTGTCTCTATTAATATGCATGTTTCCAGGTTATTGCGTATAAGTGAAATCATATAATATGTCCTTTTGTGTCTAATTTCACTCAACACGATGTCTTCAGGGTTCCTCCATGTAGTAGCATGTATCAGAACTTCATTTCTTTCATGGCTGCGAAATATTCCATTGCATAGATATGCCACATGTAATTTATCCATTCATTTCTTGATGGACACTTGGGTTGCTTCCAACTTTTGGCTCTTGCAAATAATGCCTCTATGAACACTGATGTAGAGATATCTGTCCAAATCCCCGTCTTTTGTTCTTTTGGGTATATGTCTAGATGTGTAATTGCCAGATCATACAGTAATTTTATGTCTAACTTTTTAAGAAGTTCCAAATTGTTTTCCACAGTGGCTGCACCATTTACCTTTCCACCAGCAATGTAGAAGGATTCTCATCCTCGCCAAGACTTGTTAATTTCCATTTTTTGCAAAAATATTATTAATTTTTATTTGTAAACATTCTGTACCCACCAAGCAAAACTCCCCCTTCATCCCCTTCTCCCAGTCCCTGGTAATCTCTAATCTACTTTCTGTCTCTGCACATTTGCTATTTCTAGGTTTATTTTATAAGTGTCATCATGTAATATTTGTCCTTATGTATCTTACCTATTTCATTAAGCATAATGTTTTCAAGGTTCTTCCATATTGCAGCGTACCTCAGAATTTCATTCCGTCTTATGAGTTGAATAATATTCCGTTGTGTGTATGTATACACCATATTTTGTGTATCCGCTCATTTATTGATGGTCACTGGATTATTTCTGCCTTTTGGCTGTTGTTCACAATGCTGCTGTAAACACTGGAGTGCCAGTATCTGTTTGAGACCCTGTTTTCACTTTCTTTGGGCATATACCTTGAGTGGAATTGCTAGATCATATAATAATTCTATATTTAACTTTCTAAGGAACTGTTAGTTTGCTTCCTGTAGTGGCTGCGCCATTTTACGTTCCCACCAACAATGCACTAGAGTTCCAATCTCTCTGCATCCCCTCCAACATTTTTTATTTTCCATTTTTGAAAATAATAGCCTTGAAGTGGCCTCTCATCATGGTTTTGATTTGCATTTCCCTAACGGCTAATGATGTTGAACATCTTTTCATGTGCTTATTAGCCATTTGAAATCCTCTTTGGAAAAATGTCCAAGTCCTTTGCCCATGTTATTATTATTATTTTTTTTAATATTTTATTTCAAAAGGCAGATAAGTACTTCACTAGGCAACAGCCTAGGAAACATATAGCCAGAGGACAGTTGGAGTTGGTTTTAATAAATAACAAAATGTGATTTGCATTGCTTAAACTTCCTGTAACACATTACACATTTTAAGTAAAATCTACTCTGTTCCTGTGAACTTAAAAACAACCCCCAGGTGTTTGTGTCTCAGACTGAAGCAAATCCCTGAGCTTGAGGCAGATTCATGCACAACCCAGCTGTGACCCCCCCCAGCCACCCCCACTTCCAGACCTCTGGCACACCCTCCCCTCTTCCCCTCTGAAGATCAGCAGCTTTGGAGACCCGCAGACAATTAACGGAAATGGCCTCAAGCGTGGTGGCAAACACAGAGCTTCCAGAATAACCATAGTATTCCATGGCTGGCATACCCTGATGTTCCTCAGCCCATGGGGCCAGTGTAGAAGCTTCATCTCCATTCACAGCTTAAAATCACAGTGTTTAGGTCAGGACATGCTGGTAAATTCTTTTGGGTGATGCAGTGGGTCCAGGTTCTGTTTGGTTGGTGCTTCATTTATCAGGTTTTCTAGCCTCATTTGAGAGGTTGAGCTCAGTTATTTGCTTGCTGACGCCTCTTTGCTGGCAGTTATTTTTACATATGTCCCAATATTCTAATGTTTTTCACACGACATATCCAGATTCTCTGGAAGTGTCACATATGTGTGTTGCCTCCGTCCTGGCCAACACACCGTTGCCCATTTTTTTAAAATCAGGCTGTTTTTCTTTTTGTTGTTGCATTGTAAAGCTCTTTATATATTCTAGCTATTAAACCCTTATCAGCTAGAGGATTTCCAAATATTTTCTCCCATCACTTTAGCTATCTTTTCATTTCTTGATAATGGCCTTTGATGTACAAAAGTTTTTCATTTTAATGAAGTCCAATTTATATAATTTTTCTTTTGTTGCTTGTGCTTTTGGTGTGAAGTCTAAGAATCCATCGCCTAATACAAAGTCCTAAAAATATTTCCCTTTGTTTTCTTCTAAGCATTTTATAATTTTAGCTCTTAAAATTAAGATGTTGATGTATTTTGAGTTAATTTTTGTATGCAGTGTAAGGTAAGGGATCCACCTTCATTCTTTTGCCTGTAAATATCCAGTTTTCCCAGCAGCATTTATTGAAGAGGCTGTTCATTCTCCAACAAGTGGACTTGACAACCTTGTCAAAAACCAGTTGGCCAGCTGGTTTAGTAAATGCCTCCTCTATAAGCCCTTCACTTCATCCATCTGAAGTTGCATCCACTCCAGCCACTCCTGCCTCTGTTTTCACAGCCTCTCTGATTTCCACAGGCACCACTTCAAAGGTTCTCCATAAATGTCCAGCCCTGGGGCAGATATGGCAAGGAGAGATCGTTCCCATTGGTTGTTGCTTTCTCTTGATTGCATCCTTCACTTTCTTTGGATGTTAGAAAGCTGAGGAACTCATGCCACCTTGAACATGTTCTTTGGTATCTTCTACGCTCTTTCCCAGTGGCAGTATGACATTTTTTTCATCCTTGTCACATCCATCAGAAAATACATATGTTGTTCTCTGATACTTCTGTTTGGACCACTGTATCTTGTGATGGTTCGGGCTGTGCTAGGTGCCATCATAAGACAGTGTCACGTGACTTCTTTTAGGGTAGTTAGCAGAAATCCCTGGTTAAGGAGCATCTGTTGTGCAATGACCACCATCCATTGTCATGAAGTACTGTCAGAACTGTGTTGATAGTGGTACTTAAGACCATGTCTCTACATTGTCTGAATTTTAGAACTTCACCTACTGCATGAGACCAAAGAAAGAGAGGTTTATTTTGTCCAAAACCTAAATTTTCTGTAACACATGATTTAACTCTACCTGTCTGGAAAGATCATTTAAACGACCCAAACAGAGAGCCCAAAATGGGAATGAGGGCTTGTAATTCTGTATAGCTTAGGGTGACGCCTGGATACACCCCAGAGTATGTTAAGCAGATAATTAAGAAGTATTGGTAGGTAGTGGAGAAGCTTAGCTTACTTGTAGGTATGCCTGAGTTATTTCTGGAGGACCTCTTTTGTTGCTCAGATATGGCCTCTCTCTAAGCCCAGCTCTGCAAGTGAAATCATTACCATACCCCTCTACGTGGGACATGACATCCAAGGGTGTTAGTCTCCCTGGCGGCCTGGGAGATGACTCCCGGGGATGAGACTGTCCCTGGCACCATGAGATCAACAATTCTACCCTAACCAAAAAGGGGGAAAGAAGTGTAACTAATAAAGTATCAGTGGCAGAGAGAGTTCAGATACAGTCGAGAGGCTACTCTGGAGGTTGCTCTTGTGCAAGCTTCAGGTAGACCTTGCTACCTATCATAACCTGCCAACCTCCAACCAGGACCATTCCAGCCAATCCTAAAAGAACACCTAGGGCAATATATAAGATTCTACAAAGGTTCCATGCACTAGAGTAACTTTCCAGAAACCTACAACCTCCAGATGGGTCCCTGGATCAAAGAAGTCCTGAAACCTAGAGGGCCCAGCCTCTCCAGAACATCAGATAGTTCCATCTCCCTACCTCATATTAGTGACAGACCCTTCTATCATGAAAAATTTAGAATGGCCATAGCCCAAACACCCTTAAAGAAAAGAATAGAAAGATCAAAGGTGATGGTAGAGTTATTACAGAGAAGATAGGATTTAACAAATGAATATAATTGCTGAATCAATAAATTGATATGTCTTTTATCTTTAGTATCTTAGAGCAGCCAGAAGTAAAGACCTAAATTGTGGAATAGTAACCCATGTCAAACTCTGAAGTATGTTCTACAACTAATTGTGGTGCTGTGCTTTGAAATTTATTGCTTTTTTGTATGTATGTTATTTTTCACAAAAAAAGAAGAAAAAGTCGATTGTGGTGATAAAAAACAATTATGCCTTCTAGCTTCCTAGAGCAGCTAGAAGGAAAAATCTGAGAGGATTGTATTTTAGCCCATGACAAACTCTGAGATCTGTCCTGTCATTACTGGTTGAAAAGTGCTTTGAAAACTATTGCTTTTTTATTTCTTTGTTTTGTATGTATGTTATATTATACAATAAAAAAGTTAAAAAAAAAGAAAAGTATTGACCAAAAAACAAACAAAAAGTATTGGCAAAGTCCCTTGAAGGATGGTAAAAAAATATATGGAACTATTAAGCTTTACCACTGGGGAAACCCCTGATACTGTCTCAGATGTTAGGGATTCCCAAGTCAGTAGCCCAAGCCCTTGACCTTGAGGCTTGCTTTTGTGAAGCTTACTTATGTACCAGAGAAGCTAAGCCTATCTGTATTTACACCTAAGAGTTACTTTCAGAAGACCTCTTTTGTTGCTCAGATGTGGCCTCTCTCTCTCTCTTTCAACCCACCTTTGTAAAGGAAATCATTACTCCTTGTAAGGGAAATCATTACCCTCCTGCCCTACATGGGACATGACTCCAGCGATGACTCCCAGGGATGAGCCTGGTCCTGGCATTGTGGAATCAGCAATGCCTTTCTGACCGAAAGGGAGAAAAGAAATGTAGCAAAATAAGGTATCGATGGCTGTGAGAGTTCAACTAGAGTTGAGAGGCTATTCTGGAGGCTGCACTTACACAAGCTTTAGCTCGTTATTGCTGATTACCACAGTTTGCCAAACCCCAACCCAAACCATTTCTGTTAACCCTAAAGAACACCTAGGGCTCTTTCTGAGATTCTACAAAAGTTTCACATACTAAGATTACTTTCAAGAAACCTACAACCTCCAGATGGATTCCTAGTCTAGGTAAGTCCTGAAACCCAGAGAGGCCAGTTTTTTCAAGAACACCAATTAGTTCTATCCCCCTATCCCATATTATTAACACCCCTTTCCAAGATGAAAAAATTAGAAAGGACATAGCACAAATACCCCTAAAGATTGGGAGAAGGATCAAAAGAACAAGAGGAGTTATAACAGATAAAAATGGATTTAACAAATGAGTATGACTGTTAAATCATTATATTGGTATTTCTTTTAGTCTCCAATGTCTTGGAGCAGCTAAAAGGGAAAACCTAAAATTGTACCCATGCAGTAACCCATGCAGAACTCTGACATTTGTTCTATAATTCCTTGTTACAATGTACTTTGAAATTTATTGCTTTTTGTTTTTATATGTTATATTTCAAAATAAATACTTAAAGAAAAAAAAGGACATTTTTCTAAGCTTTTTTTGACCAAAAGAGGGAAGAGAAATGAATACCTTGGATGATTATTTGGTATGTGAATGTATCTTGATAAAATGACATTAAAAAAAAAAATCTCTAAAACTATCTGGCCCAGTGTCAGCCTTGGGGTCATGGGGTCAAGTCCAGGGACTATATAGTCTGTTAGATTGTGGGAAGAGCAAATCCACCCCTTAGTGCCAGTACTGGGGACCTCCCGTCCTGCCCACCACAGTGGCTGTTGTGGGCTGGGCCCCGGGGGACAGTGGACCTGTCCATGGTGCAGGGGCATCACCTCCTGTAGGCTCTACCACCCCAGCCAGCCTTAGGGCACCCCCTCCCTGCTTAACTTTTTTTATTATAAAAAAGCGATAAATTTTGAAGTGCATTTTAACAAGTAATTAGGACAAATTTCGAAGTATGGTCTGGGTTGCAGTTCCATAATTTCAGGTATTTCCTTCTAGCTCCTCTAAGACACTGGAGACTAAAAAGAAATAACAAAATAATGATTCAGCAGTCATATTCATGAGTTAAATCTTATCTTCTCAGTTATAACTTCTCCTTCTCCTTTGATTCTTCTCCCAGTCTTTAGGGATATTGGGCTGTGCCCATTCTAACTTCATGTTGGAAAAGGGTATCAGCATTATAGATAGGGAAATGCAACTGACTCGTGCTCTTGGAGAGATTGGCAACTCTGGGTTCCAGGGTTTATCTGGCCTAGGAACCATCTGGAGGTTTCAGGTTTCCGAAAAATGAAACTTTAATAGAGTCTCAGAGCCATGGGGATTCTGTAGTATTTACAGGAACGCTGTTGGTTGGAGCTCGTCAATTAGCAGTATCTCACTGAAGTTTGCATAAGAGTAACCTCTAGAATAGCCTCTCTACTCTATTTTGACTCTCTTAGCCACTGATCCCTTATTTTGTTCTAGGAAATAAGTGGGTTTTTTTAAAGTGATTCCCTTGATTATAGAAACCGTCCAGTATTGTTTTAGAGTAGAGAAGGTAGGACCTGGTTGTGTCCTTGAAAGTGGAAGTTCATGCGTGAAGAAAAGACCCGTTTAATTGAAACATGGGAACCATAGTTAATCATTTAACATGTTATCTGGTTGGAGATCATCTGTGTTTGTAAGAATGTTAATACGGCTTGCCGATGAGTCTTTATGTTTTTGAAATTCTAGGGGTGGGGAGGGAAGTCCCCAAGCCCAGTTGGTATTCCTTAACACAGTACGCTGCTGTTTGAAAGCCTTCTCAGGTAGGGGACCTAGTGCCATATGAATTTCCTGTGGCCACCACAGCATATTACCACAAACTCATAGCTGAGAACGACACAAACTTAGTATCTCACAGTTCTGGAGGTCAGATGTCTAGAATGAGTTGGCATTCCTTACGGAGGCTCCTGAGGAAAAATCCCTGTCCTGGCCTTTTCCTGCATTCCTTCACCCCTGGTCCTGCATGACTTCCACCCTCGGCTTTCATGGCTGCCTCTCCTTGTCTACTTCTGCCTGTCCTGCCTCCTGCTTTCCCTTATAAGGACCCTCATGGGTATGTTGGGCCCAGCGGGAGAATCCATGGCAGTCTTCCCACCTTGGGTAGTTTCCTTCATCACCTGAGCAGAGCCCTCTTTGGTAAGGTCCTTGGTTTCAGGGTGGACGTCTTAGGGGAGGGGGCATTATTTTGACATCCACAAATGCATTCAAGGTCAGTCAAAATGAGCTTTTAGTGCCGGTTTTGTGGGGCTTGACCAGGAAGAGTCTGAAGATGAGCAGTTGGAGTCAGCTCCCCTGCGCCCTCCCCAAGTGGATGAGGGGTGGCTGTGAGTGACATCTCAGAATCTTAATGTCCTCTGGTCTGTAAAATGTACATCTTAGACTTGAGGCCTGTGGTCCTTGTGAGAACTGAGATTGGTCTGGTCTCGGCGCATATCAGGAACTTGCACTTTCAGGCCAGCATCTAGCCCAATTCCTTGTTTGTAGTAGAAACTCCAAAACATGTAGTGTTTCCTTTCCCATCTCCCTCCTTTTTTGTTCCTATTAAAGAAAATACTTTTTTTTCCAATTTTCTTTATTAAATTTTAAATTAAAAAAAATTACAAGAAACACAAACATTCTTAATATATGATCATTCCGTTCTACATATACAATTAGTAATTCACAATATCATCACATAGGTTGCATATTCATCATCATGATCATTTCTTAGAGCATTTGCATCAATTCAGAAAAAGATTTAATAAAAAGACAACAGAAAAATAAAATGAAAACAGAAAAAAAAAATTATACATACCATACCCCTTAACCCTCCCTTTCATTGATCACTAGCATTTCAAACTAAATTTATTTTAACATTCATTCACCCTATTATTTATTTTTATCCCATATGTTTTACTCATCTGTTGATAAGGTAGATAAAAGGAGCATCAGACACAAGGTTTTCATAATCACACAGTCACATTGTGAAAGCTATATCATTATACAATCATCATCAAGAAACATGGCTACTGGAACACAGCACTACATTTTCAGGCAGTTCCCTCCAGCCTCTTCACTACATCTTGAATAACAAGGTGATATCTACTTGATGCATAAGAATAACCTCCAGGATAACCTCTCGACTCTGTTTGGAATCTCTCAGCCATTGACACTTTGTCTCATTTCACTCTTCCCCCTTTTGGTCGAGAAGGTTTTCTCACTCCCTTGATGCTGAGTCTCAGCCCATTCTAGGACATGGCTTCTGCCACATCCTTGCTCACTGGTGCTGGGCAGTCGCCCTGAGGTTATTGTAATGCAGAACTTGGTTGCGTGAGTAGATGGGTTTTATTTAAAGGGAAAAAGGAGGGAGGCCTCAAAGATAGCAGTTCTGTACAGACATTAATTGATATTGCACATTGGGTGAAAAAAATAGCAAAAAAGAGTCAAAAGAGTGAATTTGGTAGACTAATGCCCTGGAGTCCAGACCTGCTTTGGGACCTCTCCTAGACTTGGTTCCACCCCCAGCCCCAGTCATACAGCCCAAGTAGTTGTTTCTCCCTGGGGGCCTCAGTTTCCCCATCCATAGGAGCAGCACATTGGACTGGATTATTTTCAAGATCTTGTCCAGCTCTTCCACAACTATAGAATATTCATTTTGTGAAGTCACTGTAACTTTTGAATGAGACCATGGTTTGTGACAACTCACCCTAAATGTGGTTTCTTTATTTTAATGTGGTAAGCTGAAGATGGTGTATCATTAAGGACTAGAATTATATGAAAGCTACATTTTCAATTTAGGGGGAATTATTTATATCGGGTGTAAAGGAGAAAGAGTGATAGTGAGAATTCTACCAAAGGGAAGAGCAATCCCTTGGAATTGTTAAGTTGGTACTCACTTTTTTTTTTGGAAAAAAAGTAGGTACTAGGCCCCCACTGGGAAACACTGTGGCTTACTCAGGCCTGAGCGAGGGACGGGTGGGACAGAGAAGGAAGTGGCTCACGGACTCCTAAGTCTGGTGCCCGAGAGCTGGGGGTCCACACTCACAATCACATGCCCACCTTATGGTAGGCCTGCTGGGTCAGACTAGAAGTGGGGTTGTAGTTGTCTTTTTAAAAAGCTCTCTAAGTGGTTTTGCAGTGTTCCCTGGGCGAGGAAGCCCCTCTGTGTGCCTGTGACCTGTGCACCAATAAACAAGTGCCTGCAGAGGAGATATTTAATCTGCTGTGCAGTTTCTCCTTCTTGCTACCAGCATTGGTTCGAATTTTTAGATCTTGCCAGGAGGATTATCGCTGCAGTGCCCCCCTCCCCACCACTGACTCCTGAGGAGATCTAACCCCTCCCTTCTTCATTACCTGACCGCGGGAGAAATCAGCCAACGAAGTGTTCTTCCTTTTAATTTTCTTGTTGTCTTTTGGCACGGGCAGGCACTGGGACTCGAGCCCGGGTCCCCGGCATGGCAGGCGAGAACTCTGCCTCCTGAGTCACCAAGGCCCGCCCTTCCTTTTAGTTTTAATCCACAGATAGCCTGGTTTTACCTGACTTCCAGCCACACTGTGCAGATTTTCTACCTTCTGGGCACTATGCTCTCAGCCTCCTTTGCTCTAACCTCATCTTTTCCTGCCTTGAGGGCTTAGCTCCTTATTCGATTTACATTCACCTCCTTGGCCTTCTCACCCCATCCGACTTTAAATGTAGTCTCTCAGCTGACAGTTCCCAAGTGTTTATCTCCACATTAGGTCTCTCCCCTGAACACCGTATTCACATGTCCAGCTGCCTCCTGGACGTCTTCCTTTGGTATCTTCTCAAACTTAATGCGTCCTCAAACTTAATGCGTCCAAATCTGACCTTCCTTTTGTTTCCTTAAGATGTGCTCTTCCTCCAGCTGTATCAAATGTCTTCGCTGTCCTGCTTTTTCTTTTTCTCACACCCCACTTGGAAGCTCCTAGGAAATCCTGCTGGCTCCACATTTAAAAATCCAGCCCTTCTCACCACCTCTTCCTTGTCAGCTCTCCTGGATTTCTGCCACACTCTCACAAGTCTTCTTTCTGCTTCGCATCTCCAAATGGCAGCCAGAGAGATCCTTTCAAATTATCAGTCAGATCAGTTTATTCTTCTGATTGGAATCCTCTGATGACACCCCATTTCCTTTGGAGTAAAAGTACATCGGCAGCACCCTAGTCTCTGTAAAGAAGGCTGAAAACTGCAACCCTGTGTGTGAACTGGAGTGTTTGTCTTGTTTTGTAAATAATGCATTTGATGTATTCTAATTTGAACTTTCGATCTTTCTCTGTATGCCAGCATAGCTTTTTCACATCCAATCCTTGTATCCATGGATTTAACATGTGCAATTTTTTTTTTAATTTTCCTAATTGCCTTTTTTAAAAATGGTTTTATGGAGATATATTCACCCACTGTACAAACCATCCGAAGTATGCAATCACTGGCGCATAATATATCACACAGTTGTGCCTCCATCCCCATGATCAATTTTAGAACATTTCCATTACTCCAAAAAAGAAATAAAAATAAAAAAGAAAACCCACATCCTTCTATTTCTCTTTTTCCTCCTATTATTGATCCATGGTGTTGGTGTAGTACACTTGTAACTGTTAATGAAAGAGTATTAAAATACCATGCTAACCATAGTCCATAGTTTACAATAGGTGTATTTTCCGCATATACCCCTCTATTATTAGCTTCTAATAATAGAGTCATACATCTACTCTAGTTCATAGCTTTTTAATATTTGTACGGTTAATCTTGGATATTGTCCACACAGATTCACTGTGTTATGCATTTCCAGGTTGTAACCCTCAGCTTTCCTTCTGATGACATACATGACTCCAAACTTCCCCTTTCTACCGCAGTCACACACCATTCAGCGCTGCTATTCTCACGATAACATGCTACCATCACCTCTATCCATTTCCAAACGTTTACATTCACCCTAGTTAAACATTCTGCACATATTTAGCAACTGAGGCCATTTTCAGCCTCATTCTATAGCCTAGTAACCTATATTCTCTCTATATATTTTTTATTTATTAATTTAAAAAATTAACAAGAAACGAACTAAAACATTAACACATGATCATTCCATTCTACATATATAATCAGTAATTCACAATATCATCACATAGTTGCATATTCATCATTTCTAAGAACACTTGCATCAATTCAGAAAAAGAAATAAAAAGACAACAGAAAAAGAAATAAAACGAAAACAGGAAAAAACAGATTATATGTACCATACCCCTTACTCTTCACTTTCATTGATCACTAGTATTTCAAACTAAATTTATTTTAACATTCGTTCCCCCTATTATTTATTTTTAATCCATATGTTCTACTGGTCTGTTGACAGGGTAGACAAAAGCAGCATCAGACACAAGGTTTTCACAATCACACAGTCACGCTGTGAAAGCTATATCATTATACAATCTTCAAGAAACATGGCTACTGGAACACAACTCTACATTTTCAGGCTGTTCCCTCCAGCCTCTCCATTACCTCTTGACTAACAAGGCAATATCTACTTAATGTGTAAGAATAACTTCCAAGATAACCTTTCAACTCTGTTTAGAATCTCTCAGCCATTGACACTTTGTCTCATTTCACTCTTCCCCCTTTTAGTCGAGAAGGTTTTCTCAATCCCTTGATGCTGAGTCTCAGCTCATTCTAGGGTTTCTGTCCCATGTTTATATTCTATATTTTATGTCTGTGAATTCACATATTATAATTAGTTCATATCAATGAGCTCATACAATATTTGTCCTTTTGTGTCTGACTTATTTCACTGAATGTCATGCCATCAAAATTCATCCATGTTGTCACATGCTTCACAACTTCTTTCCTTCTCACTGCTGCATAATATTCCATCGTATGTATATACCACATTTTGTTTATCCATTCATCTATTGACAGGCACATGGGTTGTTTCCATCTTCCGGTGATTGTGAATAATGCCGTACATCAGTACAATAGGCGCAATTTTGATGTGTTCTAATTTGGAATTTAGACAGTTGGCTTCTCATGGCCCAGTCTGCCAGTGACCACCTGCAGTCCAATGAAGTCATATTTATTGGCTCATTGCAAAGAGGGAACATAATGACTTTGGGAGAAATATTGTTCCCTATTAACTTTGCAAACTGGCTTTTATCTGTGTTTGTTATCCCAGCCAGATTTATGAATTGGCAGCGCTGATTTTTACTTTCTCGCTCTATACCCTGACCAGCTGTCATTTCCCCTATGCTAGATTGCTCAGTCTGTGGACCTCATGCATACAATTTTGATCCATTGGTCTGTGATACGTGTTCATTTGAGACTTTGATGAAGTACAGATTCCCAAACTGCCTAGTATCCACATCTGAAATGTTAACATATTTAATGACATGTGAAATACCAAAAAATAACTTGATGAAAGATGACCTGGAAAAGAAAGCTACAGGAGCTGGTGCTTGAAAAATAGGAAAGGAGAAGAAGTTAAGAAAGCAATGTTTGATGCCTTAAAAGCAATTAGCTCCTTTGACCTGCTCATCTCATGTAGAGAGATCCAGTATAAGGAAGCACCAGCTATGAGGGAAAGAGTCATATGCAAGGATGCAGCTTTGCTTACAAGGGTGAAAATCTGAGAATGACCTAAACGTTAGTCATCATTGTATAACCAAGTGCTCATAAACGAAGTGCAGATATTTGAGTGATTCAACTTAATGTGCTTTATTTGAAGGAAATCATATGATAGCATGTATAGAAAATGCCTGCAAGGAAATGTACCAAAACGTGAACAATAATTACTTCAGAGTGGCTGAATGATTGGTGATTTTGTTGCTTGATTCTTTATGTTCTACAATAAGCCTGTATTATTCAGAATACCGCAGTAAGCGTGTGTTAAAGCAGCCCAGTGCATTTCTAAAATAAGCATGAATTACTCAGAAAAAGAAATTAATTACTTTGGGGAAAAAAGTAATGGTTCTCAGCCATGAAGTAGACATTTTATGAGGGAAATTATATGCTACAGTGTTACTCCTAAGTGTGTGGCTCACAGTGCTATCAAAATGTATTTCTCCCACCATGTTCCTGGTAGGTAAAAGAATACAATTTTAATTGTTGATTAGTGGTTTATGTCCAAACAAGGCTGAATGAATCTAAATCTTTTTTGATTGTATAATTTTTAGCACCCAAGCCTTTTAACATAATTAATCACTTCTACTATTAGGAATAAAAAATGTAGAACACCAGAATGCAGTAGCAGTAGTAGCTTGACAATGGTTTTTGAATTTTTAACTAATTGACTGCTGTTGCAGGCAGAAAAAGAATTTCAAACTTCAGACTCCATTTCTGTTGATGTTGTTTTTAAAATTTTATGTCTCTATTTTTCTAGAGTAATTCTGCATTTCCAGAAAGCAAGGAATGATGAAATACTATGTTATTGCAACAAGAATTTTGTGGGAAATTATTGAAATTTGGTTACGATCCATGGGAATATATGGATAAAGTTCACTTTAGATTTAGATCATCTTTCTGGGATATATAACAAAATCATTTTTGTAGATAGTACAAGTATGTACTCCTTTAGCTGAAGATTAGTGTGCCTGCAAAAATTTAAAATGTGTAGTGACTTTGTAGCCCTTAGATGAACTTGCCTTTTTGACCCTCTGCAGTCCAGGACGATGTCTGGAGAATTGCCACCAGATCTTAACATCAGGGAGCCTCGATGGGATCAGAGCACTTTTGTTGGACGAGCCAAACATTTCTTCACCGTAACTGACCCCAGGAATATTCTGTTAACCAACGAACAACTAGAGGATGCAAGAAAAACCGTGCATGATTACAGGTAATTATAATGATCATAATGTTTTTCAACCCCATGTATTAATAGACCATCACATTAGACTATTGTCTTCAAACTTTTACCTCGTGATTTACAACTGTATTTTTTTCTAAACTGGAATTTTTCCTACAAACAAGTAGGAAGTAGGAAGCCAGGTGTTAACCCCCATTGCTGTCCCATATGCAGATATGCAGGGTTCATAGTAACCTGCAGATGAGACAGGTTACTTCCCACCCATAGGTACCAAACTGCGTGGTTGCCCTTTCCCAGCACCCTGCCTCTCTCCCCAGCACAAGCACCCTGTGCATCCTTCTATATCCAGATAGAGACAAAGTCATGCAAAATGCCAAGTTTGGCAAGAATTATGGAAGGAAGATTAGTTGCTTCCAAGAGGCTGCCTCCCTGTATAGATATACTATAAGGTGGGGTCAGCAAACTTTTTCTGGAAAGGGTCGGATAATACATTTTCAGGCTTTGCACATTACAAAGGGTCTCTGTCATGTGTTCTTCTTAGTATTTTTTTTTTTTTTTTACAACCCTTGAAAAATTGGGAGGCTTAGAGGCCAGGGGCAATGGTTTGCTAACTCTTGTTCCAGGAAAAAATCAGCAAAAGCTGGGAATTGGATTGGTGACAGTTATGCATTGGTAATAACTGGTAATTCACCTGAGACAGGCATTGACTGTCGTGCAGGTAGTTAGAGAGGGAGCCGAGGGCAATCTATGGTTGCTAAACGCTGAGTCTGGCCACATCGTACCATGTGTCAGTAGGAATAAAGAGTGGGGACACACAGACAACAGAACATCAGAGCCTTGAGAAAAAGTAGCAGAGAGCAAGAGAGATGGAGACGGTTCATCAGAAGCATACTTCAGGAATTCAGGAAGATGAGTCTGGAGCACAAAGCCGTGAAAAGAGAAATTGAGAAGAAAAGATGACATTAAAAAAAAAAAAAAGAAAGAAGGATAAATTGCAAAGGGCCTAAAAGTGTAAGAGCAAAAATAAAATCTTCACCAGAGGCAAAGGTAAAGAACTGTGCCAGACTGTTATGGAATCCAGAAAAACACATGTTCTTAACTTGATCTGATTCCTCTGAGTGTGAACCCCACTGTAGACAGGGCCTTTGGAAGACGCTATTTTTAGTTAAGGTGTAACCCCATTGAATGAGGTGTCAATCTGGGTGACTGGAGATGATAGAGAGAAAGCCACAGGGAGGAGCTGAGGTTCAGGGAACCCTGGAGAGAAAGGAGATGACATTGCCAGGGAACGGGAAAGCCAGAGAACTCCAAAAATGCTCAGCCAGCCAGACTCCAGGGGGAAGCAAGCCTTCCAGCCTCTGAAGCTGTGAGGCTAAAAAAAAAAAGTGCATTATTTAAGCCAACCCATTTTGTGGTATCTGTCATAGCAGCCAGGAAACTAAGACAAATACTGAACAGAAGAAATGGCACAGTGAATCAGTAGATCCCCAGATGTGGAAAATAAATCCAAGACACTCTCCAAGGATGCAGATTAAAGGCAGGCTTTCTTCTGTAAAACGCCAGATGATAAATATTTTAGGCTTTGCAAAACACATAGGATCTCTGTAGAATATTCTCTCTTTGTTTTTACAACCCTTTAAAAATGTTAAAACCCGTTCTTAGCTGGCAGGCTATTCAGTGACAGGCCATGGGGTGCAGTTTGCCAACCCCTGATATAGATGAAAAGGAGAAAACCATGAAAAAAAAATTACATTGAAGGCAAATAGAGAATAGAGCACAAAAATATAACAAATTGATGCTCCTGGAAGATAAACTAGAAAAAAATGCAAAGGAAGCAATATTAAATAAATAGCAGAAAGAAATTTTCCTCAGGTGAGGAAAACCTGTCTAAAATTAAAGAAACTCACCCGGTTCCAAGCAAAGAGACTGACATATGGCAATTAAAAAAAAAATACATTTTCTACAAATTCTAAGATTCTGTAAGCATCTATAAGGACAGGAGAAAAAGTTATATATTCAAAAAGAACAAAAATCAGATAGGTCTCAAACTTTTAATCTATACCTTGAATGCCAGAAAAGGGTGAGGCAATTGTGCAAAGTTTTCAGGAGAAAGAGTGTGACCTAAGTTTTTTATTCCATGTTATCTTTATTTATAAAGGCAGCAGAAAGGTACGAGAGCATCAGACACAAGCTACTCATAAATATTTCTTGAGTGACCAGGAAATGAAGCGAAATTGAGTTTAAAAATAAAACCATAAACTGGATTAGGGAATAATAAACTAGATTATGTTCAAACCTATTAAAATAGAGATAATTGTTATACACATCAGTTACAAAAAATTGCATGGCAAAAAGAAACTTTTAAAATGTTGTAAAAAATAGTACTATAGCTGTCTGAACCTAAAAGCTGTAGATTATAGCATCAAAAAACCAGAAGATGGAGGAATTAAGAGTGTATCAAACAATTTGTCTTAAATAGAAAGGAAACTCAAAAAATATATATGATTTTGCTCTTTACTGTATTATAGAAATGCATTTTGAGCATCTTAAAAGTAACAACTACTCAAGTAGTGGTTAGAAGATATATACTAAGGTTATATGTCTTCTAAAACTCTGGAGGACATAAAAGCAGAGAAAAACTAGTCAGTGTAACAATAAATATAACAGTGTAAGTGTAATGATAAAAACCAAAGAACTAATGTGGAAGCTTTAAAAGTAACTAAAAAAAGATGGCAAAAGCCAGATAGCTGAGGATGTGTGTAAATGGATTAAAATCTATTTAATCAAAGCCTTTGAAATTGGGTAAAAACACATTAAAACCCCAACAATGACATGGCATTCCAGTTTGAATACACAGGGTTGCTAGCTATGACTAATGATGTACATGAGGTTAAGCATATTACATTCTTGAACTCATTTAATCCCCACAGCAACCTAGGAGGTAGGTTGGTTGTTATCCCCACCATTCACATGAAAACCCTCAGACTTAAAGAGTTTCATTTTCTCGAAGTCACCCCACTACTAAGTGGTGGAGCCTGAATTAGACCCCAGACAGTGTGACATGTAAACCTATGCATATGCTGTCTTTCAAGAAAAACAGGGAAGAATTAACTTTTGAAAGACAGAAATGAATGAATTAGAGAACAGTAGAATTGAAAATTGAATGTAAGAACTATTTTTTATATATAAACCTTGCTTGGCACATCTAATCAATGTAAAAATAAAATTTTAAAAATTCAAAATATGTAACTAGAGGAAAAAGAAAGTAGCTAAAAGAGAAATAGAAATAAAAATTCAGACTATTATCTAGCTTTTTGTAAAGTTCTTAAAAATCTTAGTGACATATATAAGCTTCTATGAATATATAAATTACCAGAATTGACTCAGTCCAAAAGAAGGCAATCTAGAAGAGTGGGAAGGAGAAAGGGGAACAAGGAAGAGATGGAGCAAATAGAAAACAAATAACAAGATGGTAAGAAACCTACCCATAAAAATCTCCAGGTCCAGATGGCTTCACAGGTGAAAGAAATAACTTCTTCATAGGGAGAAATAATACCAATTCTTCCACAAACTCTTCCAGAAAATAGAAGAGGGGGAACACTTCCTGATTTATTAGGCTGCCAATTTTCTGATAGATGAATGAGACAAAGAAATTTCAAGAAAATGTATGGGCCAATAATCCTCAGAAATATAGACATAAATCATAAAATTTAATAAGTTAGATCTAGCCATATATACAAAGGATAATACTTAAAATAAATAGAACTGGAGTGGAATTCATTATAAGAATGCATGTTTGGTTTAACATTTGAAAATCAGTGTAATTTACCATATCTGCAAAATAAAGCAAAGCAACCATCTGATATTCTCAATAGATATAGAAAAAGAAGACAAAATCCAACATCCATTTATGATAAAACTGTGTGAGCTAGGAATAAAGGGGGTAAAGTATATCTACAAAAAACCTACACACTTATGGTGTGATATTAGTTGTAGGTTTTCTCCAAAGATCAGGAACAAGTCAAGGATTTCTGCTCTCACTGAGTTTTTTAAGCATTGTACAGGAAGTCCTACCTAGTACAAATAAACAAAAATTAATGACTGACATACAGATGGGAAAGGAAGAAGTAAAGTGGTCTTCATTCACAGATAACACAATAATTTCTACAGAAGGAGTCTATCAGAAGAATAACTAGAACTAATAAGTGAATTTAGTCATGTCATAGGATAAAGATCAATATACTAAAATCAATTGTATTTTTATATACTAGCAATAAACAATTGAAAATTGAAATTTTAAAAACAATGTGATTTACAAAAAAATCAAAAAATAATATTAAATTCTTGAAGATAAATTTAACAAAATGTGTAAAATGCCTGTATACCAAAATCCAAAAATAATACTCAGAGAAATCAGACTTAAAAAAAAGAAAAAGGTAGAGAAATGTTCCATATTCATGAACTAAAAGAGCCAATATTGTTCAGAAGTCATTTATCCCCAAATTGATCTATAGATTCAATGTAATAATCACAATCCTAGCAGGTTTTTTCATAGAAATTGACAAGTAAATTTTAAAATTTATATCAGAATACAAGGGATCTAGAATGGCCAGAACAATTTTTTTTTTGTAATAGTATTTCATTTTTTAAAAAACTATTTTTACTAACAAATCATCATGCACATGGTGTAAAATCAGTGGCTCACAATATCATCACATAGTTGTGTATTCATCATCATGATAATTTTTAAAACATTTACATCACTCCATAAAAAGAAATAAAAAGGAAAAACTCGTACACCCCTCTCATTGACCATTACTATTTCAATCTACACAATTTATTTCACCCCTTATCCCCCATTACTTATTTATTTATTATTTTTATTTTTTTTTAACTTTTTTATTGTATAGTGTAGCATAAATACAAAGCAAAGAAATAAAAAAGCCATAGTTTTCAAAGCACTCTTCAACAAGTAGTTAAGGACAGATCCCAGAGTTTGTCATGGGCTATCATAAGATCCTCTCAGATTTTTCCTTCTAGCTGCTCCAGAATATAGGAGGCTAGAATGCTTAAATATTTTTTGTATCACCACAGCCGAATTTTTTTCTTTCTTTTTTGTGTGAAAAATGACATAAATACAAAAAAGCAATAAACTTCAAGGCACTGAACCACAATTATTTGTAGAACATACTTCAGAGATTGACATGGGTTACAATTCTACCATTTTAGGTTTCTGCTTCTAAGTGCTGTAAGATACTGGAGGCTAAAAGAGGTATCAATTTATTGATTCAGCATTCATATTCATTTGATAAATCCTATCTTCTCTGTATAACTCCACCATCACCTTTGCTCTTTTCCATCACTCTCTTTAGGGTTGTTTGCGCCATGGCCATTCTAACTTTTTCATATTGAAAGGGTCTGTCACTAATATGGGGTACAGAGATGGAACTATGTGATGTTTCTGGCGAGGTTGGGCCCTCTAGGTTTCAGGATTTATCTGGACCAGGGACCATCTGGAGGTTGTAGGTTTCTGGAAAGTTACTCTTGTGCATGGAACCCTTGTGGAATCTTATATATTGCCCAAGGTGTTCTTTAGGATTGTCTGGAATGGTCCTGTTTGGGAGTTGGCAGGTTATGATAGGTAGCAAGGTCTACCTGAAGCCTACATAAGAGCAACCTCCAGAGTAGCCACTCAACTCTATTTGAACTCTCTCTGCCACTGATACTTTATTAGTTACACTTCTTTTCCCATTTTTGGTCAGGACAGAATTGTTGATCCCAGGTCAAGGTCAAGATTCATCCCTGGAAGTCTTCTCCCACGTCGCCAGGGAGACTCTCACCCCTGGATATTATGTCCCACGTAGGGGGAAGGGTAGTGATTTCACTTGCAGAGTTGGGCTTAGAGAGACTGAGCCCACATCTGAGCAACAAAAGAGGTCCTCCTGAACTCTTAGACATGCCTATAGGTAGTCTAAGCTTCTCTGCTACATAAATAAGCTTTACAAGAGTAAGCCTCAGGATCAAGGGCATGGCCTATTGATTTTGGTGTCCCTAAAGTTTGACACAGTATCGGGATTCCCTGATGGTAAGGTTTAATAGTTCCATAGTCTTTCCCCACCCCCCCACCCTTCAGGGGACTTTGCCAGTACTTTTTAATTATCTGCTTAATATGCTCTAGGATATATCCAGGCATTATATTGATCTATGCAGGATTAAGGAGCTCTTTCTTATTCTGGGTTCCTTGTGTTTCAGTTGTTCAGATGAGCTATACAAATAGGTTTGAGTTAGATTATGCACTACAGAAAATTTCAGTTCCAGACCAAATAAACCTTTCTTCCTTTGGTCTCATAGAGTATGTGTGGTTCTAAAATATAGACACTGTCTTCCTTACCCCTGTATTCTGAATTACTTTAACCCCAGCCTGATCGGCTTTGCAGAATAATTTTTTAAAAGACCAGAACTGAGGGACTCAAACTACCTGATTCCAAGACTCACTATAGAGCTCTAGTAATCAAGACAGTGTAGCATTGTTGTAAGGATAAACATAAAAATCAATGGAACAAAATAGAGATTCCTAAATTATAGACCCAAACCCACATAATCAATTGGTTTTAGACAAAAGTGCCAAGATAATTTGGTGGGAAAAGGATATTCAAGTCAACAGATGTTTCTGAAAAAAGTGGATAGTCAAATTAAAAAAAAGGAATCTTTTGCCTGCCATTCCAGAGGACCCGGGTTCGATTCCCAGTGCCTGCCCATGTAAAAAAAAAAAAAAAGAAATCTTGCTACTTACTTCCTACCATAAACAAAAATAAATCCAAAATGGATGATAGCCCTAAATATGTAAACTAACAATATAAAACATCTGTAAGAAAGCAGAAAATTTTTATGACTTTGGTATAGTTGAAGATTTCTTAGTACATAAGAAGTATGCACAGTAATGGAAAAAATGGATAAATTGTACTTCATAAAAAGTAAAGTTTTTTTCATTTCAGAAGACACAACTTAGAAAACAAAAATGCAATTCACAGACTAGAAGAAAATATTTGTAAGATTTACATCTCATAATGGATTTGTGTCCAGAATATGTAAAGAGCTCTTTCAATTTAATAATGACAACTTAATTTTTAAAAAACAGAAAAGATTTCAATAGACATATGACACTTCTGCAGAGAAAATGTAGGAATGGCAAGTAAGCTATGAGAAGATGCTCAACATTATTAGTGGATAGGGAAATGCAGATTAAAATGATAATAAGATACCACCTCATACCCACTAGAATGGCAAAAAGAGATGGAGAACCAATTATGATACATTCATTGAGTGGAATACTACTTTATGCAGTGATTTAAATAAAAATAAAAGAACAGCAACTGATCCAAACAGCAAAATAGGTGAATCTCAAAAACATTACACAAACTGAAAGAAGACAGTCACAAAATACTACTCACTGTATGATTCCATTTATGTGAAATTCTAGAAAAGGCAAAACTGTAGTGCTACAAAACAGATCCTTGGTTACCAGGAGATGGAAGAATGACTCCACAGGAGCCTAAGAAAACTTTTGGGAAAATAGAAATGTTCTCTGCCTTGATTCTGGAGGTGGTTACAAAAAATCCATCAAATTGTACACTTAAAATATATAAATTTTACTGTATTTAAATTGTTGATCTATTAATGCAATTTCTTGCATCGACGTGTCAAAGCATAAAAGTGATCTCTTGATAGATGCCCAAAAGAAGGTAAATTGCACATCAATTTCTCATAAAGTAGTTAATCAGCTAGGAATAAGGTACCGATCATTATTGTGATAATGAATATATATCCCACATCAGGACCTAGCATCACAGTAAATAACTGGAGCAGAATTTCCCAAAAGAGTAATCCTGTGGGTAATTTACTAAAAAAAGAAAGGGAGAGAGGAAGAAAGTAGGGAAAGTTTCTTTCAGTAGTCAAATTTGAAAAATTCCTATCCCATGTTACCTTTTGAAAGGTTGCAGAATTCCTGGGGTAGTGAAAGCTGTACAGCTAGAACTTGAACCCTTTCTTTTCCCATAAAATCTATTAACATCTGAGCAAACTATCCCCTGGAAATGTTGTAAT
Organism: Tamandua tetradactyla; assembly: GCF_023851605.1. NCBI lineage: Eukaryota > Metazoa > Chordata > Mammalia > Pilosa > Myrmecophagidae > Tamandua > Tamandua tetradactyla. The sequence continues at coordinate 57,013,139 of NC_135346.1, forward strand.
GTGAAGCATTCTCCTTAAAGTAAGGAGCAAACTGGGGATGCCTGTGTCTTCACTATTATATAACATTGCTCCTGAAATCCTAATTCATTCAGACAGAAAATAAAAAGAGATGAGATGCAGCAATATTGCAAAGCAGAGATAATATTCCTTATTATATTTTTTATAGATTAAAATGTTAAGGGATAAAAGACGAAAATGCTAGGGGGTTAGTTGAGCATTTGCATAATCTTGAGGCAAGCCAGACCTTTCTAAGTGTGACTCTGAAAATAGAACCTTCATTTGTTCTATTTTTTTCTTTTTGTGGCATAGGCAGGCTCCGGGAATCGAACCTGGGTCTTTGGTATGGCAGATGAAAATTTTGCCACTGAGCCACCATTGCACCACTCTGTTCTTACCTAACTACATTAAAAAAAAAAAAAAAAGGATAGCAGATAACACAACTAAGAAAATTTAAATACTGTATTAACTATACACAGTATATGACCTAAACAGACAGTAATGATAATAATTATACTCTTGCTGATAATGAAGATGAAAATGACACAATCCAGTAGAGAAAAAAGGCAAAAAAAAAAAAAAAAACATATGTAAAGCCTTAAAATTTTATATAACTTTTGTCTCAGCAAATTTACTCATTTCTTTCTGAGATAATCTTGACTGTGGGCAAAGATTTATTCAATAAGATACTTACCTCCTCATCCTTTACAAATGTAGAAAAAAAGAAGAAGAAGAAGCTATTAAAACACTCAGCAATAGGGGATTGAAATAATATTTTCTGATCATACAGTAGCATACTGTACAGCATTTAAAGGGATGATATAAAAGAACATCTAATGATACCGAGATGTTCTCAATATATTACTGAGCAAAAAAAGGTGGTTACAAAGCAGCAGGTACTGTAGGATGCTTTGGAATACATGTACTGAAAGTAAAAGAGAGATTGCATATGTATTCGCCAGAATGTTAACAGTGGTGATAAGCAAGTAATGGCTTGAGTAATTTTAATTGTTCACATGCATTTCTATAATTTCCAAATTTCTAACAATGAACGTGTATTTCTTTGAATAGGAGAAAACGTAATGAATGATGGACCTAACACATTTTTATTTTTTATTAATGACTCTTTCTGATCTAGAATTTCAAACTACTTATTTAAAAATGAATTAATATTCTTGATTGCGATAGCTTTTCACCAATTGGTTAAAGCTGTTTTAGAATTTACAAAGTTCAAAGTACTTTTTTTAATATGTAATTTAAAACAAAGAATATTTCAAAATTGAATACTTTTCTATTATATAAGATATTTCTCTCTTTTTTTCCCAAATTACAGATAATCTGATGTATGAGTTTGAAATATTTGTTGAATTTATTGTCCTCTGTGTTATTATAATTGTATTGATCATATATAATAGATTTGTGTTACTCCATTCAGGCACTGTGTTTTAGATACATATAAACTTTTAAAAGCATAGTAACTACTTATCTCCTGCATACTGGTGTGATTTGCAGTGGGCAATTGCCATGTTAATTGTTGGTTGTTTTTTTTAGACAAGGAATCATTCCTCCAGCTCTTACAGAAAATGAATTATGGAGAGCAAAGTACATCTATGATTCAGCTTTTCATCCCGACACTGGTGAAAAGATGATCTTGATAGGAAGAATGTCGGCTCAAGTTCCAATGAACATGACCATCACAGGTTGTATGATGACATTTTATAGGTACGTTATGGATATGTAGCCACAGGAAGTTCATTTCGTATGATAGAAGCTTAAAGTACATTTTAAGTATGTAACTAATTTGGGGGAAATAAAATGTCACTTCATTTTTGGTTCCATTTTGTAAATATGCTGCAACTCTAGGCATCTATTTTATCTTTCCCCTCTGCTAAATAGAATCATTGTTCAAAAGAAGTTGAAAATGTAAAGCCATCATAGGAGACAAAGAAGGACACTGTATACTAATTAAAGGGTAAATTCACCAAGAAGATATAACAATCATAAATGTTTATGTTCCCAATAAAGGAGCTCCAAAGTACATGAGACAGACATTGGCAAAACTGAAGGTAGCAATAGCTGTTTCAACAATAATAGTAAGAGTCTTCAGTACACTACTTACCCCTATAGATAAAACAACCAGACAGAAGATCAACAAGGAAATAGAGAAGTTAAATAACTTGATAAATGAATTAGACTTAACAAACATATTAAGTCATTATTATTGTGCACCTCAGAGCACAAGGTTATACATTCTTCCCTAGTGCTCATGGAACATTCTCCAGGATAGATCATATGCTGAGGCACAAAAAAGGTCTTTATAAATTTAAATATATTGAAATTATTCAAAGTGCTTTCTCTAATCACAGTGGAATGAAGCTGGATCTCAGTAATCACCAAATAATGAGAATATCCACAAATATATGGAGATTAAATAACACACTCCTAAACAACCAGTGAATCAAAGAAAAAATTGCTAGAGAAATCAGTAGCTATCTGGAAATGAATGAAAATGAGAATACAGCGTATCAGAATTTATGGGATTCAGCAAACGCTGTGCTGAGAGGGAAATTTATTGCCCTAAATGTCTATATTAAAAAACAAGAAAGAGCAAAAATTG